>NW_026623056.1:80471255-80818755 GCF_023065955.2 Ursus arctos | reverse complement strand
AACGTCTCGACTGTAAAATGGATTCCAGAGGACTTCACTTTCTGTTTCCTATCGGATAGGGCAAGGTGAAGAGGTGTCATTGATTGCTCATCCTCTCTAGCTTATAAACCAAATTTGAAAAATGCTTTCGCTTCAGCAATTTTAGGGTGATTTCTCATGGTCTATTATTGCGCTAGGTAAAGCAGGAAAAACAAACAGTCAAACCACATTTAGCACATCCTCGGGAACTGCAAACTTCATTCTGGGAGAATGATGTGGAAATGTTCTCCTAATCGATTGTCAACGCATGGAAGGGAAGGCTTTTGTACAGCAAGCCTGCATTTATTGAAGTCATAAGATGGAATTCTATTCGGTGTTTCATTTCAAATTCTCAAGGGGAAAAGAATATGGTTGTGAATTTTAAAATGACTTACTTTTTACTTTCCTACTCCATACCTATTATAAGTGGTTTAGCACTTTGCCTGGGATTGTCTCCTATCGCCTCCATTTTAGTTCCATCTTCTGAGGCGTTTTAAGTGCCAAGAAGCAGAGTACTAAATCTCTACATTGGTAGAGCTGGTCTTTGGCATCATGCATGGGTCTTTGGCCTTTGTATCTTCCTATTGTGGCTTAACAAATATAAAAGGTAAGGGTGGGTCATGACCTATCTGGAGACAGACAGACCCAGCCTCACTCTTTTGGCTTTGTAAAGTTTTTATTAAAATAATTTTTAACACATGACTTAACATACCACTACACTCTTTTTTTGCATGAGAAATGGAAATAATATTCCTTAATTCACAGGACTATTATGTGGAATATATATGAGAATTATGTAATATGCAGTAGGAGATTTTTAATTTATTGAGGTACTGTGCTTCAGACATCTTTGTTCTGAGCACATTCCCGTTGCTATACGATGGGATTATCAGATACGTGGCAATTAACATTCACATATTCATTGTCTCTCAGCAAGTGGGAGGAGCATAGAATGGGCTTTGGTCTGCATTCCTGAGATTCCAAAATGTATGCAAAGGACATCACTATTTCAAGCAGAAGCAAAACAATGGTGGTTTTTTCCAGTATGGAGAAATACCAATTTGGTGTTCCAGAGTTTACCTGTGACTAATTTAATATATTGCCTTGCTTAAATCTTCACTCTTTGCTGTGTGGGGTCAGAGTAAAGCAGGCAAAAATATGCAAACCTTCCTTAAAAGAGCCCTTACCTGCCGAGATTCTACTTTGGATAAACCCCTATAAATCACGGCAGCATCTGATGAGAGCCAGTGAAAAGTTAGAAAAACATGACTATCGAAACAAAGAGCCACCTGGCACCCATTAGCCCCCCAGATCCTCTTCCTGGGGATAATAGCTTCAGTCATTACTCATTAATGATTCTGTGAGAAATACCAAACAAAAAATGACTAATAGTCTTGAAACTCAAAGTGAATGAGCAACATAAGTTATTGTCTTTGCCTGTTGGACTTTGACATTTTGCCAATATGGGTAGAGGATGAAGGCACATCACCTTCAAGCTGCTGAAACCAGGCCAATCTGATTCTGTCCCCAGAGCTCCTGCCTGTCAATAGGCATTCGATTCCTGAATGATGGGGCCTGTTTGTAAGTCAGGACTTGATTATTACCAGAAACTCCTTCTTCCCCAAGTGCGATTAGAACGAGGATAGCTCCTTTCTGGTGGTAGGTACAGAGTTGGCACAGAGGAGGCTGGGCTCTCCTATCCATGAATCAACTGACTTCCCACCTGTACCACCCCCCAGGCAACGGGATTGCTTGACATCAGAATGCCACACCCGGGATGCCCACTTTGGTTTTTCCACCTAGAAGATCTTCTGAGCTTTTGTGCTTCAGAATCGTTTCTTAGAATATTTGAGCATTTAGATAATCACACCTTTTTTCACTTGTGCGTTAGTCTGTCTGCTGTGAGCGGGAACCCAGTTAAACTGTCCAAGCATGTGACTCCTGAGGAAACACCATGCATATTTGAATCCATAACTCTAACACTTATTGGCTATTTGTTTTGTACATATTGTAGGACCTCTCAAAAATTCAATTTCCTTTAATGTAAAAAAAGGGATAATGATAGTATTTATATCACAGGTTTACGATGAGGAACGGATGATAAGATATCCAAAGCAACTAAAAGAGTTCCTTGGATATAGAAAACACTCTATAAATGTTAACTATTATTTAAACTATAAATGTATAGAACTTATGTCCCCGAAATCAATGCATCTGAGTCCGTTGACCTGTCTGGTTGCATGAGCCATAAAAATCACATTCCTTTTTTTAAAGATTTTTATTTATTTGAGAAAGAGACAGCTAGAGAGAGGAAGTGAGAGAGAGAGAGAGAACACAGGTAGGGGGAGGGACAGAGGAAGAGGGAGAAGACTCCCTGCTGAGTAGGACCCTGGGATCATGACCTAAGCTGAAGGCAAACCCTTAAGTGACTGAGCTACCCAGGTGCCCCCATCACATCTTTTATATAGTCTAAAACCAAATATTTATTCTTTCTTTTCTTAAACATTTTAAATATCCACTAAAGTGCACAATAGTGTACTCCATTCCCTCCCAAACATCATAAATATGTAAATAAACATAGACTAACCGAGTAGCTTTAGAATATATCTTTAACTCTATCTATCTCTATCTCTATCTCTATCTATCTATCTATCTATCTATCTATCTATCTATCTATCTATCTATCATCTATCTATCTATCATCTATCTATCATCTATCTATCTATCTATATAAAATCCTGGTTTACAACTTAGCTCAGAGTTTCCTTATAATGCTTTTTCTATTCATCTTAAAAAATATATATTTCTTTTACACTGTGATCCTTCTGGGCAGTCTTACCTCTTTGCCTTTGACTCCTGGTCTTCACTGGAGCTCTTCTGGTCTCTAAGTCACCACATTCTTCTATCGAGGTTAATCAGGGATCTTTAGCTATAATACCCACCCTCACATAACATGAAAATGTGGTATCTATAACATTGCTTTGGAAATTTTTATTTGTTCAGCACTTTTCAGTGTGCTTGAGGAAAATAATTTGGTATTTGCTTTACTGCTTATAAACACAGCCCCTAAAGGGCCATTAAAAATTTACACGCCATAAATTTGATGGTCGATTACTTTTTAAAAGTATTTGGGCTGAAATTTCCATTTTCTTAGCTAATATAATTTAAGTCCACTTATATGAGACATTCCATATTCATCCAGCTGGTAAAGAGAGCCAAGCAGAATTCTTTTTCCATAAAACTCATTTGATTCTCATGGAGTATCATGATCATGGAATGATCTTTGTCTTTTATGAGCCATTTCTGTCACACGCATTAGTTGTTACTGAACCTAAGTACATTTTTTATAATATGGCAAGCCACATTAGGAATGACTGAGAGAAGAATCACAACAAAATATAACACTGTAAGCTGGGAGGAAAGAAGAGAGCTATATCTCAGCAACCTGTAAATGACCCTCCAAGTCGCAGATTAAACCAGTAATGATGACCAACTGCTTTGAGTCTACAACCATCATCTGAAATCCAAAGCAAAACTGTAAGCTGGCTTTTGCCTGCAAAATACAAGTAAGCGTATTTATAATAGTGTTATTCGAGTTGTTTGAAGTTAGACAGGACACCTTGTTCTTATGCATATTGTAGCGTAGAAGGATATTGAAGGCGGCTGTCAAGAATGTCTCACCAACAGGGTGAGCATATAAGCTGTCTAAGCCAGCAGAGAATATTCAGACACTCTTTGACATTGATCACAAACGCATTCGACATAATGATAATATATTTCAACTGCTGGGTTGGAAACTTCTCTCCCTTTTCTCTTACAGAATTCCCGGTCTACCCCATCTTGTCTTGTGGCCCTTCTTACCCCAGCTACTGTGTCTACCTACTGATCTCTGCTCTCCCAGTCTCCACTTAGATAGGTCTCTCCGTAGTGACTCACAAGAGAGTTACCAGAAGCCCACCAGCAGCCAGGAGCTATCCTTTCTCCAGAGACTATGAATTCAATGGTCTCCAATCTTTAAACTTTAGATTTTGTGATTCCCAAAACCTGAATTACCATCCCATCCCAGCTTCTGCCGTGAAAGCCACTTCTCTACATCTTAATACAGACCAGTCTGTAGGACTGGCTTTTATCAATCAGCTTCATGCTTCTTCACACTTCTACAAGGAAATGCCGCTATTATATTCGTCTACTACACACCCTCACTTCCTCAATTGACTGACCACCAACTACTTATCTTCTCTGAGAGATACATGTTCTGTCATCATTATACAAAAGAACAGTCAGGGGGAAAAAAAAAGTCAAAGTTGGGAAACTACCTTATGTCAGATGATAAGAAATTATATAAAAGAAATTATAAGGTTCATATTCTTTTCTTCTACAATGTGACAGATATGTCTCTGTTTAGTAAACTAAACTTTTATGGATTTTGAACATATTCATGTTTTTCCTTGACTTTTTAAGACTTATTGGCTTACTGGGGTTGCATTTTTGGGGGTTGCATTTTTTATATTACAAATTACTATATGGATAGCTTTGGTTGCTGATTTTATAAAATCAGTAAGGATAGCCCATTTGTAAGGAAGCTTCACTTGCAGTGAGCAGAGCATAATATACAAACTTGTGGAATCCCTATGTTCTATGTCTGAAAGTAATGTAACCTGGGTAAGGAAAGGGTTAAGGTCTAGGCGGGGAGAGATAGGAGGCCCCTGACTGCCCTGACTAGGCTCACACAGAGCGGTCCTCCATGACCAGGCTCACAGAAATCCCAAATGTGGAGAAATGCTGAAACATTCAAAACCAGAGACAAAGGAACAAACCAGACCACCTGGCCCTAAATGTTCGGAGGATTTTTTTTTTCTTTTTTCTTTTTTTGGGCAGCTACATTGTAATCACAGAAAATTACCAGACCTCAAAAAAGAAGTAAGCCATTAAGGACATTATCAATACTCCCTGCTCAAACCAAAATGGCACAAGAACTTCAAGGCCACAATCTTCCTGGTCAGTGCTCAGTAAAAGACTGCCACGAAAGCCTTCAGTTGTGACCCATTCAGGACTCCTCTCATTCTAGAGAGCTTTGTTCTTTCTGTTCTCATCTTCACTTAATAAACTTTCACTTCACTTTACCCTTTTGTGTCCACGAGATTCATTCTTCAGCTCCATGAGACAAAAACCCAGTGACCCTGTAACACTAAAAAAACTCCAAAAAAACACTTGAGCAAAGACCTCGCAGCTGTGAGGGCATTAGTACTAGGTACTGACTGTTTCCCTTTCTTTTTGACGTCCAAGAGGATTAGAACTGAATTTGAGGCTCAAGCCCGGTACTCCAGAGGCCCCTGTGGTCTGCGAATTTGTGGTCTTTTGTCCCTTGGAGAGGCAGGGAGGGACAGTGGTTAAGGACATGAGCTCCAGATTCAAACTAGATTCGAAGATGAGTTCCACTGCCCACTAGCCACAATGATGATTATAATAACACCTCACAGGGCTCTTTTTAGGGATTAGATGAAATCATGTACACGGATTCCTTTGCATGCAAAAGAACTCACTAAAAATCAGCTGTAATTACTTTAAAAATTGGACAACATGGTTCAGTTTAAATAGTGTTTATTCAGTATCTGCTATGTACCAGGCACTGTTGAAATTGTGGCCATTTCCAAGTTAAAAAACAAAGTGTATGCAGTCTCCCATGGAGAGATGCTTAAAATCCAGAGGGGGCATCACCTAGCTTGATCTTTCTCCAACATTCGATACTTTTTTGACGACTTTCTTCTATTTGTAACATATCTTCAAATTGATTTTGTTTGTCCAGCTCCCGGTTGTGTTTTTACTTCACTGGCTATTCCCTCAAGGTCTTTTGTGGGCTCCTCTTTGCAAATTCCTTAAATGTAAGATTTTCTTGGGGTGCCACCGTAGGCCCCTTCTTATCTCATTCTATATGTTCGTGGGTTTTCATCATTTTCTTGGGAGGCAGCCAAGCACTGTGGTTAAGAATATAGGTTATTAAATCATACTGCCGTGGTCCAATCCCTGCGGCCCACTCTTACTCCTAGGAGAACCTCTGATCCATTCTTCACATTGCAGCCGGAGTCATCTTGTAGGAGGCAAATTTGATCTCGTTGGATCCATACTTAGAACTTATGAATGGTTTCTCACTGCGTCAGGTTCATACTCCCTTGTCTAAGCCAACGAGAAC
The DNA here is from genome assembly GCF_023065955.2 of Ursus arctos. Lineage (NCBI taxonomy): Eukaryota > Metazoa > Chordata > Mammalia > Carnivora > Ursidae > Ursus > Ursus arctos. The sequence continues at coordinate 80,812,547 of NW_026623056.1, read as the reverse complement.
AGATGAGATTTGGAATCCAGAGTCTTTCAGATTTTATAAAGCTAAGAGAATGGATAAGCTGTATATTATATAATACCCCAGGTAGTATCTGGAACAACAGCCCATAATCAAACATACCAATTTATTTCTAAGGCACAACATAAGATATCTACACTAAGAAGGAAAAGAAAAAATTAATATGCATAGTTTCCATTAGTTTGAGCCATGTGAATCCATCTAAAGAGAGTAGTCGTCTTTTCTTTCATCTCCAAATTAGTTCCAAAGAATTTTTAGTTTCAGAGATTTGGGGACCTTTGAAGAATGTCCAAACCCTCGTTGTGGCTTCCAGAGCCCCTTGTAATCTGGCTGCTGTCTCCAGCTTCATCCTCCATCTCCTCTCTTCCGACATTCTTTGCTGACGCTGAGCTTCTTGAAACAAGAGCCCTTTCCTCGACTAACTCCTTTGCCTTCAATCCTTAAACTGAGCTGAAGAGATATGCTATCTTTTAAAGGTAAAATTAGGGCATAAAGGTATTGGGTATGAGATAATTGGGAGTCAGATCATAGGATGACTTGCATAAAATACTTGGAAACTGAATTCAAGTTTGCAAAGGCCAACCTAGACTTTTAGAAAGAGCATTCAGAGAAATGCATCGGACAGTGGGTTGAGAGAAGCAAGACCAGAGGCTTGGGGGCACGCTGAGGACAACATGCAAGAGGAAAGGCAGAATAGCCGAGATGCAGCAAGAAAGGAAAGCAAAGTATTCTAATATGTTTTGGAGATTAAAAAAAAAAAAAAATAGGAAGGCATGCTGATCCGAGATCGGAGAGGGGAAATAGAAAGAAGAACGTCATAGCTATCTCCTGGGCATCCCATTTTCAGGGTTGCATAGATGGTGTACTATAACTAAGGAGGGTGCGAAAGAGTAGAAGCAGGTCTGGGCCAGAAGACTGTTTACGAAGGCGGTTCAGTTTCTGCTGGATTTGCTGTTTTGTGAAATACCCAGGGTGAACCAAGGAAAAGTTTGGAAGTTTAAAGACAAAATAGGATAGGAGATATTTGGGTAGTGATAAAGCCACTGATTTCCTAATTTATCCATTAAGGAAGCATTTATTGAAAAACTATATACCTTTGACTGTTCTTAAGCTGAGGATTTTGTGTTGAACAAGAAAGAGTAATTGTCCGTCCCCCCACCCCCCCAAGATTACAGTCAGAGACGTGCCATTCAGAGTGAGTCATAGATCAGGGTAAATCAATGATGTTATTAAACCTGTGATTTAGTTAAGCTGACAATTTTAATCATGTGAGACTTCTTAACGTTCTTAATGAAGGAAGCGAGGCATTGATTTACGTGTTGGTATACACTATCTCATGGTAGATAGTAATGATCTCCATGGACTAGTCATTTTCAGTAGCGCAGCCCTAGTCGACAGTACAGTTTAAAAAATAAATATATTATAAAGATGATAGAATAGTACAAGGATGGTAGATATCATAACAGGGAAGCCTAATTTATCCTGGGATACAGTGGCTATAAAGTGAGGGAAGGTTTAATTATCTTAATTATCCAGATGAAGGAAGAACATGCAGGGCAGAGAAAATAACATGTCCTTGTGGTAGGGGAAAGCTGGAGACAGTTTAATTGCGAGCGAAGGAAAGGGTACAGGGTGCAAATGAAGTTAGAGACACGGCCAGGGCCACGACCATGCAGCCTAGCAAATCATGTACAGAATTTGTATCTTATCACATGTGCACTAGAGAAAGTTTCATTAGGAGAGTGATGTGAGCACTTTCTATTTTAAGATTTTCTTTTTTTTTTTTTTTAAGATTTTATTTATTTATTCAACAGAGATAGAGACAGCCAGCGAGAGAGGGAACACAAGCAGAGGGAGTGGGAGAGGAAGAAGCAGGCTCCCAGCGGAAAAGCCTGACGTGGGGCTCGATCCCAGAACTCCAGGATCACGCCCTGAGCTGAAGGCAGACGCTTAACCGCTGTGCCACCCAGGCGCTCCTATTTTAAGATTTTCTTTTAAGGATTTTATGTATTTGTGAGAGAGTGGGGGGAGGAGCAAAGGAAGAAGGACAAGCAACTCTACATGAGCACTGACCCCGATGCAGGGATCGATTCCAGGATCCTGGCATCATGACCTGAGCTGAAACCAAAAGTCAGATGCTTAACTGACTGAGCTACCCAGGCGCCCCTTCATTTTAGCATTTATCAGACAGGGGTAGGGAGAAAAGAATGGAAGGGACAATTTCTGAAAATGAGAGGCCATGTCGACGCTCTTCCACAGCCCACCAAGAAGGGAAACAGCTTGAAGTAGAGCAAGTGTTCCTTCCCAGAAGCTGCTTTCACTCCCATGCAACTTTTGGAGACATAGTTAATTGTCATGGTGTGTGTGTGTATGTGTGTGTGTGTACGTGTATGTGTCTGTGTCTGTGTGTTGGTGAGGGGAGAAGAGGTGTGCTATTGACATCTAGTGGATAGAGGCCAAGGGTACCACCAAATACTTTACAATGCACAGGATGGTCCCTACAACTAAGAATTATGCATTCCAAAATGTCAGGCATGATGGGGTTGAGACTAGGAGGTAGGCAGTAAGAGGACTAGATAGATTTATGGAGGGTTTGGAAGACAAAATGGGCCACATTTGGGATGAACTGCATATATTAGGAGGATTCCAACTAGATGGGTGGAAATGCTGCTTACTCAGATAAGAAAAGAAATATTTTATTCTCCTTGGGAAAGAGCAAAAGTCCAATTTCATACACATAAAAGTTGGACACCCTTATGAAACCTCCAAATTGAAGTGTCTAGTAAGTAATTGGGTATCTGAGTCTAGAATTGAAAATAAGAAGTGTGCATGGAAATACACATTAAATGACACAGAATATGGACAGTATTTTAAGCCATGGAGGGGAGGTGCCTCCCCTACAGAGAGAATATGTCGACAGATGAGTACCAAACCTCAAGAAACATTATGTACCAGAACCCAACCAAGGGTACAGAGATTTAAGTGGAAAATGAGAAGTGGATGTCATGGAACAACACAGATGAACATGTTTCAAGATCAAGGGCACAGTCACTTGTGTTGAATGTGACTAAACATTCACATAGGATTATCCTAAAAATGTCCACAGCGTTTAGCAGCGTAGAGCCACTGCTGAGCACGGCAGTGAAATTTCAGAAGAGTGTTAAACCAGATAGAGATAATATGGTTATTGAAAAGTGAATAAGAAGTAAGATAGTTGATAAACTTCTTAGAGAATTCTATATTTAAAAATTAGAAGAGCTGTATCATCATGAAGGAGATGACACTATTTGACATTTTTGGATTGAAGGAAGTTGACCGTGTCAAAAGGCTGAGAAAACAGAACCATTACAATGGATGAGAATGAAGCTGCTTGGGGGCGCCTGGGTGCTCAGTCGTTGGGCGTCTGCCTTTGGCTCAGGTCATGATCCCAGCATTCTGGGATCAAGCCCCACATTGGGCTCTCTGCTCAGCGGGAAGCCTGCTTCTGCTTCTCCCACTCCCCCTGCTTGTGTTCCCTCTCTCGCTGTCTCTCTCTCTGTCAAATATATAAATAAAATCTAAAAAAAAAAAAAAAAAAAAAAGAATGAAGTTGCTTGGAAAAAAAAAGAAATAATAACTGATCAAGACAAAGCCAGCTTCGTGTGGAGTGAGGGTGGGGGACAGATATCTAGGGTCACTTCAGGCACTAAGTTGTTATGCTGAACTTGGGGATTATATGTAATTATGAAATAGATACATCTTTTCACTTAGCATTTTCTTAAAGATAAATTAAAAAAAACAATTAGTTCACATGCATATATTTATTTTGCATAAGTATAAAGATAGAACGTTAATGATTTGATATATTCTTTCAGTTCATAAACAATTTGGAGTACCCACCATGTGCCAGTCGCTGGGTCAAAGATGACTAAGCCCTGTTGCTGAACCCCCACATGTGACTCTTCTGCAAATTCAAAAGATTGAATTTGGGGAACCTAGGTGGTTCAGTCGGTTAACGTCTGCCTTTGACTGGGGTCGTGATCCTGGGGTTCTGAGATCAAACCCCAAGTCGGGCTCCCGACTCAGTGGGGAGTCTGCTTCTCCCTCTCCCGCGACCCCTCCCCCTACTCTATCTCAAATAAATAAAATCTTTAAAAGAAAAGACTGAAGTCTTACTGATTCTGTATGAGCCATATCAAAAGACATCCATTGTTGCAATTCCTCTTCTGTGTGTGTGTGTGTGTGTGTGTGTGTTTATGCAGCAAATGGATAACTTATACGAAGATTCTTATGTCAGGAGAGTCAAAGCTTAGCTGAGATGAACACCTGTCAGATAGGAGGAATTTGATTTGGGATTTGGGTTTTAAGAGATGAAAAGGACTTGGAGAAGCGAGCAAAACATTTGCTAAAAAAATTTGTAAGCAAAACAATGGGCAGGCTCTTCCACTGGTGCCAGATAAGCAAATGGTATAGAAGTTTAGAAAAAACAATCACCCTGGAAACAAATAGGAAAGATCAAGTTACATAAATAGCTTTTGTTTCCAATTTCTAAAAGATGCTTTAAGGCAGAAGTTGGATATTATAATAAGTGAAAAAAAAGACATCTCTAATCCCGGGATTTTCTTTATACCATTGATTTTTTTATAGTGATAAGCATGATTTTAACCACTTAGTATGAAGGTAAGTTTTATGCTTCTTTGTCTTTCTAGAACGATGAGCAAAAGAGAAGCTCAGCAGGGAGTGAAATGAATCACTCTCTGAGGTGCCTCATTTCTCACTCCCAACTGAGTTGGCAAAAGTTAGCACACTATTAAAATTCAAGTTTTTGCAAATGTATTTCATTGGTAGTCAACTCACTCCAAAGGTGTATCAGTTTTTAGCAATTATTCTCAGTGATAGTCTAAGTGTTTGCCAAAGAATTCTCTGCCTCACCTGGAAAAAGAATCCAGTAACTCCATACGGTATAAAACATGAGTTGCTTATTGATGACAAGCTAAACGAGAGGACAAATAGAAGGTAGTCTGAAGCAACCATCTTCATGGTAACTTCGCGAACTAAAAATATTAACTGAAAGAATTAAGAAGTTGTTCTTTCAGTGGCTGCATTTGGGAATTTCATAAAAGAGGTGGGACTTCGTAAGTAGGCACCTCAGATAAAATGCAAATGTTATCACATTGAAATGTTATTTTTCTACCTGGGCATTCATCGTTCATGTGATTCTGGGAGTAGGAGGGAGAAGCTTCTCGAGTTGTTGGCATACCTATGTGGTTGCTGCTGGCTTTCAGGAAAGGCACACGTGGGTATCACATTAGTGATCATTCCTATCTCATACGGTTGTTGCAAGGATTAAATGATACCACAATTTTCAATGTTGCACACATAGTAAATACTCAATAAAACATACAGATATTTGGGAGGGAGGTGGCTAATGACTGTTAGGAGTAGATTACTGGTAACGATGTAAATGTTCACGCTCGAAAATCCCCATAGTCAAGCTCGTGAAAAAGGGAGGCTACTAAGTGCATCATGACAAATGTCTTTCGAAGGCAAACCACATTTTTATTTCCAGAAAAAAAAAAAAGTGAGAAAAGGAGTGTCTTCTATAAACCCAAATAATTAAACAGCAGTTAAGAACACATGAATGTGTTCAGTTATAATTATGGCCTAGGTGAATTAGTTATTTTCATGACAAGACATGTGCAAGAATGGGGAGGATCTGAATCACACCTAGTGCAGTGAGCATATATATATATAAACATGCCTGGGAGGAAGAGGGGCTATCAAAACATCTCCTCCCTGGCACTCAGCTGAATTCACATCTCCTGCCAACATGTCCTACAGCTGCTGTTCTGGAAACTTCTCCTCCCGCTCCCTTAGGGGCTATCTGCGCTACCCAGCCTCCTCCTGTGGCTCTTCCTGCCCCACCAACCTGGTCTACCACCCTGACCTCCGCTCTCCCAGCACCTGCCCGCTAGGCTCCTCCCTCTCCAGTGGCTGTCAGGAGACCCTCTGTGAGCCCACCAGCTGCCACACATCCTGGGTGGTGTCCAGCCCCTGCCAGACATCCTGCTACCACCAGAGGACCTCCACGCTCTGCGATCCTTGCCTGTCTACCTGTTCTGGGTCTCTAGGCTGTGGATCCAGCAGAAGTTACTGCCTGGGCTATGGACCTAGAAGTTCCTACTCCCTGGGCTGTGGATCCCGTGGCTTCAGAACCCTGGGTTATGGAGTCTGTGGCCTCCCTTTCCTGGGCTATGGATCCAGATTCTGCTGTCCAACCTACTAGGCTTCTAGGAGCTGCGAAACTTCTTGTTGCCCAACAATCTGCAGATCTTGCTTCTCCCACAAATCAACTTGTTAAGGATTCTAGACCTGGACTTCACAGTCCCTCAAAGTCGATCTTGGCTGTTATCTGGCTACAGTCTATATTCTACTACCTAGAAAAGTATAATTAAATAGAAATCCTAGGGGCACCTGGGTGGTTCAGTCATTAAGCGCCTGCCTTTGACTCGGGTCATGATCCCAGGGTCCTGGGATCGAGCCCTCCATCGGGCTCCCTGCTCGGCTAGAGGCCTGCTTCTCCCTCTCCCACTCCCCCTGCTTGTGTTCCCTCTCATCACTGTCTCTCTCTCTATCAAATAAATAAAATCTTTTAAAAAATCCTATTAATATGAAATGGTTTATCTCCTAGAATACCCATCTTGTTTTCCTCCTTTTTTTTTTTTTCTATTTTCCCTCTTACTTCTCTAGTTAAAAATGATCCAAGAGGTCTTTTTTTTTTCTTCAAATAAACTCATATAATTTGATATCGGATCACAGGCCAATGTTAATTTAAAGAAAAAACTATCCATTGGGAATTTCAAACCCACTTACTGTTCTTTGTCTAAAAAGAAAGGAGGACACGTATTGCATGGTGCACTGGGTGTTATACGCAGCTAATGACTCATCGAACTTTACATTAAAAACCAGGGATGTACTGTATGGTGACTAACATAATATATTAAAAAATAACAATAATTAGGCTCCCTGGTAGGCAGAATTTTCTGACCACACAGAGTTAGTTCCCTGGAATTTTTGGCAAGTGGAATCACAGCTCAGGGCAGGAGGTTAGTCTAAATGCTTCTGTGTATAATCTTTTCAGCCTTACTAGGCACCTTACTTTGGTTAAACTACAGAGTCTAATCCAAGAAGAAAAGTTCCAGGGACAGCAGTGATGCTTCAAGTTGTACTATCCTGGTTTCTTTAGATGAGGAAATGTCAAAATACTTTTCATGAGCCTCTTTTGTAAACTTATGCAAGCGGTAATGGCATTTTGACCTCCTGATACTAATAACAGTAACTGGTATGATGAAACAAACTTCCTAAATATGGATGAAATTAAACACTTATGTATTTGATTATAATAAAATTAATTCAATTTCTAACTCATTTCTCATCTTGGTGCTTGTCTCCTTCCTCAATCTGTTTCCAAAGATGTCACCTGGGAACTCCGGGAAACATGGCGCTATCATGAATAGATAATATTACCTGAGAAAGAGGACTTTACCTCTTGGTATCTTGGGGTTAGATCTGGATGTGATAACTCATAGTCTACTAAACTCTCTTGTGTTGCAGAACACAGTCATCCACATTTGAAAATACGTAAGTGGGAAGAAAAATCTGTAGGTGGGTCTGGGTACTCATTGTTCATTGCCCTCACAAGATGTTTCTCTCCCCTCTCCCCCAAAGAGCTGGGTTTTGTTTGTGTATCCCCCCTTATCTGCACAGTCAGTCCTAGAAAATAACGTGACCATGCTCCTAGTTTTTGGAGCAACAGTCTCTTCCTCTGGACTTTGTCGTCTCCTGTGTGGAATGCTACATCCATCTTGCCCGTGGCCTAAAAATTAAACCATCACATGAAAGATAGCAAAGCCGAGAGAAATGTGAGAAGCAGAGCCCAGACTGTGTCATTCTGGATTTTAGTAAATATGAACCAATAAACTTTTCTCTTACTTAAACCATTTTGAAAAACAATTTCAGTTACTTATAGCTAATGTTTTCCTAAATGAGACACTCATTGGAAAGCTGGAACAACCCCCTTGCCCAATAAAGGCCCCGTGTAATGTTAAAGACCATTTGCAGTCCACCTTTGCCCTGCCCTCCTCCCTCTCCTCACGACTCCCCACAGGCATTCACTCCACCAACATGCACTCCAGCAATGCTTCTACTCCCATTTCCTTGAACACGTTGTGCAGAACTGAGGTCTTATACAGTCTTATACCTTTAGGAATATCATGTCTTTCTAACACTTCAAAACCCACAGAAATATTATCTCTTCTCTCACTCCTTTTTGGAAGACTTCACAATCAATAGAGTTGATTGTTTCCTACACAACAGTAGCATTAAATATTCTTATATTTTTGTTAATTACAAATTCACTATTTTATGTTTTAAAGTATTATTTTGTTTAACCAGTACTATTTTGTTCGTTTGCTTTCCCTTGTTATAATCTCTATGAACACAATGGAATCTTACCTAACAGGATCTGGAAAGTAGTAAATACTCAATAAATACTAATTTAAAAGATGAAAGAATGAAATGGAACTAGGATGATAGTCTCCAGAATGTATTATGTCAATAGGAACAAACATTCTTTCATTTTTGCTAGTTGAACTCAATTTGGATAAGCTAGTTGTCAGTAACGTCATTAATCTTCTGGTCACCATTATGATCAAAAATGACTTAGCTCCATCATAATGACATATTATCACAACTGCAGTAGCCATAGGATAAATGAGAGCACTCAAAAGCAAATTCCCATTTCTGGATCACACAAAGGCAGAAAAATAACTTCACCAAAAGCTAACCTCGGGGACAGGCCAGAGTAAGTGCATCTGGGGAAAAGAACAAAAGCAAGTGTAAAAGGGTTGGGAAATATAGGAGTTAATGCTCAAATGGCCAAGATACTATGGTCCATTCTCTCTTTCCAATTACTCTTTGTTAAGGGCTACATAGAGAGTTTGTAGTTTTCTTTCTTTCTTTCTTTCTTTCTTTCTTTCTTTCTTTCTTCTTTCTTTCCTTCTGGATATTTAAATTCATTGAATTGTAAATGACCAAGAATTATCCCAAGAAGCAAAATTATTTAGAGATAGTTTAATAGAAAAAAAAATGATGTCACATGTGAATCTGTTTATTACAGCGTTCTAAGAGAATTTCTTTATCATTACAAATAGATAAAGCTGGCAAGAGACTATCTCCATATTCCACGTAGGATCATTATCATGGTATAGTGTCATAAGTCTGAGTATTCCAGAGACTAAGATTTTTTTTTTTCTGTATGTATTACAGTGTCTGAGAGTGGTTATATGGTACTTGACTTATTTTACAAATGTTATATTTAAAGGAAATTGGTCATTCCCCTCAGCACACTCTTTCGAGGTGGACCAATGAAAAATATACTTTTTCTTTATTTCTCGGAGTTACTCTGAAATACAATAGGACTATTCATTTTAAGTGATGGATTTCTACCACCATGCATGGCAACTAATAGCTTACTGACTTCAGTCTTTGTTCTGTCCTGTTAAAATTTTTATAAGTAATCTTAATAAAAATTAGATGGCTGAAATGAAAGTGCAGATTTCATTCAGCGGGTAGATTTGACAAGATGCCATTTCATGTCCTTTTCAACTCTGAGATATTAAGATTCTGATAGAAAATCATAGAATGTGACAGCCAGAAAGGACCTTTGAGATCTTCTCATCTAAATTCATTATCTTAGAAGATATCCAGAGAGGCAGGGTGACTTGTCCAAATTCATGCAGTGAATTAATGGAACCAGGGCTAGAAGCCAGATCTCTTCACTCTTGGTCTAGTATTCTTCCATTGCTATGCAATCTGTCTATTATGAGTGACTTCCTGGTTGGAGAAGAGGAATGGATTTAAATTAACTTAAGTCATTTGGTTGGGGAGATAAAACCAAGACAAGGATAGAGGAAACAAATTATGGGAGAACTGAGCTGAATTATGTTACTCTAATTTTTTATTTATTTATGTTTTACTTTACTACAGCTGAACAAGTGTTTAGAAGTCCAATATAGCCACATAATCAAATATAAAAGTAGTATAAACTGTTCAACCTTATGATCATCAAGCGCCAAGCCCTTGAGAGATAGAAACAGGTTGACTAGACCTTTAATGGGAATGATGAATACAATCCAACCCTTAGAAAAATGGAATGTGCAACAGTTATGGACGCAAACAAAATAATCTCAAACACACAAAAAAGATACTATGTTTATTTCACCTGATAGTTTAATATCAATCCAAGATTGAGATCACCATCAGAACAACATTTTGGTCTGCACAAAGATCCTTAACCTGATCAGAAATAATTGCTACTTTTATTCATTTACCATTCCATATGTGGCAATCACGTATCATATATATCATCTCATTTTTATCTGTAAAACCATTTTATGAGGTTGATACTCTTACAAGTATGGTGACTAACATAATGTAATAAAAAAAAACATTAAAAAAATGAAGGATCCAAGGGATAGACATTTAAGGGAAATGTTCAAGGTTTGTGACTGTAGATCTTGGCTTAAAAATCATAGCTGGAGAACCCTTCCTTGTATTTAATTTCTTATCCACAGCAATTTTTAATAGTCCACCCTCTGGTGGTAAAGAAGTGCTACTGCAGCTGCAATCATTTTTCTATTTCAAGACCGGGACAGACCAGACCAGGAAATTGTTCAACCATTCAGTGGCGAAGTATCCAGTTACCATGAGCAATCATGCGACCGTTTCTACCTATTTCACAAGAAAACTAGGAAATAGACTACATAATTATCATTGTTCAAGTGCCTACAAAGTGAACACTTAATTTTTAGTGGGTTGCTTTGAACAGTCTGAAGGTGACCAGTTGTCCTGGCATATGTCATTCCACGGTAATAAACCTAGTAACTCCCTCTATAAATCCAACACCAGCCAAAATCTGTATTTACTCATTGAGCTAAAATTGCGTGCTGAAACACCTATTCATTCAGCCATCAGTTAAATAGCATGTGCAAGTTAATGCTTCATCCCAAAGAGAAAAGAATCCATGGGGTGGCCTTATTCACAAATGACAGACCTGGCGTCACTATTTGACATTTAGAGATTGGGAACTGCACGGGTATTCACTAATTTGCTACACATTGTGAGGTTAATAAGAAGGCAGTCTGTTGGAGACAATTGTGTGAATGCTGGCCGGGAGGATGTCCCGCCTCTGCCCCCCCCCAACCAAGTCTGGTTTTGCAACAGGACTCTGTGGTGCTGACAGTGAAAAGTGGTGCCCTTTTTTCATGGGGAAAGCTTTTTAAAACATGCCTACATACAACCAAACATGATTTTGAAATAATTGACTCCGCTCGTGCCATGCTAATAAGTGGCTTCCTTAAAGATTTTGCTCTTATTTCACAAAGGGGTAGCTGAAATGTAGGCATGGGTCTTATTATTATTTTTTCCTCTTTAAACTCTGTACCTTGGCCAATTCTTGAAAATCTTGGGTATGTCAAGCTTCCAGAATTCTATCCCTTCAGACATTAACTATAATTTGAATACACTTAGCAACTTCTCTTTATTTAGCAGCTTCTATTCATTAATTTTTCAAAATGCATTAATGGAACTCTTACTATGTGTCAGCCAGGCCCTGTGCTCAGTGCTGGGGATACAATAGCGAGGAAGATATACGTACTCTTTGCCTTTGTGGAACTCACAGTGCCGTGGCAAAGGCACGGCGAAGAAACAAATAAAATCATTATAAACTGAGATAAGCTCCATGAAGGAAGAAAAACAGACTCTGAGAATGGAAGCTTTTTTCAAATAGGGTGACGAAGGAAAGCCACTATTCTAGGTAGCTCTTACATGGAGACACAAAAGATGAGGAGAGGAGCTGCACGTGGAGTGGGAGAGGGCAGTGAAGAGGTGAGACAGACGGGCATCTGCATGTAATGAGGCAAAGAGAGGCTTGACATGCTCAAGAGCCCAATAGAGGCCTGTGCAAATGGAGGATGTGGGGCAGAAGGAAAGGACAAGATGTAGACTTAGTAAAGTACACAACACCCAGGTTTTGCAAGTGCTAGGTAGGCTGGGCTAAGGAGGACGGATCTTCCTCTCCGAGCAATGAAAATCCATTTAATACTTCTAAGCACCAGAGTTAACAAGCTACGGAGGAAGCCTCTGTGATGATAAATACAAATATGCATACGATTTAAATGGGGTGCTGTTTGGGTCATGGGGAGGGCAGAATGGGATCTTGAAACACACAGGACTGGTCATTCAACATTATAAGTAACTTGCACATGTTGTGAAGGCATTACACGCAGGTTGAGCGTGCTGCTTGTCAGGGTGAATGTATTCAGATGTGTCCTTTGAAATACAGGAGATCCCCAGTCCATCGCATGTTAAAGAGGATGTATCAGAACTGTTCCAGGTTCCTGAATGTTCTTGATTTTCTTCAGATCTGAGAAAAGGGGCCAGAGCGTTGTGCTAAGAATACACTTCTGTTGTTTCAGTCTCATGAGCCAAGCTAAGTGAATTATAGAAGATGCTGCGGAAATTGTGCTGGGGTCCTGTGTTATGAGCATGGAACTAAGCTGCGTACAACTGCTAATGCGAGAAATGTAGGTGCCCATCATTCTGCAGTCAAAAAACAAAACATGATACACAAAAATGAAAAGCACATCTGAAACAGGTTTGTTACAAAGGCAAATTATCAACCATTGAGAAACGCAAATAAAAGTAAATACACTACTTGGTATAAACATAGTCATAATAAAGAATGTGTCAAAGTCCATCGGTAAGTCAGAGGAAGAAGTAATAACCTGTAAATAGGAAGATCAGGGAAAAGCTTCATAAAGAGGCGATGTTTACATTTGACCTTCAATAAGGCAAGGGATACAAAATGTTAGACAAAGGGAATGATGTTTATAAGGCAACGACCACTTTCAGTATTTTGGGTGAGCAGTTAAGAAGAGATTTCATTGTCGCGTGCTTCACACATCTTCATCAATTGGACAGATCAAGATCTGAGTAGAATGAAGGTGAGCTTAAACCTATTGGTTCCTGACTGAAAATGTCTTGATCATGTTGTTCTGTTCTGCCAAAAGAGCACCCCTCCAAACTCCAGTGCTGTTGTTGATTAGTTTACGACTGGCTGTTTCCACATCCATTTGTTTTATCCATTTGCCAATATGGAGAGTCACAGCGACTAAGAAAAAAAAAAGTTAGCTTGGGTGGCATGTTGGGACTCATATTTGAGAAACTCTGCCCTGATGAATCAGCTTTGGGGCTAACATGAAAGCCATTTTGAAGATTCAAAATGGACGGCTTCTTTGTTACTAGGATGTCATCTTCCTATGTTACTAAACAAAGTGCTAATGAGATGTTATCCTTCAAATTAGCGTAAGCAATGAGGTGGAAAGGAGTCTTGAGAAGAAGCCAACACCCAGTTTTCTGAGTATATAATCTCGCCAAAAAAGAATCTTCAGACCTGGCAGGCTGGATCCTTATGATCAATTCCAATCAAGGGTTTCATCAGTATGCCCCAGAGCCAAGACCACTTGCCCAGGAGTTTCTACAATGCCCCACCACTCTCTGCCATCATACATGGGTCCAAGCTTATAAACTTTGAAGATGGATTCTTTTTACCCAGCAGCTGTCATGGCAGGACCTGGCTCCTGGACAACTTTCAAGAAACCTGCAGTGAGGCTACCAGCTGCAAAGTGCCCAACTGTAAACAGGGACCGTGCACAGAGCCTAGCTGTGTGCAAAGTGCCGGCCTCCCCAGAGCTGTCCAAACAACTTGTTCTAATTCCAGGCCCTGTGAAAAGACAATATGTCAATCAGGACGTTCCTCAGCAGTGGCGGAGTGTGTTTCTGCGCCTTGCCGGTCAGGAAGCAGCCAGCAAGTAGGTTTTGTGGTCCAGAGCTGCCAGCCTGTGAGCTATGTGGCCAAGAGTTGTCCACCCAAGACGTGTGTGTCTAAGAGTTGTCAGACTCCGGAAAGTGAACCTGGCCAATGTCGATCTCAGAGCCCTGAATCCAGTTCCTGTAGGCCTCCCGTCTCTGTGGCACCAGGGTCACAACTCCCAGAATCTTCTTCTAACATTTATGAGCCGACTTGCTGTGTTACTGGTGGTTTGCAAATGCCTCGTAAGTGAAGAATGGGTAGAATGTGTAGATAGGAGATAGCAAATTCTAATTGAGATAAATTGATCCTTAAGATATCTAAGAACTTTTATTTCTCTAAATACATATTATTGTGCATGGGTTTGTGAGTCAAGGGATATGTCTTCTGTCTTCAAAGAAAAAAATTTTTGTTTTTTTTTCCTCTTTGGGGTATTTCTGATAGTAGCTGGGGTTGGAAAGCATGTTAGATATGTTAGGTCGCTAGGACACTATTTGTGATAAAACAGTGAGAGTTGCAACCAGGAACTAACATGAGTACTTAAGTCAACATGACACTTTGGCCACTGGTTATTATCAATGGAAACACTTAGCATTGAATCTGTCTTATTATAATATATAAATGTAATGCGCTACTAATACCAGAAATCTGTATAATACTGCAGTTTAAAGGGACACTGAACCCTTTCTAGTCCCATGAATTCTAATGGATTTAACTCTTATCAGAAGTTGTCCATATTGTTAATAACATCAGAACCACAACTGAAATCTGTGTCTACTCCCTGTCCATCCACTAGTTTTTCCGCCTCATCACCACACTCTTGTAGGCAACTGTGAGGTTGAAACTATTGCTCGAAGAGTGCACGAAAATTTTCAATTTCACTTCCATGGACTTCATAACCACAAAGTAGCAAGAGACCTTTGAATATCACGAGTTCAAGCTTAGTATACCCACTACATTTCTCCTATTCTTCTTCCTCTTCTCACTATATCTTAAGTGTTTTTTGAGTTGGGAAAATACTCTTTGTATTAAATAAATTTACTTCATTTAGAATTACAAACTTAGTTGTCACACTATTATTTTCGTTCAACACTTTTGTGGGGTTTGTTATTGGTTTTACACCAGATGAAAATCGAATCAATATTTGGAAGAAAAAAGGAGACCATGTTCCCTTCCAATTGTCTGTATGGCGTGAACCAGAATAAAAGAGCACATCTGTGCCAGTCCGCAGAAGATGGGGAGCGTGCTCATTATGAAGATCATGAAACCATGGAGCCAGAAGGTGTGAAGATATGTGAATTCTGCTTAGAATAGCCCATTGTGGAGCTGGGGGTGTGCTCTTGCCTGGAGCTCTCATTGTTCGGGGTGACAGAAGGTGGTGGTAAAGAGCATGAACCCCGAAGTCAGATTTTCCTGGGTCCGAATCTTCTCCTTGAGGGGTGAAGGCTGTTTGAATCTCAACTGTGTGGCCACATTCAAATCACTTAAGCGCTCTCACCTCAGTTTCCTGAACTCCAAAACCAAGGTGATAATGATGGTTCTGCTGTGAGAGGTAATAAGTTAATAATTTGAAAGGGTTCAGCACATGACCTTGAAGGAAACGCTCAGTAAGATAGAGCAACATGATTGGCTAGACTCAATATGAACAGCAGAGACAGGGATTTATAGATAAGCCCCAGAGTCTATGACAGATTAGGAAAGCTAGTCATCCAAAAAAAAAAAGAAAGAAAGAAAGAAAGAAAGAAAGAAAGAAAGAAAGAAAGAAAAGAAAAGAAAAGAAAGGAAAGGAAAGGAAGAGAAGAGAAGAGAAGAGAAGAGAAGAGAAGAGAAGAGAAGAGAAGAGAAGAGAAGAGAAAAGAAAAGAAAAGAAAAGAGAAAAGAAAAAAGAAAAGAAAAGAAAGCCTAGCTGTTTTGTATCACAAATGATGCAAGTAGCGCCTCTTACCAAGAGAAATGCTAAGGAAACATGCCATGGCTTGCTGAGGTGGGCTGGCAAGCAGCTGAGTTTATGACAAAGCTAATGTTGATTTATCTGTCGGTTCTGTGGGTGGGTTAGACGCCGGTCGTCCTAAAGAGGAAGATTTAAGCCTAAACTCTAGAAAGCCCCACTTACACAGGTGTTTCCAACAGAGGGGTGGAGTTGGGAGGTGGCTGAGGCAGGTCTGAAAGAGGCTGAATGAACACTGTGTGATCCCATCAATAGTAAGGAGCATATGGCGGCCACACCAGCCGAGCGTTCCCGCAGTAAACGACACTGACACTAAGCGTCTGGGCATAGCAGTGACAGAGCACTGGCAACGACAAGGAGAGACTTCATCTGCGTGGCAGCTTCCCAGTTTTCCTGTCACAGCCAATCATGCACACGCAGTTGAAATTCATGCACAGTGAAGAATGTTACTAATGCAACAAATAGGAGGGACTGGGAAGAGCACAATGCATTTTGGCCACTGTTCCTGAAGCCAAGAGGGAAAATAGCCATTTCGTCTGTCTCCCAAGTATATGTTCCTTTAATGGGTGTGGTTGGTTGGGAGACAGGGCACTGGTGACAGGCAGCTAAGCGTGGGGTTTGTGTGTGTGGTGCCAGTGGACAGGGGGAGGCAGGCGAGAGGGACAGCAGTGTTAAATGAGGTTTCCATTTGTCCAGCTCCTCTGTTTATCACCCTGGACCTTAATTCATTCTTTCCAGGCTGAGCATGATCACTCCCCTAAGAGGAAGTCAGCTAGGAAGGTATCAGTATCCATCCAATCTAACCCACCATGGAGCACATTGGAACTCTTCATAGAGAGAGATTGTGTGGATTCAGGAACTAAAGATTCTTGGTATTGGAATAGATAATGGTGTGATGAGGTGAAGAGATGCTTTGTAGGCCATTTAGTGTAGTGGGAAGAGAATTGGCTTTGGATTAAAATGAGTTCAAATCCAAATTCTGCCATTTACTAGCTGTGTGCCCTGGGACAAGCTAACGTTTCCGAAGCTCAGCTTTTTTTATTAGAAAATGGAGATAA
This sequence comes from Ursus arctos, assembly GCF_023065955.2. Lineage (NCBI taxonomy): Eukaryota > Metazoa > Chordata > Mammalia > Carnivora > Ursidae > Ursus > Ursus arctos. Next base: position 80,795,617 of record NW_026623056.1, on the reverse strand, counting down.
TGCCTAGTTCATTGGATGATTGTGGCAACGAAAGGCCATCATGACCATTAAATGCTTAATGAGGTGTTTGTGTCAATATATGTAAGATATCATTTGACACGTTAGCTGATATTTACCTCTTGGGCCACAGCCTCAGTTTATTCTCATGATTTCTCTATACCGGACTTAAATTTTAAGGCAAAGACCAAGAAAAGCCTTTCCATTATAGGTGCAACGGACATAAGCAGAATGGAACATAAGCTAGATAGTGAATGCAATATTCTCAAACACTACAGAAGTGACTCAGCGGGTGCATGCTCCAGAACATTCATCATAGATCAAGGAATTCCCACCTGCTTGGACAAAAAGGCTGTGGTAGGATTTGTGCATTGGTATCACTTACCCTGGACTCATCAAGACATAGATAACTTACCAGCATGCTTTTCTCCTAGAAGCCAAGCATAATGAATTTCAAGAACATGTTATTGCCTATGCAGAGCCATAAGATAGCTCTTATTAATTTGGTCCTAGTTGTTTACCAACCAGTGTGCATGAATTTTTTAACTTGAAACTCGAACAACCCAGTCAGATGAGTATGATTTTTTAATCCTCATTTTTTTTTTCAAAGAGGACAAAAACAAAGATAACCTAAGTAGGTTGTCAAAATCAGGCAGATAGAAAATGGTGGATCCAGGATTTTAATTCAATTGAGTTGGACTTCAGAGCTGGGGCTGTAAGTCTTGACATTACATGCTTTGTCACTAGAGCAGCTCAAATACGGGGAAAATCTCTGTGTCCTATGGAGGGTCTGTATATAAGTAATTTGAAACTTATTGGTCTGGCTATATTATATTATTGTAAGTCTATAGAGGAAACAACCAGAAAATTCAGTACAGTTGATTGGGTGGCTTAACCACAACTCAGGAATAAGGGCTAGAAAGTAATTAGGCATATTTCACTGGAGTTTGTGAAATATTATAGATTTCCAGTATCTTAGAAAAGACCATGAACCTCAAATCATGTGAAATTACATCATCTAAGTGCCGGGGAAGGTGTTTAGACAGCATAGAGTCAGATTTTTCTACGAGTAAGCTTGACTGTATTGATGTTGTTAGTCATCGTTTCTCATACCATTAGTCCCTCCGTCTTTCTAATTAAATATGTTCCTTTTGAAAATGCTGAGCCTGTTTTAGGCGTTAATGGGATACGAGGACACCATTTTGTTCCATGTGGCCTCAGAGTCACTGGCACCTTTCTTGAAGCCAGAATATCTTTCTCCACTTCTGCTCCCCATTTCTTCCTTCGGAGAGTTCCTGTTACTCCCTCAGTTCAAAATTCTTTCACTCCAGGAATTTTTCCATATTCTTCCCCTGAAGCCCAAGTGGAAATAATGATCAATTCCAAAAATAGCTAAAAAAGGAACAGCAAGCACAAAGCAAGAGTACTTTTTTTAGACGATCGGTAGCTCATGAATACTGCTTATATTGGAGCTATGACTTTGGTTAGCAATACCATACGCCATAGGGAGATAGGTACAAAGAGAGGAAAGATGCAGTAGTAAAATAGATGAAATTTGGAGTTAAGAAACCCCACTTTTTTGTGGTTGCATAGTATTAAGAATTGCCCAACTTTTTGTATAACTTTCTCTGGCTTCATGGAAATAAATTGGCTAATGGGATTCAAAGAGTTATTCCTTGGAGCCCAGAGGCAAAACCAATGTGGTTGTATCCAGACACAAGAACAAAGGAATCTCGAAGGTAAACACTGGAAATGTTTAAGGCCATTGCTCTTCCTCCATTACTCAATATGGTATTTTTCCGAGCGCAGGGCCAATGCCCCTGCAGGAGTTCAATAACTACTAATTGATAAAGATAATGATAAAAGGAGACTGAAAACCAAAAAAAGGCTAGCTATAACACCTCCCCTATCAGAACACTGCCTTGTCACCAGTGCTTTGTGGACAGTGGCATGCTGCTTATTTAAATTGAATGTGCAGAGTGGAACACCTGGATTAAAAAGCCCTCTCCACCATAAACCCTGTCAACCTTTACAGTAGGGTTATTAACTGTTGTTCTTGTTTCCCCTTGAAATGAGCTACATTCACTCTGACACTGTCTGGGTTAGGAAACCGATGTAATAATGCATGTTGAAAGTCTCAAGAACAAAGTATCTTCCTCTAGACTTCATATTTTATTAAATTAAGTTGCAGGACAGAGTGAACCAAATAAATTTTAGATGTTAGCCATACTGATATTTACGAGTGCTATAATGTTTTTATCTGATGACCAGATTTACAGTAAATCACAGTCAAGGTTTGTAATGATCACAGGTGTACTTACCAGATTAAAGAACATCCATTATTACTGAGAGAAATGTTTTTCAAAAATATTTCTCAGGAAACAAAAACAGGCATCAGTGCCATTCAATCATTTTTCAAGTCTAGATTTGTTCGGCAGTTTGCTCAAAGTGGGTCTGCTCCTCGTTTCCTGTGTCCTGTCTCCCCGGGGCTGCAGCTGAAGGTGGCATGGTCCCCAGGAGTCTGGTTTAATTTCCTGCAGTGAATGAGTCTAGCAATCAAAGAATCGGTCTTGAGGTGGTCCTGGAGGGGCTCCTAATGCAAGGCCAGTGGTCGGGGGCCCTTAGGCTACAAATGGCATGCTAGGCAATCAAAAAGCAATGTGCTGCATTCTAACCCACTGAGCGTTCCTCTGGAGGACAAATATCATCCAAAACTGTGTTTGTTCTGAAAGAGGTCCAATCAGAGTTAAAAGTTCCCCACAACGGCCATCAGGTAGCTTAGCCAAGTGCCGGTGGCCTAAGTATTTGTGGCAAAGACTAGCCAACCAGTTTCAGGTGGTTCTTCTTATGCTCCCTCATTTCTATCACGGTTATATCTTCATCGGATCATACTTATTTCTCAATGTGTAAGAGATCTTCAGTGGGCTTCACTCATGATACAGTTGAGCAAATATACTTGCCAAGGTTATGCGGTTTACTCAGGCAGAGTCACGGCTAGAGCTCAAGCCTAGTGATCCCATCCCAGTGCCCCATTGACCGTATTCCAAAGTGTCCCTCATGAGAAGTTTATTAAAAATATTGAAACGCACTAAGCACAATAATTTTTAATGAGCCCTGTATGTACATTAAAGGCCACACATAACACATAAAAACCTTTATTGGATCATAAATGTGACCTATCTTAAATTAATATGCCAGCTGTAATAAACATTAATCTATCCACAGAATTTCAAATATATTTTAATGAAGGTTGGAATATTGTTTCCCTAATGCACGGTTTGTTGAATGGTAAATAAGACTATAGGCCCCTTGTTTTAGAGAATCAGCTGTAAATAGCTATCTTCCCCTGGCATTTAAATAACTGAGTGAGGTTTATCACCAGTTTTGAAACTGTGAGTCAGAATAAAGCCTGCACTGGCTGCCAATACTCATTACTAAAAAGTTCTAGAAGCCACAGCCCAAAAGGGGGAATAGCACGAAGGGTGGGTACTTGGCCTAGCATCTATACTAAGGTCCTCTTGTCTTTTTAAATAGTTGCTCAGCTGCAAACTACAGCTGTGATTCCCTCAGGGGTTATTGTTATGTTTCTCTCATCTCCTCAAATAACTCTTCCCTCCACGTGAGCCTTGGAGGTGACCTCTACTTAGCCAGTAGCAGTTGTGACAGAACCCAGCTCCTGAAGGACTGCCAAGGAACCAGAAGGGAACCATCAGCTGCCAACCAGCATGCTTATGCCCAGCTCCCATGACCCACCCCCTACGCCTCTCCATTTGTGGTGTATCCAGACCCTGCCACATAATCATCATCTACCTTCTCCCCCTGAAGGCTTTAGTCCCTACTACCCAGCAACCTGGACTCAAAACTTTGAGCTATATGGACAGTAATTACTGTCCTAGGACTCCCAGGGCTTGTGGCTCATCCATGACTGGATATAGCAGCTGCTGAGCCCTAGTGGAGCGTTTTCCTCGTTAACAAAGGAGCCATGTATTCAACAGCTTTTGTCTCTGAGTTCCGTATCTTCTACCTTGAGGTATTTTGAGTAATCCCTCATAGTTGCTGAGTCCTAAATAAAGTACCTACACATTTCTACCTAGCCTAGTTGGGAGAGGTGGACAATCTCTTGGAAGACTATGTTATATGGCTGTACTGTGTGGGGCTTTTTTGTCTTTTGTTTTTTTTAAGATTTATTTATTTGAGAGGGAGAGCGAACGAGTAAGCAGGGAGGAGGGGCAGAGGGAGAGGGAGAGAGAGAATCTCCGGCAGACTCCTGCTGAGTGTGGAACCCCATGTGCAGCTCGATCTCACAACCCTGAGATCATGACCTGAGCTGAAATGAAGAGTTGGACATTAACCTACTGAGCCACCCAGGCTCCCCTTGGCTGCATTGTTTTAAAGAAAAATCTAGCATACCCTTATATTGCTTTACTATTCAGACTTCAGATTATTTATTAACTAAGTCATGGTTTATATTTATTCTTTTTGTCAATTGTCTTCTTCTTTTAATGTCTTTTAAGGCTTTGAAATATGTTTTCAATATGGCATCGAGTTGTTTTCTTTATCTTCTAATAAATTTGATTACTCTGTGCTAGTGACTGCTGCATAAATGCCTAATTTTTCATCATTATTTCAATGTTAGTATAATTATTGTACTCCTACTAAAATTTCTGTCTTATTAAATGATTGCTAAAACAAATAGAGTTAGTTATGACATTGCAGTGCCACAATTTCAACTAGAAAACAGAAATCTTTGGAAGGGGATAATGAGAACCATGAACAGTCTGAGCTTTTACCCTACTTGCAAGCTAACAAGTTAGCCTAGCACAGATTCAGGGATGCTGGCAGAAGACATGACACCCCTGGTTCAGAGACAAAGTCTTTATTATTCATGGGAATGGCAGAAGCCATTTGCACCAATTCCCTGACCCTCAATTCCCACAGCACAACAAGAAGCCAGTGAATTGTTTTATAGGCAAAAAACCTTGTGATCAGGAAGCCTGGATCATGGATATGATAATGGACAGTAAGCTTGCTTGTCTTTTGCCTGAGAGAAATACTGTATTTAATTTCCAAAACTCTTTACTGTACAAACATGGCTGAAAAGATAATTCAGAACAGAAGGAATAAGTGACTCTATTCTTAAGACATGTAGGGGCGCCTGGGTGGCACAGCGGTTAAGCGTCTGCCTTCAGCTCAGGGTGTGATCCCGGCATTATGGGATCGAGCCCCACATCAGGCTCCTCCGCTATGAGCTTGCTTCTTCCTCTCCCACTCCCCCTGCTTGTGCTTCCTCTCTCGCTGGCTGTCTCTATCTCTGTCGGATAAATAAAAATAAAATCTTAAAAAAAAAAAAAGACATGTAGAAATGCTAAAACCCTACAGGGACCACCTCCCCCACCCAATATCTAATCCTTATTTCTACACTGCACTGCTTCTGATGAATTTTCCTCTGAGTATGGCACCCCACTGGCTACTCTAATCAGTATGACTCGTCTGAAGTTGCAACCAAATCTATTCATTATGTCTCATTCAGTATTCAAGTAAGGCTACTATGAGTAGGTCTCCAAGCAGCATTCAGGGGGTAGAGGCTGTCTCCCTTCACCAAAGGCTCCAATCAGTAAAATCATCAGTCACAGAGACTTATAGCTCAAAGGGGTCCTAAGGGGTACTAACAATTCTATAAACATAGCTCTTCACGATCACCCTTGGAATTTATGGAATGGGGAAGTATAGGTCTATGATACTTGTAACAACAAAAGTACATTGAGTTGGCCCCAAAAGCCCCACCCACAAGGTCACATTATCTATTCTTTCCTACTGTGATATCTTTCAAAATCTGATTGGATGAATCCAAGCACCCTCACCCCCCGAACTGGAGAGAAAGATGATTTGCGCATCTGTACAAAAAAGAACTATAAAAGTGTGAATCCCTCTCTCCCAGAAGTTTCACATGTATTGAAAGGAGCACATAGGGCCTCTGTCTCCCTTGGGGAAAGAGAGACATAGGTCCTATGGGTCCTACCCTGAGTTATCTCCTCGGAGTGGCTGATGTCAGGGTATGGGGGAGGGAGAAATCATCAGGTGTGGAAACAGAGAGAGAGGAGAAAGAGAGAGAATGTATTTCAGTACCAGTAAGCAAGGTGTCTTTATTTTTGATTTTTAGCAATGAGACACCAGCTAGGGGCTCAAACAATCTTCTAATGTTTTCAGTACATTCAATGCCCTATACTGGGCAGTAACATCAGCATGCTCACTCCATTTATCTAAACCTTGGGAATCCCTTGGCTCAGCAGTCACAGCCAGGTTGCCTTCCAGCTATGCAACACAAGGTTTATCCCTTTGGCTCCCTCGGATTTGAGACACACACTAGAAGCTATTTTTTAAGGAGTACAATTTAATCTGGGGCATCTACTGCTCCGTTATTAAAATAACGCCTCTTTTATACTCATCCAATTTTAACACAAGGGCTAAAGGAGATTTCCAAGGTGGTGGGTGGACTGCAAGAATTCACCTAGAATTCCTAGAAAACCAAAGCCTCCTTTTAGTGAGCAGAACCCCCTCTAAAAACTATTTGACCTTTTACCATCACCTCCAAAAGGTCAGGCTGCAGGAGGGGCTGAGCTGGGAGATGGCCCAACTGTTCACCCTTCCTTCACAGGAAGGAGCACACCATCTCCTAATTCCCCAAGAGAACTGGCTGAGGTTCTAACAATTTAGCCATTTTCTGATCATAGCATTAGTGAATTTTCTTCATTTCAAATTCAGTGTAAGGGCACCTCTCTATAACTGTCATCTGAAAGAGGGTGAAAATTTCTGCCCACTTAGATGAATCTCTGTACTGGTGGTTATATTAGGGAGAACTTAGGATGGACTACCAGAGTAAACTTCCTCCTGCTCAAATCGGGCACTGTTGGTCAGCTCTTTGTGAATTTGTTTCCCTGGAGTTGGTCTTTAATTGCTTGCCCAATTCCTCCTTATTAACTGACAATAAAGTGTTAATTAACAGACAGTTAAGAGACAATAAAATATTGTCCTATTAGCCGTACAAGCTGGTCAACATGTTCACTTGATTCCAGTGGGCTTCTTTCAAATTCTACTCATCAACCTGTGAGGTCTTCTCCCTCTTCCAGAAAGTAGTATTTCTGTTAACATCCCATCTTTGTTGCCAGGGGGAAAATGAGAATGTAGATGAATGTTTGTGGGGAAGGGAGCAGATGAATGTGATGTGAAATGTTGGAGTCTGGGAGCAAACTGTCAAGAAAAAATTCTTGAAATGTCTTTGGTGCAAAAAGGGTGGTTTTATTAAAGCATGGGGACATGACCTGTGGGCAGAGAGAGCCGCACTGGGGTTGTGAGGAGTGACTGATTATATACTTTCAAGTTGGGAGGGGGTTAGGGATAGCTTAAATCTCTAAGGAATTTGGAAGCAAGGTTTCCAGGATCTTGGACCTTGTGGGGCTAGCTGTTGTGAGGAAAAGGTCATTTACTACTGTGTAGTGAAACCCTAGTCATGAGATCCCTCAATGTATATCAGTGGGCCGTATGCTTGGGGAGAGGGCTACAGATAAAGGAAATTTCCAAAGGGATTTTTATAGGATAGTGGAGGTTGTGTTAATGTCAAGCTAAGATTGCCTTTTGCCTTTAGAAAAATACTAGCATTAAGATAGCTAAGCTCCTTGAGGAAGGTCACTCTGCCTGTCTTAAGTACTTGTCAAGGGGTTGTAAGTTATAAGAAGTTTTTTGGTTTTTGGTTTTTGTTTTCTTGTATTTCTTTGGCCATTGTTCTCCACATCAAATGGATAAGTGATCCTGGGTAGTCACAGCATTCTTGTGACTACTTAAAACATCCAACTTATTCCAACTTCCCGGTTTTGTTTTCGTTTTGCTGGTATTGTTTGGCTGAAAATTCTTTAAACGTCTCATGGAATAATCCAACAATTTCTTCTGGTTTAGATATTAGGTTGGGCAATACTTTATTTTCTTGATATTTTGATTCCAAGTCAGTACCTCCAAAGAATGTCACCACTGATCAAGCAAGGTAGTCAACAAATGCTCTGAAAGACCCATGGTCACTCCAGCTTGAGCCTCCAGTTTCTGGATTACTTCAATTTTACGCATGACCATTAAAACCTAAAGTCAGTTCATTCATTCTCATGCCTAATGCTGAAATGTTAGGCAGTGGATGGCCATTATGAAAGGATCATTATGATCATCATCATAAAATTAAGTATTCTATAGTATTAGTGATGTTTCACATTAATTTCAAGATACATGTTGGTTTAGGATTTTTTTAAAGATATTTATTTATTTGAGAGACAGAGCACAAGTAGGGGGAGCATCAGGCAGGGGGAGAGGGAGCAGGCTCCCCGGGGACCAGGGAGGCCGATGTGGTGGGTCTTGATCCCAGGATCTCGGGATAATGACCTGAGCCGAAGGCAGATGCTTAAGCGACTGAGCCACCCAGGTGCCCATATTTTTTGTTGATTTTGTTTATTTGTTTGTTTGTTTGTTTTAAGTTAAAGGACCATTTGCTATGTAAATCTACCTTCATTTCATACAGGAAAGTGTTCTCCATTATTTTCAGAATGGCCCTGCATTCCTCCAGAGGACTCTTGGTTAAACAAGGTAGATGAGAATAGAACAGCCCTCCTTTCTTTACTCTCAACATGAAAAACAAATACTTGTCATTTGTGGTAACCAACTCCCAAGTTTTCAGAGTATTACTTCACTGATTAATTTACCTAAATACAAAGTAAGACTATCTCTAGAAGTATTGGTCAGGAAAAGAGATGAAAGTTTTTCAAATATTACGAGAAAACTTTTAGGAAAAACAAAATCTCCACCATTTGAGGAAAAAAACCCCTATTCTATCAGAACTTAGGAGTAGTCTGTAATAAAGATCGAGATAAAGACTTGAATCACTTAAATGTCAGTCTTTCAAGTGAAGAAGAGTGATTCTCTATCTTTTATGAAGTGTTATAAAATAATGCTTCAGAGGAAACAAATGTTTTGGGCAACTCAGAGTCTTCATTTGGCCCTGAGTTCTGCTCTCTGTGGCAGGATCAGACTTTGTTGGGGCCGAACTCCCAAAGAATACCTATCGATTTTAGTGGGACTCTGAGCTGCTGACGAGTCATAGCATTGACATTTTGATCTCATGTTCTATTAAAAAAAAAAAAACTAGAAAATCTTTATACTCTAAAATGATATTTCTTATTATAAAGTCTCTCCCCAGAGTTCCAGTGTGCCCACAGAGTCTGGAGTAAAAAGGGGCCAGGAGAGGTGCTTTTGCTATGCAAGGAAATAACTGAACAAGGATCCTCTGTGACCTGGAGGTGAACTGCATTCTTCCACTGGCTGTAAGGCGTGTTATGTGAAAAATCGAGGACAAGCACTATAATAGACCTAGGCCTCCCTTTTCTTTAGGAGGTTTATAGTAAATCTTTGCCTTGGCTGTGAAAAGCTCTCAAAGAACCAAAGACAAATTGGTTCTAGTTTATAAAACTAAGGGTCAAAAGGGTTTCACATATACATGTACATCCAAGTGCATAGGCTAGGAACTGTCCGACAGAATGACTGAAATGAAGGCAGATTCTGCCAATCTCTAATCAGTTCTTCCCAACAGCCACTTACCATCACATACATCGATCTACGTGACAGTCTTTGTTCTGCTGTGTAAATTCCTTGAGATAAAGTAAGAGAAAATAAAATTCATGAACTAAATAGAGGAAAACAGTGACTAAAGCATTTTTACTCATTGTTTGAGTAAATATTTACAACAACAGGATGTTGGACATATTTAGTAATACCAACAGAAATAAGGCTATAATGTCTTTAATATACTTATGACTGAGCAACAAAAAGTAGATACAAACTGAATAAATATAAGGTATGAAGTTATCAGTACTATAGGAGATATGTAAAGTGGGAACAATTTCTAAGGAAAAGAAATAGCTTCTGGCTGGGCAGAAATGAAAGCTTTCCGGTAGTGATTATATTTGACTTGAACTGTAAAGAGTAAGTAGGATCTGGATAATTAGAGAGGGTGGAAAAGCAAGCAAGACAGCAAAAAGGAAATCAGCCTTTTGAGGTGCTCACTGAGCACGGCAATAGGGTCATCTGGACTTCCATATAAAGAGGACCTGAAGGACTCAGGCCTGGCAATGTATGTGGGATCCATATTCTACATAGCTTTGAGTGAGAGCTTAAGGACCTTTGATTTTATTCTGTGGACAATGGGGAGGTATTCAAGATAACTGCAACCAAGGGAGAGACATTACCTGAGCTATATTTTACTACTAATCTTGTCCTTGGGAATATGATAAAGATAGAAGTTTTTGTGAGGATAGTTTTATAATAGTTTAAGCCGATGTGACTAAGAGAACATAGTGCCATAAGTAGAGATAAAGTGCGTGGAAGGAGAAACCAACTTTGGAGAAAGCACTATTAATATGTAAATATTTAATTTGAAGGGTAAGTAGTCCCAGTGGAATGATCTAGCAGATAACTACAAAGACAGAAACACAGATCAGTAAAGAGAGCAAGACTGTAATTGTAAATACTGAGGAATTTATTAGAACTATTAATTGAACCCTTATGATTAATGAAATGCAGATTAAGGAGAATGCAGAAGAAGAGGATAGAGAAAAATCTATATTCTGCAGAATAGAAGGAGAAAACGGAGGTAGATATGAAGACAGAACAGGTGGTCTGTGTGATAGAAACAGAACCATGAAATCAGAGCATTGCTGAATAAAAGTAGGACAAGTTATCAAAATACAGAGTATGGATAGCAACGCCACCTGCCCTGGAGCTAAGACTGAGGCAAAAATTGCCATTGCATGCAGGGAGGTGATCTTGAAGATCACAGCTGAATATATTGGTGAGGATAAAAACTAGATTTCAAAAATATGGATGTAGAAACACAGAGGAAAAAAATCTTGAAGACATGAATGAGTTTAGGTAAAATTTCTTAGCTACAAAACACAATCCATAGTTTAAAAATTGGTAACTTGAACTTCATCGCAATTAAAAATATTTACTCTTCAAGAAGTCACCATTAGCAGAATAAAGACAAGCCACAGACTGGTAGAAAATGTTTGCAAATCTTATAGCTAATAAAAAAAAAGTTGTATCTAAAATATTTTTAAAACTCCCCAAACTCAACAACAAGAAAGAAGACACACAATTAAAAAAAAATGGAAAAAACATTGAGCAGTGTCTTTACTAAAGAAGATACACAGGTGGGAAATAGGCGATGAATATGCTTGGTATCATCAGTCACTAACACATTAAAGCCACAATGAAATACCACTATATAATTAATAGAATTACAATCTGACTATGCCAAATGTCGAAATGTACCACATGTTGAAAGGCACCAAGGAACATGAACTCTTATACACTTCTGGTGGGAATATAAAATTATGCGGTCAGTTTAAATAACAATTTGACAATTCCTTAAAAGTTGAACATTGACCTATCATGTGATCAAATCATTCCATTCATGGGTATTTACCCAAAGAAATGAATTTATATGTGTATTCAAAAATGTGTACGTGGAGTATGCCTGGGTGACACAGTTGGTTAAGCATCCAATTCTTGGTTTCAGGCCATGATCTCAGGGCCCTGATCTCAGGATCATGATTTCAGGGTCCTGAGATTGAGCTCCTTGCCCCTCCCCCCCGACCCGCTTCCCTGACATCAGGTTCTGTGCTGAGTGTGGAGTCAGCTTGAGATTCTCTCTCCCTCTCTTTCTGCCCCTCCCACTCATGCTCTCTCTCTCTGTCTCTCTCTTTCTCAAATAAATAAATAAATAAAATATTTTTAAAAACTTGTACATGAATGTTCTTAGTACTTTTTGTGTAATTCCCAAAGCCTGCATACAGCCCAACTGTCCATCAGTGTATGAATGAATAAACAAATTACGTGTTAGGCATACAGTGGAACACTGCACAGAAATACAAGGAATGAGCAATTAATACATGCTGCAACTTGGAGGAATCTCAAAATAAGTATTCTTGAGTAAAAGAAGGAAGAAAAAAAAGAGCATCTATTGTATCATTCCATTTCATTTAGTAAAATGTTAGAAAATGCAAACCAATCCACAATGGTAGAACGAAGATCTGTGGCAGCCTGGGGATGAAGGTAGGAGTGGGGTGAGTGGAGAGGAGTAGGAAGGACTACAAACGGTCATGAAGAGATTTTGGGAGGTAATGAATATGATTATTATCTTGATTTTCGATAGATACAAATGTCAAAACATAACAAATCGTACTCTTTAAATACGTTCAGCTTATTGTACCAATTTTACCTCATCAAAGCTTATAAAATATATAGACAAAGGGAGGAATTGAAAATGACCTTGTAAAGGTGAAAAAGACACAATTCAAGGGCTTAACTATGAATAGTGGAATGGATACCGCCACCGACACTGTCTTTAATACAGATGAAAGGATGAGCTGATAGAAAACAGTTTTCTCTAACATCATCTAGTGGAAGTTCTTTTATATGAATGAATTGAGAATGAGTGGAGCAAATTTTGTTCAAATCATGTGTAAACTATAGCTTTCACACTCAAGAATGTTACAATGTATAAAAATTCAGTTGAAAGTAGATTATAGCTTTATTAGTTACCCAAGACTACATTGATTATCAGTGAATTAACTATTCTTCCGATTGATTATAATTTAATGACTTACGCATGGCATCCAACAGGGGGTGCTATCATCAGTCCACTTCATTATGTTGTAGGTTGAAGTGGAGTGACTCCAGATAACGCGTTGTCTTCTCTTAGCCAAGCTAAGATGAGTATTAATCAGGAATCATAGAAGGGGCAGGAGAAAAACTTGACAAAGCGTTTCTGATCCCCTGAACCTCTTTCTATCTTCAGATCCTTTTATATTCCTTGAAAGTTGACTTACCTTGGTGAAAATGGATGGATGGTGAGAAAAGTATATAAAAGAGATTATTGAGTCAACTAAGTAAAGGTCAACCTTTATTTGATAAAGAAAACCCAAGTTATATTTTGTGAATGCTATGATGTTAGTCAGCAAATATTTATTAAGCATTGACTAAGTTTCCTCACACGTATTAAGTTAAGAATAATGATCACACCTACTCAAGTAGGAATGTTGTGAGGTTTAAATCAGTAAATATGTGTAAAACACATAGAATCATGTCTGGTATATAATAGGGACACCATAAATAGTAGCTAATAAAGATTCTGCAATGTAGTCAAGATATAAGACACAACAGCACACACAGAAAGAATGTTTTGCTTGCAATGTAAAGGAATGTGTGTGTGTGCGTGCACGTGTGTGTGTGAGCGTGCATGCATGTGTGCATTAGATAATGATAGTGATACAGATTTAAGGCCGGGGAGATTTATGTAGGTAGGAAGATGTTTACAAAGAAGGGGCTAATTTATTTATTTATTTTTAAAGATTTTATTGATTTATTTGTCACAGAGAGAGAGATAGAGAGAACACTGTGGGGGGGGGGAGCAGCAGGCAGAGGGAGAAGCAGGCTCCCTGCTGAGCAAAGAGCCTGATGCGGGACTCAGTGCCAGTACCCTGGGATCATGAGCTGAGCTGAAGGCAGATGCTTAGCCAACTGAGACACCCAGAGGTCCCACGATGGGGCTAATTTAGCTTAGGTCTGGATAATGGATAAAATCAAAGACTTATTGCAAAGGAGAGGAAGGGTAGGATGGATGGAGAGGTGATGTGAAATGAGGAAGGATGTGGAGTTACATGAACAGACAACCCCAAAATACAAAAGAGAATCCCTACAGGGAAGCAGAGGAGGGTTGGTCAAGTGTTCGGACAATTTTCTGTGGACAAAAAGAACTCATTAGGGGCGCCTGGGTGGCTCAGTCTTTAAGCATCTGCCTTCAGCTCAGGGCGTGATCCCAGGGTTCTGGGATCGAGCCCCACATCAGGCTCCTTCGCTGGGAGCCTGCTTCTTCCTCTCCCACTCCCCCTACTTGTGTTCCCTCTCTCGCTGCCAGTCTCTCTCTCTGTCAAATAAATAAATAAATTCTTTAAAAAAAAAAAGAACTCATTAATTTGAGGAGTACTAATCTGAATACAGTATTCAAGCTAAAGAGAAAACAATAGCGATTATGAGTCAAGATGGCAGTAAGAACTCTCTGTATTCACCAAAGGGGAACAAAACCTAACTTGAGTGATGGCAATGATAACAGCAAGGGAAATGGGTGAAAAGACATAATTTTACTGGAACAAGGGAGAAAATCATTACAGTAGATTTTCCCTCTTTCCAATATAGTCTGCAGTTTAATCATAGCGCTCTCTTCTCGAAATCAGTGACTGGAGCACATGCCTGTAGAACAAAAGCTTAACTGCTTCTTTGATGATCAATTAGACTCAGCATGGGAATCTAAGTTTAGTTGCTACGATTTGCCTCTAAGAATCCTCCAATGAAAGCACCGTGTGGTCATTTTTTTTCTGCTTTTATACTATTTGCCACCATATAGCCTGAAGTGTCTTCCCCTTCCCAAGCCCCCTGATGTCTCCTCCCGCGCTCTGAAATTAATATCAAACACAAACTCTAGGTGAAGCCAATGAGCAATGTTTGCCCTCCTCTGGACACCATTTATAGAACTTAGTAAACACTGACACAGATTGGATGCCTGTCTTATCACATTTACAAGACTGGATGTTTTTAGTATGTTGGTATTATCGACAGCATCTATCATAATGTTTAGCACATACAAACTGCTCAGTAAATATTTGTTGACTAAATGAATGCAAAATAGTCATTTACTGGCTTAACTATATTGTTACAATGTTCTGAGGATTCTTTGTGTCTGAAAGAGAGAGAGGGAAAGAGAGAGAGAGGGAAAAATTCACGTTTGTTCCTATAGAGTGAGAAAGGTAAGGACCCCTGGTTCACTGAAGAGAAAGCAACAGTGGGTAAACCTGAAGGAGCACACAGGATGCCTCCTTCCTCAATCTATCCCTGAACTTTTGCATTAGAAGAAGAGTGTGAAACCTGTTCATAGTTTATAGAAGTCTGCTAATGAGGGACGTGCTGTTATGCCCACATGAACTCCACGGTCACTACCAAATAACATCAGTTCAACATTTGCTATATTAAGGCGCAACTTACATTCAGGGCATCCTGCTTTCTAAGATGTCATGAAAATTTTGCAGCGTTACCTACCCATAACAGAAAAAAAAGATGGGAGTCTTTTGAACTGGGGCAGTGCTCTAAACTAATTAGAGTCAAGGTGATACTTTTTGAAATGGGTTAAGAATGCCAAAGCCAGAAAATCAATCATTCTAGTATAGTGTCTTGCAGTTTACCGTTTAAGTTTTTCTTACATCTCAATGCATCCTAAAAATGAGATTGAAAAATAGATTATTATTAATATTCCAATAATGCTATGAAATGATACTGGCAGTGACAGAATCAGAGTGATTATGTTAATCGAAGATAATTAATCAATGATGCCATACTGGATAATGGGAGAAAAACATTTTGGGGGTCAAGGACCCCCAAACAAATGTTCAAATGTTTGAAGCCCCTTTGTTCAAATGTTTTTCATATCGATTACTGTCGCTTTCTAAATTTCAAGTTTTCTCATGTGAATACTCGAAATAGTAAAATTGACTGTAAGGCATTGCATGGTTAAAGTGATGTGACATAAGGGGGGTCCCCACTGCAAGGCTTGCCCAGGGGAGACACTAACTGAATGCTAGTTTCCTCGTATGCCACACCCCTTCTCTTCATGGAAAAACATTCATATATACATACAACATAAACAATACATGTACACGTATAAACACAAATATACTGGTGTACTAATGATACAGGTGTTGGGCTCTTGCTTACTTTAGAGAAGAACAGGCATAAAGAACATCAACATATAAATGTGATAAGCGTTCAGTTAAATATGGTGGCTGCACCTATTACTAATGCCATTCAGCTGATGCACCCAGGATTTCACAAGAAGACTCTAGCAATGTGTGTACAGAGCATCAGGTGACGAAAGCCGGAGGGGTGGAGATTGGGTCTGGAGGAACTCTTCAAACCCGTCAGGTACAAATCATCAAAGGGCTATGTTGTCTGACCTAAAATACTAAGATAAGTTCAACATGTTAGTACAGGACCTCTGAGACTATATCATTTTCGTTTCATATCTGTCCCTGGTGGTAAAATAGTCTTGTATTGGCTCAAAGAGAAAGCAATCCTCTGTTTCAGAGATTTGGCTCCTCCTAGACAGAGGGAGACTTATTAAGTGTGGGTTTACCCAGTGAACATTAAAATGGAAGAAACTGTTGTGATTTACATTGAATTTTTAGCTAAAGGGAATTGGAAAGTAGATCCTGGCAGGGTCATTAAAACTCCCATTAAAGTAGACACTGGAGCCACTAGATATGTTGGGATATAAAAATACAGTGGAATGGATGAGGCTAAACACAATGAAGACTTTTTAAACCAATTTTTACAGGAAAATATAGCCTTCAAAGTATTAGCGCTTAGAAAAACTGTACATTTATTCTGATGCTATTTCCCATGTAAAGTAGTTTAGAAGCTATTTTTTGGAAATTGATGTCAGAACCAATGTAAGAAGCAAAACCAAACCCACTTCCAGGTCTTAATCATTCTTTCTTTCTTTTTTTGTCTTTTCCTCTTTCTTTCTTTCTTCCTTCCTTCCTTTCTTTCTTTCTTTCCTTCTTCTTCTTTCTTTCTTCTTTTTTTTTTTTTTTTTTTTTTGCCAAGAACATTGGTTTTTGGTTGGAGCACAAGTAAGCATGAAATATATCAACTTACACTAGCTATTTAAAAAATGACATGCCTTTCAACTTTCTTTGAAGGGTTCTGTTTATTTGCTTCTGTTCACAGTAGTATCCATATTTTTACCTGAGCCTATCTTATTGATCTATATTAAGAATACTTTAAACATAAACCAAGCTTTCATCATGACCGTTTATTGAAATGAATAAAATGAGTATGGCTTTTTAAAATAAAAATATTTTGGTGGGAAGTCATCTTCTACCAGGATTCTAAATAAAGCAATGCACAAATTTAGGCACATTGAAATTCTTCATATTATACCGCTTTTAAACTTTTTCTGCCCCAAATCATAAAGGTTATAGAATTTTTCACAATCTTTTACAACCTACTTGCTTTCACAGTTTCTTACTATTGACAAAAAAAAAGAATAGAATTTCCCCTCAAAGAGAGATAATTTGCCACCGTTTCAAAGAATTTTACTATAACTTATTTTTTCCTCCGAAGAGTTTTGCTACAACTTTTAAAGGCAAGTCCAAGAGAGGAATTCTAAGAATGTTTATGTAGTGGCGGTTGTACTTGGATTATGTGAATGACCTTCAAACTTGTCTGTTTTCATTGGATAATTTAAGAAGGAGAGATCCTATTAAAATTCAGTCACACTTCCTTATAGATATACCCAATCAACGGGAGAAGCATCCAGATTTATGGGACAGGGGAGCACTTCCGGGGCTATAATGGAGAGTTCTGATGCAGCTTCCTACAAGGAGGAAGAGAGTCTGTATACACAATCACCACCTTCTAGGGATATATAAGGGACCAAGCCAAATGAGGGGAGACACTCGCTTCTTCCCATTCAACTGCAGCCTGCTTTTGAAACCTCACTATGTCTTGCCACGACTGCTCTGCAAACTACAGCTTGGGATCCCTCAGAAATCCCAGCCATATTCCTCTCACCTCCTCCATTGCGCTCTGCTCTACGGGTGTGAGCTGTGGTGATGTCCTCTGCTTGCCTAGTAACTGCCAAGACCATCTCCGGCCTCTGGACAACTGCCAAGAGAGCTGCGGCGAACCCACCAGCTGCCAGCCCGCCCACTGTGAGCCCAGCAACTATGAAACGTCTTGCTACCCTCCTACTACTTACTACGTGTCCAGGCCCTGCCAAGGAACCACTCTCCTTCCTGCTGCTTCTTACATCTCTGGCGTCTCTGGCTCCTGCCTCCCCGTATCCTATAGACCTCTGAGCTATGTGTCCAGCAGCAGCCGACCCGTGAGCCTCCTGACTTATGGATGCCGCCCGGTGGGTTATTTGCCCTGTGGTCCGCAGTCACTGAGCGTTGTGCCCAGCAGCCTCAGACCTCTGCGTCCTGTCTTCGGTGGATGTCAGCCTCTGAGCCATGTGTTCAGCACTTGCCGTCCATCTTGCTCTGCGCTGGGAGGCCAGTAGCTTCCTTGTTCCAGTCAATAATCATGCCAAGGACTTGGAGAAAAATTCAAACTCTGTGGACCTGTGCTTCTTTCCTACTAGTGCCTTTTCTTACTTTTACTCTGTCTGATGTAATTCGAGTTGCTCCTTTCCTCTTTTTATCTTTTTGTCATCTCTCCTCGGCATAAAATTATTTGATTTACAATGCTGTTCAATGTCATTCAGGTGGCGGAAGAATTTATTTGGTTCATGTTGCAATAAATGAGATTAAGGCAGAATTAAGAATCTGGTTCTTTCATTATTTCATTTGAACACAGAAATGACCAACCTCAACTGCTTGCAAGGTGAGTGAATAGGGCATAGAATATGCAACCCTATGTTCTTATTTCACAGTAGTGGAATAGCTTGATGGTTTATTCCTTAAGCTTCTTTCTAGATCTCTGATCCTACGTACTTAAGAGACCCAAAAAGCCCTTGGTGGAAGTGACTTTGAGAAGGCAAGATTCGGAACATTTTCCTTATCTTTCTCATCCAGTGAACATACTTCCACCAAAATCTCCTTTCTAATTGCAAAGTGAACTGTGTTTCCCTCCTGCGTAAACATTTGATGGCTTCCTGTGCTCTATTCCCATATAATAAAAATGCAAATCCCTGACCATGACATCTGTTTTCCATCATTGTCTTCCTCCGTCCCACCTCTCCAGCTTCATCCCTTTCTCAGTGTTGCCAACACTAGGTTCCTGAAATTCTGACTTACACCTAGGTTCTTGAACACGTGGCATTTTATAATTATCTACCCTTCTGCGTACGTCATCATCAAGACCAGCATGCACTTCTGATCAACCTACGTTGAAAACTTGTCCTCAGTTTTGAAAACACAGTCCAGCTTTATTTAGCAATTGCTGATTTATTCAGCAGCTGTTTTATTCCCTGTGTCTAAACCATCCTGTGCCAGATGCAGTTACAGAGCTAGACAAGATCAACCCGAACTACTTCAGTACTTACCAGAAGCCACATGCTCTGGGACATATCTATATTAAAGATACATTTTCCCCTCACTCAACATAAAATGTGTAGGGGCACCTGGCTTTTTTTAAATTTAATTTCCAAATTATATTAAATTTATTTATTCCAAATTAATTTTAATTTAATTTCCAAATTAAAATAAAACTAAACTGCAGGGGCGCCTGGGTGGCTCAGTCGTTAAGCGTCTGCCTTCGGCTCAGGGCGTGATCCCAGGGTCCTGGGATCGAGTCCTGCATCGGGCTCCCCGCTCCTCTGGGAAGCTTGCTTCTTCCTCTCCCACTCCCCCTGCTTGTGTTCCCTCTCTCACTGGCTGTCTCTCTCTCTCCGTCAAATAAATAAATAAAATAAAAACTGAACTGTAAAGGCATGATGTTAACGTTTCTGAGGAGCTGGAATATCTAGAAGTTGTGTCAGCATGCAAGAAAGACAGCGATCTCCAGGAGCTGACTAGGAGTTGTTTCCTCTAGAGAAGGCATATGCCTCTGGTTCTCAGAACCCATCTTTCCTTGTAGACTTTCTGACATGGAAGCAGAATGCCGGTTCCTCCTATATCCGTGTTCATGCTGCTGTTGTGAACACCACTCTAGTTCATTCTGGTTCATTCCTTTGCCTTACGTGCCTGTCTCTCCTAGATGTTTTGAATTTGTGACATCTGCACCCTTTATATATATATTTTAAAGATTTTACTTATTTATTTGTCAGACAGAGACAGAGAGAGAGAGCACAGGGGGAGCAGCAGATGGAGAGAGAGGGAGAAGCAAGCTCCCTGCTGAGCAAGGATCCCAATGCAGGGCTCCATCCAGGACCCCGGGATCATGACCTGAGCTGAAGGCAGTTGCTTAACCGACTGAGCCACCCAGGCGCCCATCTGCACCCTTTATATTGTGTGGTCTTTCACAACCCTTTCCTCACCCCTTATCCTGAAGATTAAATCACACCGTGACTTAGCCTGTTTTTATCTCAGACATCTATTGTTGATGTCGTTGGACTGTTTCTTTTAAAAATAATTTTAAGTGGAACTGTAGTCGAAATATACTAATCCGTGCACAAATCATTATTCCACAGAGGCAGCCATTTTTCTGACTTCTAACCCATATATTAGCTTTGCCTGTTCTTGAACTTTGAAATGAAATTATACAGCATCTACCCACTTATTTCTGGCTTCTTTTATTAAGCACTGTGTTTGTGAGATTCTTCCATGCTGTTTTATATATACCAGTAGTCTGTTTATTTTTCTGGTTATATAATATTCAAGGTAGTAAAACACCAAAATTTATTTAACCATCCTGCCATTGATGATCCTATGGGTTGTTTCCAGGTTAGATTAAGAATAATGTATAGAATACTCTTTTATTCTTGTACCTATCTTTGGCTATACACATGGAGGTATTTTTATTGGGTAATATATTTAAGAGTGGAATTGTTAAATTGTATGGGATGTGCCTATTCAGCTTTTTTCTACGCCAATACAAGGTAATGCCCTATAGTTACACCAGTATTGATTCCCACTATCTGAGTATGAGAATTTCAGCTGTTCTGCGTCCTCATCCATATTTGCAATTGTCAGTGTTTTTTATTCAGCTATTCAAGTGAGTATGTAGTTTTGAAAAATGTTGGCTTTATTTGGAATTCCCCTGATGACTTATCAGAATGAGAACATTTTTTAATGCTATTTTTTTTTTTTTGTAAAGTAACCGTTCATGTCCTTCGCTGATGTTTTTAATTGATATGTCTGTTTCCAGAATGGAAAGTTTCTTTATGTAGTGTCTCCATTAGTTCTTTGTTGGATAGATAGAGATTGAATATCTTCTTCCACATCCCTCCGTATCTTTTTACTCTCTTACTGGTGTTTTTAGGTTAATAGAAGTTCCTTATTTTAAGTTAACCCGATATATCAATCTTTTATTTATGGTTAGTACTTTTTAGTTTCCTTTTTAGGAAATCTCTGTTTACCCCAAATTAATGAAGACACTACATGGTAAATTAAACTTTTTTTGTTTTGCCTTCAGCATTTGTATATGCCATCAATGTGAAATAGATTGTGTGTGTGTGTGTGTGTGTGTGTGTGTGTGTGTGTGTAGAAGAGTCCAAAATTCCAGTTGAACTACCACCATTGCCTAAAAATAGGTATTCAGTTCTCATCTCCCCATAGTTCAGATTTCAGACAGGAGGATTTTAAGGGGAATTGTATATTCAGTATCTCATGACTATATAGGACCTGCTAATATTTATACATTAGCTCACATGTGATAATTTTGTATTGCTAGCCCAGGATCATGTTTCTTAATTAATTTAATTATTTTAATATGCAGCAAGGTAATTATAATTATTTCTAACTGAGCCAAAATCATATAGATTGTAAATACCTGATCTGGGATTTATTTCCAAGTTTTATCAAAACCCATATTTCTCTAGTAAACTACAATATGATTATAATATAAAAACGTGTTTGTTTGAGTCGGTTAATTTCAGGTCAGTATATAAGTTGATATCTATTGCTTTCTAGCTTCATGGGTATATTTCCTATGGCTAACGTAAGGGGAGAATAGGTGCTTACGCTTTTTTTCCACACAAAAAATATGTTCTTTTTTAATATCCAAGCACCAATGCATTGGTTGCAATTAACCCTCTGGGTATAGTCAGCTTCAAACTGGCTGTCACAAGAACTGACCTTCTTTTGTTAAACCATGAGCTCAAATACTACTTTGCCCTTCCTTTATGAACTCTAATCAAGAATACCTGTTAGGTCTCCATCGTAACCAATTATGAAACATTGTCCCTGAAGTTCAAAATCAGACAGAATCATCTTGTTCCTTATCATGCCTGAAGTAGATTAAGGAAAAATAAATATTTAAACTTGAATAATGATTATCTAAGTCTTTAAATCAAGCATACCTAAGGAAAAAATGCAGTGTTAGTCTAACAGTCTATTCAGATATTTTGAGGGTAGAATTTGAAATCTGAGGTTTGTTTTTTTTTTTTTTTTTTCTCAAGGCTTACTTTTGTATAATCACTTCTCAATATAAACAGTAGTTTCTTCTTTCTCCACTGAGACATAATTTCTCATAGGGGAATTTTCTAGAAATTGGAGAAGGTGAAGCTACTGGGGGTAACTCTTAAGGGATGTTTGGACTTCCAGTTTCAGCTCCAACATGCAAAGAATGTAGAAATCATCACTTCTGTCTTAAAAGAAGAAAAATTTGGACAACTTGAAAACCAATGACTTTTCTTGGACCCATCAGAGAAGTGGATTTGCATGGCAAACTGTTATCCCAAAATTTGGAGAAAAGCGAATCCAGAGAATCACAGATGAAGCCTGCTTACCCAGGACAGGAAGCTATGCTTAAACCATAACCTGGTAGGAAGGCTTCATAATTTCGAGGAATTACTGGGGGCTGAGTGTGAACCAGCATGAAGATAACTACCTCTTTGGAGCCACAGTCTTAGGGATGCCCCCCAATTCATGCGCTTAACATCCAGTAACCCCACTAGTTTCTAATAATGAAGAATCGAGGAAGATGCTCTCATGGCCATGTCAGAGGAAGGAGAGTGATGAGGGAACAGAAGGCAAGCTGAGGACAAAGCAGAACCTGACACCCCGCATGCCCCCTCCGCCCCCAGCCATGGGAAGTATGTGACATTCCTCAGGCACCCCTGGCTGCCCTAAAGCTAAGGAAAGGAAAAACAAATAACTAACAGAGATCACAATCCTGAAAGACCTGAGTCTCCCTCAGTTTACACATGTCCTAGTGATTTACAAGAAGAAGCTTTCTTATCAATAGTCTAACTTCCAGAGACCCATAATTCAGTTTCCTGAAGCCCTAATATTATCATCCCCTCCATAAAATCGAGGGAGGCTGAGGCAGAAGGAAATGTAAATAAAATGAAATTTCTTTTAAACCTGCAGCCCATTGATAAGGATATGTGATAGGAGGAAAGTAACATTCTCCCCGGAAGTTCCCGACTATCTTCCTGTTAATGCCTTACTAGAGGGGTAAACAACCTTAACTTGACAATGGCAAGGCCTCCAGTATCGTCTTCTTTAACATATGAAAGTATTTTCTCAACCTCCCTTTTTCCTTACCTCACCCAACCCCATAGTACATAATCAGCCACCCCTTATATCCCAGGGGCAGCAGCTCTTTCAGCCTACGGGTCCTGTCCCCGTGCTTTCATAAACCACCGTTTTGCACCAAAGACATCTCAAGAATTCTTTCTTGGTCGTGGGCTCCGGACTCTGCCCCCCTGAACCTCACCGATATCCCACAACCTCATCAGAGAGGAGTAATCCTAGTGAAGCATACCCAGAGCCGCATCTTCCATCACAAATATCCGTGTTCCAGGAGGAAAAACTTGACCAGAGCTTTTCCCAACCTGAGGAAAGAACATTTCTCTCCTTTCAGTCCCCACCAGCTCCCTTGTCTGTGGCAGGAAGGAGGTGCAGAAACTAGGAAACATGTTTGAAGGTCAAGCTCAGGGACAAAGGTCCACTACAAGATTGAGTTTTAGTTAGAATAGAAGGCTTCCCCTCTCCCCTACCTTATCACCATACCAACAGCCTTGCAGCATAATAACAGTGGATTGCAACTGAAGGAGCTACAGAGGGAGCTTCTTTCTGAGGAGGAGTACATAGGAAAGCCCAAAGCCAACAGGAGAGAGAGAGTGTGTGTGTGTGTGTGTGTGTGTGTGTGAGAGAGAGAGAGAGAGAGAGAAAGAATACTAGAGAAATCTGAAGCTTCTGGCACCTACAGCAAATATCTAATCTTAGGCAGATTAACCGCAAACCTCACACTAAAGGCCTATTTATCTCAGTTTCTAACATCCTATGCAACCTGTCTGACTTTTAACAAAGTTTTAAGACACACCAAAAGGCAATAAAATCCACAGTCTCCAGAGAAAAAATAAGCATCAAACTCAGATTCAGATACAATGTAGATGTTGGAATTATCAGACAGGGAATTAAAGTAACTCTCATTATTATGTTTAGAGCTCCAGTGGAACAAGCAGACAATATACAAGAACATATGGCTAATGTGAGCAGAGATAGGATATGAAGAAAGAACAAAAACTGCTAGAAATCAAAAACACTGTACAAAAATGAAGAATACCTTCGACCATCTCATTAGTAGACTGGACATAGCCAAGGAAAGAATCAGTGAGCTTGTAGATAGGTCAATAGAAACTTTGCAAACTGAAATGCACAGAGAAAAGAGAATGGGAAAAACATAACAGAGCTTCTAAGAACTGTGGGACAATTTCAAAATGTATGGCATACTTTCGGTGTCATTGGCATAATTGGAATGCCAAAAGGAGAAGAAAGAAAGGAACAGAAAACATTAATTGAAGTCATAATGGCTGAGAACTTTCAAATTTTAATGACAACCCCAAACAACTGATTTAGGAAACTTAAGGAACCCTGAACAGCATCAAAACCCAAACCAAAGCCAAAACTAAACAAAAAGAACAGTATACCTTCTTATGCCATATTCAAGCTACAGAAAAACAAAGACAAAGTGAAATCTTGAAGAAAAAAAAAAAAGCCAGAGAAAAAATAACTTATTGAGAGGAAATAAGATAAGAGCTATAGTGGACTTCTTGTCAGAAAGCATGTAGGCAAGACTTAGGTGAAATATTTAAAATGTTGAAAGAAAGAAAAAAAAAACCACTAACCTAGAATCCTATATCCAATAAAATTTTCTTTTAAAAGTGAAGAAGTATAAAGATTTTTCTCAGACAAACAAAACCTGGGGAATTCACTGCCAGCAGAACTCCCCTGCAAAAAATGTTAAAAGTTCTTCGGGGAGAAGGAAATTATATATGTCAGAAACTCTGCTCCACATATAGAAAGGAAGAAGGGTGGAGAAGAAATAAACACATAAAATAAACTTTTTCATTTTTCCTGTTCTTAATCGATCTAAAAAGAATGTGTGCAGTGGCATGGTTGTTACTTAATTCCATTCATCGTTCAGATCAAATCAGTCTTTTGGGTCTTTTTTTTTTTTTTGGTTTTTTTCTTTCGTGTGTGTGTGTGTGTGTGTGTGTGTGTGTGTGTGTGGTAGATATTTTCCTTGAAATGGTTGAGAAAATCTACTTAAATATAAGAATCAGTTCCAATTTACAACTCAGTCAATATTTCATTGTATCAGCTGATTAATTCATTTGCAGCATTTAGTATGCATCGTTGCTCAGTACATAATAAAGAATTCCTATTACGTGCCACGTCCGCTTCTGGGCGCTGGAGCAACAGTGGTAAACAAGACAGATGCTATCCCTTCCCTTCTGGGGCTTACCCTCAGTCTGGGGGAGGAAATAGATAGTAAACCGTAATCAAGAATATGGTAACACTGGAGTGGATAAAGTAGCACAAGGGGTATGAAAATGGTATTATAAGCAGGGGGAGATAGCTACTTTCAACAAGGTCAGAGGTATTTCGTCTTTTAGAAAGTGACATATGCACTGTAACCAGTAGGATTAGTAGGAGAGCATCCTGTGATAAACTGAGGGAGGTGTGTTTGGGGCATGGAGAACAAGAGCAAAGGCACACACTTGGGGAGGATTCAGAACAGAAGGAGATAAGTGTGGCCACTGGGCAGTGGAGGAATCAAAGGCAATAGCAGAATTTGCCAAAATAGTCAATATATTAGACACTCTTGACAACAACAGGGTCATGGACTCTATCAGGTGTACCTAAACTGTGTTTAACAAGCATTGGTTGTTTCCCAAAGGTACAGTAAACACAACCAGATAGGTGTCCAATATCTATAAAATATCCAAGAGAGATATTTACCTATACTTACAATGAATCCTAGCATCCTACTGGGACAGTAAGACTCAGAGTGGTTCATATTATATAAAAACAACTGATTCTCTTACAAGAAGATCTTTAAAAAGAATGTTCAGCTATAATTCTTAGTATTTGTTAGTCAGTCATTAATCTGGAGTTTTGCTGGAGTAACACTAGATTCTGACCTAAGAGTTCATAAGGTAAAAGCCTCCGAGGAAGAGAAGCTGGAGGGTTGATTAAGAATTTTGCTGAATGGAATACGTCAGTGGCCATGCAGGAATAGACAACAATATTCTTCTCCAGATGTTTTAACAACATCTCTGCCTCTTATTCATACATTTATTGAACCAATTGAATAAAAGTAGGAACGCCAGGGCTTGAACTTTCAGATAGAACTTTCGGAGTTATTATGTGATAGAACAATATGTCATGTGGGTAACTCTCAAACCAACAGAAATGAGAAGCATAGTTAGCTTGAGATCACAGGGACACCATAAGAAGTGTCCTTCTCAGCCAGCTAAGAAAGTGTAAGTACCTCTCCCTTACGATGTCCAGTACCTTCCAATGCCTTTGGCTATTGTTCAGTACAAAGCTACTCAAGCAATAGCTCACTTTTTGAAGGTCAACACTCACAAAAAAGTATATATTGAGGTGTTGGCTTCAAAAAATTTTTAGAAGAAAACATTCTTAATTCCCCAATTTTTCTAACATATTTACCGTGGCAGTATTTAAATATTTTCATGAGTTTAAGGCCCAAGGACTTTTTCCCTCTCAATTATTTGGATATTTCTGCTCCTATTTACTGATTGCATTACTTTTTTTTTTCTTTTTGTATGGGAAATTGCTCAGCATATGTTAATGTACTTTCTTGATCAAACAAACATATGTCAATGGATATTACTGCTAACATGTTTGCCATAATCATTTTCCTATTTTTAAAAAGATTTATGTATTTTTTTGAGAGAGAGAGAAAGTGCAAGCATGGGGTGAGGAGGGACAGAGGAAGAAGAGAGTCTCAAGCAGACTCTGTTGAGCACGGAGCCCCCTGTGGGCTCGATCTCAGAACCCTGAGATCCTCAGTTGATACCAAGAGTTAATACCAAGACCAGAGTCAATACCAAGAGTCTGATGTTCAACAGACTGTGCCACCCGGGCATCCCCATTTTTCTATTTTTTTGGGGGGAATATAGGTGTTGAAAAGTTTGGGTTGTGCATTGAAATGAAAGCAGGTTGTTCGTAACTCTACTTAATTTCTTCTGGGAAGTATCTAAAAATGAAAACTAAAGATTTACTTAAAAAATAAAACATGCAGGGCACCTGAGTCACTCAGTCGGTTGAGCATCCAACTCTTTGTTTCAGCTCAAGTCATGATCTTAGGGTGGTGAGCCCTGTGTCGGGCTCTGCGTTCAGCCAGGAATCTGCTTGAGATGCTCTTTTTCCCTCTCCCTCTGCCTCTCTGCTTACTCTTTCTCTCTCTCAAACAAATAAAGAAATCTTTAAAAAAATAAAACATGAAGTTATTTTTACTCTAAAGTGTCTAGCAATTGCCTTGATAAATAAAATTAATTAGGAAAAACGCTGTGGATTGATGAAAGCATCCATGTCCTATGCATACTCTGATATTTTTATATTGTGGAAAGCAGTGACCTTTTCCAAGTGGGTGAGTGCCCTTTATGTGACATCTGGGCCTCCAGGATGTTATGAAAAGGCAGTTTACTTAATCATACAAGGAACCTACGTATTGTGTCATGCATAAAAAATGCTGCCATTGAGAAGCTACAGGATGAACTTACAGAAAATCTTCCCCGTTCATATTCCAACAAGGTAAACTGAGGAACAGCCCTTCTGTGGACAGTGTAATGTCAAGCATGCCACTCTGATAAAGGTCCCTCACTTGAATCCAGAGAAACAAGGCTGCAAAACAGACATCTGATATACAGATCTTTCATCAGGTGCTAGCAGTTTTCAGTATTAGAAAACTAATGCAAACATATTTTCTATAGTAATTTAATCTAATCTCAAGAACTCTATGGTCCTCCAAAAAGCATATTTAATCCCACTTAGTAAATTCCTTAATGTCCCATGCTAAGTTAATCTAAATGTGAACTAAATTATAAACACCATATCATTATTTAGTGCCTGATCCATTATATTATATTGCATTGCATTATATTGCACAATAGTGTCAAGCCTTTTAAATTATACCTGTGAACCAATGCGGTATTGAATACACTGTGTTTTGTTTTCTTAATCTCAGCCTTGTTGACCAGTTCCGACACAGTGTGTATGTCAAATCATTTAGCAAAATGTTAACATATCCTTCTTTAAACAGAAAATTTACATTCAAAGGATTCTAGAAAATAGGCCCATGTGAAAATTTAAAAGTGATAGAAAATTCAGTTATGGGAACTCACACTTCCTAATGCATGAGTCTCTGTCATCATTTTTGATGCATCTGTTTGACTTTAATCATCTGACTATAGATATAAATATGTAAAATATCCTCACTCATGGTGAGTACAGGATCACAGGGGTCTTAGCTTTGTATTTCCAGTACTTTTGCCTTATTTTCTGATCCAAAGATGAAGGACACTATGATTCTTTGAAAAAACAAATCTTAAAATAATAAATTTTATTCTTTCATTATTTGTCTCTTGGACAATTATTGAGAAGTGAAAAAAAAAAAAAAGATTGTCAGGACCATGATATAGGACATACTTACAAGAGTAGACTAGGTTTTCTTCTGAATTCAAATCAGAGCTTTACTGAAAATGTGAAAATCTTTTTATTTCTGTGATGCAAGGACGTGGTTTCCTCAAGAAGGGATCGTGTATTGAAACTTCAGAGGAGCAACTGAGATTTGTCTAGATGCTTAAGGCCAATGGTTTCAGAGGCATGTTGAGAGGACACACAAAAATATTTTGTTGCCTCTCCACTTTTCTATTCTTTTTAATTCCATCTGCAAGCTCAAACCACCTCTGATTCCCAATATAAATGGACCACTGTCCGATCTAACAGCACAAAGAGAAAGAGAGAACATGCAGGGAAATGTTGGGGGCCCGCACATGACACATTGTCTGCTCCTGTTTGCGCTATCAGCAGTTGTATTGATGAGCCTGCTTTTCATTAATAGAAGAGCCTTTTCCATTTTCTTTATGAAATTCTTATTGGTTGATAAATATCCGGGATTGTCAAGTCAGCATGAGCTGCGTCTCTGGAGATGATGATGGCCTATAAGATATATCTGTAACACAAATTTATGAATTGATTACAGAACTTTCTCAGCTGCAGGGTGAAAAGACTGCTATATTTTAAAGCGTACTTGGCATCTTGTTTCTCGTAGAGAAACCTATTCTCCATTATTCCATTTATTATTAGGAGGAAACAGCGCAGTAACATACAACACTTCTATTTTCTTTACAGTCAGAGGCAAAGAGGGTGGAAAAGGGGAAAAAGAAAGACAAAGAGGGAGAGATTGAAAGGTAAAGGAAGATGACCCTGGGGTAAATCTCAAACTATGTTGGTGGAACTATCATGAGTATCTTTGTTTAAAATTGTATCTCCAAATGCATTCATTCAACATCATACATTCAACAGATATTTTTGAGTTGTTATTATATACGGGACATGATGTATTTGCATGGACACGCATACTACTGAATCTTGTATGTCTTCAAACCAGCAGTATAGTCACCACGTTAATGCTTTGGCATCTGGAAGCTGAACTCTAATAAAGCTTTGGTCCAATGTGTTGCTCTACAACCTATCCACCAAACGGCAAAGCAATTTGATGGGGGGAGGGGTGGTTGTTGGGGGACATTTTCTGGAAAAGTCTGGAAAGGTAAAAGTTGCAGAAAGTTCCATGAGAGCTTTCACCAGCAATAAAATTTTTTAAATGGAAAAGAGTTTCTTAAAATCTGGAATGCAATGGGTTTGTTTTTATTTTATGTAGGCATGGCTAATCAGAGACTTCAAGAATTGGTGAATGCCTAAGGGATTGTCTTGTCCAGTGGTTCCCTAACCAGGCTTTGTAGAGGCATCCTTAAAATAAATCAGGTTCTTGGGAGCCAATTATGTCTCTATATACAAGCCTCTAAGTCATAGATCCAGGAATCTGCTTTATGTTCTTTTCCCCTAAAATGTCACCATGTTTTTCAAAGCAAAGTTGGATTTGGCAGTAAATAATCTAAACTACTCCTTCTAGACGTTCATTTTCTTCTCAGTTCTTAATAAGAGAAACTTACCTTATGAAATATGTTTAGCAAATGATGTTAAAATTGACAACCAAGATCCAAAAACTAGGAAGCTAAGCAATCAATACAAACATACCAAAATAGGAAATCCCATCAGTCACCCCAAAATTCATATTAGATTAATAATGACACCATTTTTCATATCAAATTGGCAATAATAAATAATGGTAACAATACTAGATGGTTTTGAGAATTTGGTAAATCTGATACTCAATCTACTGCATTAGAAATATGGATTTAGGGGGCACCTGGGTGGGTCAGTCAGTTGAGGACCAACTCGGTTTCGGCTCAGGTCATAATCTTCATGGGTTGTGAGATGGAGCCCTGCCTGGGGCTTCAAGCTCACGGGGGAGTCTGCTTGAAGATTCTCTCCCTCGGCCCCTCCCCCTATTTGCACTCTCTCTCTCTCTCTCTTTCTCTCTCAAATGAGTACATAAATCTTAAAAAAAAAAAGAAAGAAATGTGGATTTAGAAACACATATCAAAAGCTTTTAAAATATATTGTGATTTGGGTACATTAGATTTTTTTTTTTTAAGAAATAATAAACAAAACAGAAATATGGGCAAGCCTCCAGACAAATCCTAGTTGTCATGGGGAACTATGGAAACATTTGAAAAGTCTGTCAGGCCTTTCAAAGCCACTTCTCCTCTGGTAGTGAGTGTCCTAATTATTTTGAATGTTACATGCCAGTATTTTTTTAATGGGGAATTAATGTGTAGATATAATCTGGATGTAATTTTAGAATAAATGAAGTATTTTTTTTGAAGAGTTTTATTTCTAAAATTCTACCACACTGTGTATATTTTTCTCATTTTGCTGAAAGCCAGAATTGTGAAAACTTCAAAGATGACTAGTCATTCTTGCTTTGTGAGTCTCTGCCTGTTCTTTGATGTGTGGTCTCATCACGTATGGATACAAATACTTATGTTCTCCCTCCCCTCTTATACTAGATTCTGGAGAAGGAATTCCCTTTCAGCGAGTTATGACCCCACACTTTGCGGGAAGTGATAAGAAGAATGAGGGTAAATATCTGGGACAGGAATATTTGAAAAATACCAGTAAAACTTTATGACAGAGTTGGAGGGTATTTTCACTGGCATCTGGACAACTATTAATGTAATGCCGTCAGGTAAAGAATGTCACCAAGACAGAGGTGAGTGTGTGCATGGAACTGCCAGGAAGCAGTGAGGATATATAGAAAATTTACCTAAAAGGAAACAATCACATTTGAGAAAGTCACATTTGAGACAGTCTCTATAATTCTCCTGAAACTCATTCTGATAACGTCACATCTTTCAACAACTGTCCCTCTGGAAGTGGTAGCCCCTACTCTTTTGGGAGTAATACTATATAATTTTTTTTTTAATCTGTTGTCTTCTGCTGTAGAAGAATGATCTGTGAAAGTGGCCTCTGCTTAATCAGTAGTTGCCAGCGTGGCTTCTAGACTACTGTCAAGAGCACTGTGTTGAGCCCACCAGCTGCCAATCAGCCAAATGTGGGCCTCGCAACTGTGAAACCTCTTGATGTCCTTCTGCTAATTGCCACGTGTCCCTGCAGAAACTGACTTTGTTTCTGCTACTTTCTGTGTCTCCAGTTCAGGCCACCCACCTGTTGGGTGAGGTCATCGAGAGGATGTGACTGCCAGTTGGCCAGAATCTGGACCCAGGACATTGGAGGCTCCCATTCCCTCCCCCGTCCTTGGAATGTGCATTCCACTTGCCCTCCCCACTCCCAGAAACTGCCCTAAGGATACAGCCTTGAGATAAAAATGTGGTGTTGAGGTTGTCTGAACTGGGTATGTAACTGAACCCAGTTAAGGCCTCTAGATAAATTTTTAAGATTTGTGGGCAGGTGCAGAGTCTACACGTCTTTCAGTGGCCAAGATAAGCCTTATACGAAAGCTCCCCTTGTTTATCAGACCTGCTACCTGCCAATCTGGAGTGACCTGCTTCTTTCTTTGGTCTCTCCCTGCCCTTTGCTTAGGGGGGCTCAGTTTGAAATTTCACCAGCGAAGCTCCCAGGAAGGCTAGGAACTGACAACTGGTGAGCCAGCCAGGAGACTGAAGAAATGAGCCTTGAGAAAGAGGCATCCCACTGAGGGATCTCTATGTGAGAGGGGTAGCCCATACGCTAGTCGCTTGTGGACCACCATGCAAGTATGGGGACACACTGAAAATGCTGGCTGGCCCATTGTGCTCATTTGAGGAACTGTCCAGAGCGCGCTACAGCAAAGAAGGGGAATGTATGGCTGCGCGGTGGCTAGCCTCTGCTGTGGGCTGGACACTGATGCCTGACCAAAGACCAAAACTTAAGTTAGGAAGTAGGAAGAAGAGCCAAAATTAAAGAAGGACATGTGGGTGTCTGTCACTCAGCTGGCTTCAGAGCTGGCAGATATGGTGGGAGAGTAAGATAACCAGCTCGAGATTTTAGTGGGCCATTTTGCAAAGCGAGGAGGGTTCAAGCTGCTGCAGGTTAAGGTCTGAGAATTTGGGATAAAGCCTCATTGGGAAGCTAAAAGGCGAATCCCTGGGAAAATAATAAGAATGAAGAGCAGGATTTTGTGGAGACTGATGGAGAAATAAGCAAAATGCCCCAGGCCATTGACACCTGATCCAAGAAAAAATTTTAAATGTCATTTAGCCCAAAATGCCTAGGAGAAAACTTACATTCTTCCTCTTTCCTTTGGAGTTGTAAATCTTATCACGTCTTTGAAATGTAAACACTCTGGGTAACCGTACATTGACCAAAAAGACCCAAGAAAAAAAGGCAGGGAACAAGACTTTTTAAATAGACTGCTATAGAAGCTCCCTTGACCAAAAAATCAAGGCGTCCACATCCTCCATAAGATCACAAATATCAAGTTTTAGTCCTATGACTGGGCACCTGATTCATGGCTGAAGTTTGGAACGAATACTGTTTCTGTTTGTATATTATGTGCATCTATGCGTGTCTATTGTGTATATGTGATGTTTTTCTATCTCTAGGTGTATTGCCAAAATTGATTGGTTAGAGAACTTGGGTTTTTACAAAACTACTCGAAATGATAAGGGTGAAAGAAAATGACAGTATATGAAAGGCAGGTAAGAAAAATAGAAGGTGATTTTTGGGTAAGGAAAGAGGAAGGGCATAAGGACTTTTTGGTAAAGGAAAAAAGAAAGTACTTTTGTCCTAAAGTAAAAGGATTGTTCCAGGATGGATAAAGAAGATAGGACAAAAACTGAATGGAGATGTAAAGCTGCAGAAGGCTTGTGGAAAAGGAATATTGAGAAAGGAAATTTATGTGTAGCCAGGCTAAGATTGGAACCGCTTTATTTAAATTAAAAAGAACAAAGAGTGGGGGGTTAATACCAAAAGTATACTAGTGCAAAATGAGAATTTGGTTTCCTCCCCGATAAAAAAGACAAAGTTTTCTAGATTACTGCTCTGCTTTTAACAGGAGATTGTAATCAAAAGTTTTTCTGTACCCTTAATGCACTTTGCCTGGCAAACAAAGATTCTGTGTTTTGTCTTTATCTGGTCTTTGATTACTTAAGAAAATGGAGTCTTCTTTATTAAAAGAGCTAAGTTTTTTGCAACTATGTAATTTTTGTATACATTAACTTTCATGGGAAACAAATAAGAAGTGATGCTAAACTTTTTTAAGGGTATATTTAAATAAAATTTCTAAAAATCTGATATGTCGTGGTATAATATTATCAATCATAATTTTAAAGTGTATGCCACAGAAATAACCAAATTCTCTTGTTAATTGCATTATAATGAACTCTCGCCAGATCTTTAACCATGGTCATTTTTAAATCTTTTGTCCTTTGCAGACACTTATTGTTTTACTCGGATGCTTTGGCAAAAGTGTTCCTGCAAAAGCGCTGAGTCTTCAAGGAGATTCATGGAAAAGACTTCCACAGGTTTCTGATGCCTAAGATCAATTTGCTTTCATGTAGGAGGGACAATAGCGAACTTTCAAGTCCTCCCCAAAGACTATCTGCACACTTCACCATATGTCGTGGGGTGGTAGCCGGAGACTTACCCCGCTCTCCTTTCCCACAGGAGTAAAATGGGCCCATTACACTGATGATATAATGTTAACATGTGAAGACTTGCTTCTGCTGTGAGGCACTCTAAGGGTTTTGCTGGAACATCTGCAAGAAAATGGATGGGTGGTGAACCCCCAAAATTCAAGGCCCAGGCACGATCATAACAGGCCCTATCGTAAGGTTATGGGAGTCATTTGGTCAGGAAAGACCCATGTTGTTCCAGATGCTGTATTTGGTAAGATGCAAACCTATCCAACCCCTAAGAATATAAAGGAAATGCAAGGTTTTGTAGGGATTTGGGATTTTTAAAGGACTCTTATTCCCTTTCTGGAATGGTGCCTTTGTCCTTATGCCTCTTGGTGAAGAAGGGGACATGTGGGACTGGGGATCACAGCAGCAGGCCAACTTCGAGAAAGCAACACTACTAATGAAGCCGATTAAAGCTCTGGGCATCTCCCAAACAGGGCTACCATTTAAATTGGATATTTCTGGAACTCCTAAAGCTGGTGGTTCAGGCACTATGGCAGAGACAAAAGAAGGGGAGAGTGTCCCTAGGATTTTGGTCCCAGCTCTGGGAGCGGACAAAACCCCCACAGGACCCCACAGAGCAACAGCTTCTAGCAATGTATATGGTGATCCTCCGGGTGGAGCCTCTCAGAAAGGAACAACCACAGCAGCCAAGGGGGTGAACTCAGAGTGCTTTGGCTGGTCATCACTCCGGAGCCGTGGCCATTAACCCTTCCCACTGACAGTTGGGCTGTTCTAAAGAGATTAACCCTATGGCTTGGATAATGAGAAGCCAAGGGGCGGATGATTCATGAATGGGCCCTTGTGGAATCCAGACAAGTGGAGGGACATTTGCATTCAGCCTGAGGCAATCCTCACTTCCTTCCCTGTCCCAGCTCACAAGGCATTGACACCCCCTGGCAATCAGGAAGCTGACATCTCAGCTAGGGCAGAAGCCCTAACAACTGACCCTTTAGTAGATACAGCAGATTGGATGCATGAAAAGAGTGGCTCCTGCAGTACCTGGGTGGGATGGCGTATTGCCAAGGATGCTGGATGGCCTTGAAGTACAATGACTTGGTTAATGCAGTGATAGCATTTCATGTGCGTTCTAAACAACACCCAATGCAACTGCTGAAAAAATCTAAGGCCACCTACCAGAGTTCCCGACTAAGGAGCAATCTGCAATTTGGTTATATTGATCTCTCCCTCTGAGTGAGGGTTCTAAATATGCCCTAGTTTGTGTGGACACTGCATCTGGCCTAACCCAAGCTTTCTCTTATTGCTGTTAGGGGGTTAGAAAAACTGAGTACCGCACACAAATACCCTCCTCAAGTAGATAGTGAGTGGGGGTCACATTTCAAAGGTCATGATATGCAAGACCAGCCAAAGAACATAACACTGAATGGAGGTTCTATCTCCCTTATAACTTGTAAGAAGCAAAGTTGGCAGAAAGAAATAATGGAATATTAAAACAGCAGATTAATGGGCACCTGACTGGTTCAGGTGGTGGAGTGTGCAACTCTTGATCTCGGGGCTGTAAGTTCAAGCCCCATGTTGGGTGTAGAGATTACTTACACACACACACACACACACACACACACACACACACACACACAGCAGATTAAATTACTAACTGGTAAAACCACTTCAGCTGGGTGGACTAAAGTACTATCCCAGGCTTTGACACATTTGAATGATCAACCAGTAGGCCCATTGTCCCATATGCCTGATGGGGGACTCCTGCCAAAGCACCCAGGACCATAAAGATATGAAAATGGCAGCAAATAGCCATTGCCTTGACTCTCTCAATGGATCAATGCGCTATGCTGCTGAAAACGCCAAGCCCCATTACACCTGGGAAAGGAATCATCTACTAGGATTCACAATAGGACATCCCACTGGGATGGGTGACTTACCTTCATGCCCTGGAAGAGAAGGCCTTACTACTGAATTTCCACTGGGACCCCATTGTCCACTGCAAATCAGATCTGTTGAAACACATTATACCTGAAATGAAACAAGCACCATTAAAAGAGGGAAAAGGTGGGAATTCTGGTCTGGCATACCCCATCGCCATCTCCTCATGCCTGACAGTGCTAGCTCCCCTGATCGACATGTATGACATATACAACCAAGTCAAGTTCCTAAAGCCGTCAACCACCTTCTCCTCAAGGCCATATGGATATATTCTAATTCTCATTGGTAAAATCATTTTGCTGTCATCTCTGTTCCCTCCATTGACCTGGAGAATGTTATAGCCCTTACCAAATTCATCCAACAACCTTTGAATGATAGCCAACAAATCATGTCCTTATTGAACACTGAAATGTCTCTAAGAGAAAACCTGTCCTCCAAAATAGAATGGCCCTGGACATTAACACTCCTTCCTTGTGTCTCTGCCACTATCCAGTGTGTCGTGTTTATACCTGATGAGTTTGTTAATGTGTTATCTTTATTAAATTATATAAAAAACACAAATGAAAGCCCTGAGTCATCTGATCCCCAGCCTAGGGAACTTAATAAATCAATGGTTTGGATCATGAGGCTTATGGCAGAAAAGTTATCACCAGGTTTGAGAATTATTGTCTTAACCTATATTTTGTCTTGCCTGTGCCTGTGTTGTTACTGTGATCTCTGTCTCTAGTGTGGCCAAATAACCACCAAATGAGCCATCTCCATGCTAGCGAACCCCCTTGCTAACAGCTCAGGGCACATTGCAGAAGAGAAGAGCCTGAGACATTGTAGGGGAGTAGAGTGTTGGGGGAGGCCCTCAAGAAGACATGACTGTTGGTTGACCTGTGAGCTAGCTCCAGGATATTGGCGGTTCCTCACCCTTTCTCTTGTTCTTGGAATGTGCACTCTGCTTGTCTTCCCTGCTCCCAGAAGCTGCCTCAAGGACAGCCTTGAGATAGAAATGTGGTGTTGAGACTATCTAGAAGGTATATGTGACTGAATTCAATTAAAACCTCCATATAAACTTACAATTTTGTGGGAGGGTGCAGAGAATCTACTCATCTTGTAATTGCCCAAGACAAGCCTGGTAAGTAAGTTCTCTTGCTTATTAAACCTGACACCTACCAATCTGGAGTGTTGTGCCTCTTTCTTCGGGCTCTTCCTGCCCTCTGAGTATGGGGCCCAGTTTTAGATAGCACCTGGGAAGCTCCTGAGGAGATTGTGAACCAATACACCAACATACACCAGATGCCCAAGGTCCCAATTAATAGTGGCCACCCTCTGACCTCTCTCTCCTGCGTCTTCTAGGTCTCCAACTATATATCTGGTAGTGGCTTCCCCTTGATCTATGACTCTGTTGTTGGAATCATTGATTTAGTGCATAGCAGTGGCCAACCACTAACCTTATTGTCCAGTAACTTTAGACCTCTGACCTATGTATCTCGTAATTTCTAAAATTTGTGTCCCATCTGAAGCACCTGGCATCACTTATCTTCCAGTAAGTTTGGTTGAGCAGAATCAATATTAGGATTGGATTTTTTGCTAAAAATGTCTTTCCATCTATCACTTATAAAGCTCTTCTGAAGATAGATAGATGATAGTTAGATCAATAGACTTTTTTTCTTTCTTTTTGGAACCAGTTGTTTTGAAATGCTCCTGGAGATTACGGTCTCTTACGCAGTTTTTGTTTGCGTGCTTTCTAGTAGTGAGAAAAGACTTGCTTTAACTCCTCCTAAATGAGTTTTCTCAGGAACTGTAAATACGGCTTTTGTTAAGATTCATTCGTTGATTACAGTGAATTTTTAATGTTTTTAATTACTGAGAGGGCTTGTCCACTAGATAAAGAACGGCAAATGTAACCTGAGTGATTTTTTGGTTGTAATCAGTTTTATTCATTTCCAAGTTGTGTCAGGTTGTGTTGTATCATTTTGTGTTGTGTCCAGGTTGTGTTCCAAGTTGTGTCAGGTTGTGTTGTATCATTTTCTTTGGCTCTTTTTGGACGTTGGTCATCCTACATTTTTTTTTTTTTATCATTTATGAACTACTCTGATTAAAGTCACTCTCTAATCGTAATTCTGAGGCTCTCATGGGCATAGGACCAGAAGGGATCAAACCTCTTTCCAGTGAGGAGGACAGTACTTGGGGTTTATTTTATTTGATCGTGGCTCTCAAAGATGACAGGTAATTAAAGTTGTGCAATCTTGCTTGATGAGTCTCCAAGTGGCCACTGTGATTAAAAGCATAAAAACTGCTAAATAAACATGGTGGGGTGTGGGTGTGAAAGAGCCAGCAGTGATTATTGAATAGAATGTATGTGCAAATCCCGCAGAATAAATTAGTATGTGTTGAAATTCCATCAACTCTCAGCAACTGGGAAAAATATGCTCAAGTTATTTACAAAGTGGTGTTTTAGAATTAATTAATTGCACCAGTTACTGAAGAGTATGCATTCTGGGAGTTTACATAGAAATAGAATTTGACAGAAGATTATGTATTATGTACAGAGGGTTACATTTTTCTTAGTGTTTTATTCACTAGTATGAGTAAATTAGTCAGATATGTTGGTACAGAGTGATGTCAAAAGAGTCCCATCTAGACTTTCTGGCAATGCATTGTTTTTCTATAATCAGTTAAAAGGTAGGAAATCGTGTGTTTTTTTTGAAGTAATAGCTTCCAAAACTCACGAACACATTGAAATACACCCTCCAGTGGTGTGTTTATATCTGCTGTCCATCCGTCACAAATAGAACCACGAATTTTCACAAATGTTAAATTCTTCTTTGCTTGGATACAGCCGGGTGGTATGTTGGGAGCTTAAGAAGAAGGTTTCTCACCATGAAATCCATTGTATTCCTGAGAAGTAAAGTAAAACCAAAGCTACAATCAGTTGCTCTATTCTTATTGCTAGAGTAATATTGGGGGGTCGCTAGGGAAGTGTATAATCATTGTTCTTTTTCAGGCTAAAATGGTGCTATTTAACATTCAAAAACAGTATGGTTACATATTATTTTGCTTTCTGACCATAGTCAAAGGAAAAAAATCATCTTTAACAATGGCTTAGTTGTTCTTGAGGGAAATACGAAGAAATGCCGGGTAAGAGTTCATAAGAGCTGGCTTAGAGACTCAGCTTTGCTTCTTAATAACTCTGTGACTTGGACAAATTGAATGCATTTTTAAATTTATCTTTTCATCGGGGAAACAAACCTGCCATCCTGCCTCTGAAAGCTGCTACAAAAATTAAATAAGGCAAATATAAGAAATTGCCTTATTCTGGTATCTGAATGGTACCACAATGTAAGTAATTAAATGGTAGCTTATTTGACAAAAGAAATCCCCAAAGCCTATGGCATAAACCGATAAAGAGATGAAATAAACAAATCTCTTTGATTTTTCAGTAGTAAAGAATTTAGCCTGAGGTTTGCATTTTAAATAAATCTTTTATTTTAGAATTGTTTTAGATTTACAGAAAAGTGATAAAGGTAATACAGAAAGTTCCATAGACTCCACACGTAGTAGCCTCTCCATTAATAACAGCTTACATTGGTATTTACATTTGTCCCAATTAATGAACTGATGTTGACTTGTTATCATGAAGTTAAATGCATACTTTGCTCAGACTTCCTTATTTTTACCCAATTTTTTTTTTATATATATTCTAGGATCCCACTCAGGATATCACACTATATTTAATCATCATGTCTCCTTAGGCTACTCTTGGTTGTGACAGTTTCTCAAATTTTTCTTGTTTTTGATGCCCTTGAGAGTTTTGAGTAGTACTGATCAGGAATTTTGTAGAATGTTCTCAACTTGGACTTGCCTGACATTTTTTTCTCAGGATTAGACTGGGATTATGGGTTTTAAGGAGAAACACCACAGACATAAAGTTCCATATCAAGAGTACATACAACCAATACGATTATCATTATTGATATTAACCTTGATCACTTGGCTGAAGTAGTGTTTGTCAGGGTTCTCCTCTGTGAAGTAGTTGTTTTTCCACCTATCTAACCTGTGCTCTTTGAAAGGAAGTCACTATGTGGAGTCCATGATTAAGTGGAAGTTATACCCCACTACTTTAAAGGAGAAGTATGGGGGCATCTGGGTGGCTCAGTCAGTTAAGTGCCTGCCTTTGGCTCAGGTCATGATACCAGGGTCCGGGAATCAAGCCCACATAGGGCTCCCTGCTTGGGGAGCCAGTTTCCCCCTCTCCCTCTGCCACCACTCCTGCTTATTTTCTCTCTTTCTCAAATAAATAACATCTTTAAAAAAATAAAGGAGAAGCATTTACATATACTACTTGGAATCTTTCTGTATAGGAGATTTGTCTATTCTCCCCTACTTATTATTTATACAATGATTGATTTATATGAGCATGGATACATGCCTATGTATTTTACACTTTGGGATATAATCTAATATTATTTATTTTGTTATTTGAATTGTTCCAGTTTTGGTCATGAAGAGGTCTTTCAGTTGGCTTTGTGTGTCTTTGACCTACCCTTGTAATTGTTTAGTTTACTTTTGTTTTTGAGCATTTCTTACTTTCTGGAATGGGAAGAGGCTCCAGTTATATCTGGCATGTTCCCTGTGGGGAATACATATATTCCACATGAACACATCACATTTTAACCTTGCAGATTCATTGGCCATTTGGTTTTAGAAAGGTGTTGCTCAGATAAGACTCACCAAGGTATTCTTAATAGTAAACTTACTCTTACATCAAAATCGCTTACTCATTTTTGATGCTTGATGTGACATCATATTTGACATATTGAATAGGGATGTTTATGAAAAAGCAGACAAAATTTTCCAGGACATGGATAATCACAGAATGCATATGTAGAATTATACAGTGGCAGTATCATTCTGGATTGTATTAATAGGGAATTCAATATTTGTTGTCTGAGAAGTTATATTCCTTTCAGATTCTGCCTTCCAAGAGACCCTCGGTAGGGTATTGCTACTTATTTTACGTGGGAAAAAAAGGGAAAAGAACCTGTTTGAGAATAACTTGTGTATATGTGTGTATGTTAATTTTAAAGAGCTTAAAGATATTTAAAAATATGTATGTATATAGTTTAAAATGTGGGACTTGTTTGGCCTAAAGTGGAACCTGACATTTCTTTTTTCTGAAAGGTATCCTGAGAAAGTGTTCTTTTTGTTTGAAATGACCATATGTGAAAAAAAAAAGCCTTAAAATACAACAGGAATAATGATTGTTAGGCATAAACAAGATCTTTACAGCAAGGGGAAATATCAGTATAAGAGGTTACAAAGTATGAGATCTATATTTAAATATATTCAAAAAGAAGGTAAATTGATTTCTTTATGTATTATTTATCTATATGAAAGCAGGGATTCAGATGAAACAATTTGGATTTTTGCTTTCAGCCAAGATGAAATAATGGGGACAGGATTTATTCTCCCATTAAAATTAATCATAATAAGAGGAAAAATATTGAAACAGGGGTTTTCAAGACTTTGCACAGAAGACAAAAAGGGCAGCGATCCCTAAAAGAGAGGAGAAGCATTAAACAGAAAGAAAGTTCCAGAGATCTGCAGAGTGTACAGCAAAGCCATTATAGAAGCTTACTGATCAGTGCATGCATGTGGGAACACTGCATGAAACTTCAGGGACCACCTGAACGAAGTGGGGGGAGACTATTCAGAGCTCACAGAGCGCTGGGGGTAGATTGTGTTCACACCAGAGCAGAAAACTGGTAGAGAACTCAGCATGGTTTTTCCTTGGTATTGGGACAAAATAGCTCCAGATTAATGCTGCATTAGTCCTACTTAATAGTACTTAAAAGCAAGACCCAAAAGGATCAAACTGTTTCCTAGTAACTTAAATGTGACCCAGAACAAAGCTCAAGAGTATTTAGAGTAATACAAAAATATGCAATACACAGAAAGTTCAATCACAATATCTGGCATCCAATAAAAAATTACCAGACATGCTGGGGTGCCTGGACAGCTGTCAGTAAAGCATTGGACTCTTGATTTCAGCTCAGGTAGTGATCTCAGGGTTCTGAGATCAAGCCCCATGTAGGGCTCTGAGTTTGCTTAAATTCTCTCCCTCTCCCTCCTTCCTCACCCCGCTCATACACGTGTTCTCTTTCTCAAGTAAGTAAATAAATAAATAAAGTCTTAAAAAAATTACTAGACATGCAAAGCAGCAGACCTATAATAAAAGAGAAAGATAAATCAATCAAAACTACCCAGAAATGACATAAATGACAGAATTATTAGACAAGAATGCTAAAGAAGTTAGTATACCTGTACTCCACATGTTTAAGAAGTTAGAGGAAAGATTGTTCGCACGAAATAGAAAAGTGAGAGATATAAATAAAACCCAAATGAAACTTGCAGAGATAAAAACTATAATGACTGAAGTAGAAAATACAGTGAAAGGTATTAACAGAAGATTAGACACTGTAGGAAAAAACAGTAGTAAATTTTAAGACATAGCAATAGAAACAATCCAGAATGAAACAGAGGGGAAAAAAAACACTGAATAAAATGAACAAACAAGATGATACATTGAGGTCTTTCCTAGCTTTACAAATTCACAAAATGACATGCATTCAGAGTTCCAGTAGGAGACAGAATTTTGTCCTCCCATATTTGGCTATAATTGACTCTAATTCTTGCCATGTCTGTGATTTATGAAAATCCTGCACCATCCTGCCAGTTCTACTAATTCCCTGGGGATTATTGTCCTACCTGTTTACTGTTCCTTCTGCCACTAGTTTGCTCATCATCCACCCAGAAGCTATACACAGTCCTTCACTACTTTCCAAAATGAGTTAATGATGTTCCTGTGAAGATTGGTCACATGGCAACTCATTTAATGATACGTATATCACATCTCTTTCTCAAATCAGCTCCTCTGCACCCATTTCCTCATTCTGCTCTTATCTGGATTGACGGAGAACTCCAAAGTCTCCCTATTTCCCATTAAAATAAATTCAACCTTCTCCAAATCTTAAGTAAACGCACCTT
This sequence comes from Ursus arctos, assembly GCF_023065955.2. Classification (NCBI taxonomy): domain Eukaryota; kingdom Metazoa; phylum Chordata; class Mammalia; order Carnivora; family Ursidae; genus Ursus; species Ursus arctos. Next base: position 80,752,374 of record NW_026623056.1, on the reverse strand, counting down.
AGAGGGCAGTTGAATGGATGATGAATAGTTGTGTTATTGTTTTCTCCTGTTATAGTTGTGTAACATCAGAGGAGCTATAACAATATTTCTATTCATTTGTTACTTGTGACATTTTATCCACACAGAAGCATGTAAATATATTAAACTCAGCATTATTTTTTTTTGAAGATTGATTTATTTATTTTTGAGAGACAGAGTGCATATACACAAACTCAGGGAGGGGTTGAGGGAGAGGGAGAGAGAGAATCCCAAGCAGACTCCCTGCTGAGCCAGGAGTCTGACTGGGGGGCTAAATCTCATGACCCTAAGATCACAACCTGAGCTGATATCAAGCATCAGATGCTTAACCTGCTGCACCATCCACATGTCCCTAAGTCAGCATTTAATCCACTAAATATGGACTTGTGTACTAATTGAATAACAAAATGTAATAATAACAATAAATGTAATAACATTTACAATTAAGCCAAATTCATTACATTACAGGTATCTGATAGCAGGGCTCTAACCATAGAGAATAATAATGCAGAATAGCCTCTATCCAGTAACACAAGAACACAATTCCATTGTTGGCTACTGATGAATTCAAAGGGGAAATCCACCCTGTGGCATTAATCATGAGGATACTAGAACTTCTGCATGTGTCTTGGAATTTAATTGGTTTGAGGCTCCCCTACCATTGGAGAACACCACTTTCCAGAATTAGAGAAGATATGCTTCCTGTATCACCCGTTTGCTAGATTAAACGGTCAGTTGTCTCACCTTAAAAAAAATCCTCTAAACCTTAATGTAAGGAGAGTAGAGTTTGTTGTTAGTTGCAACAGACACTTGCCTACTCCATAAAGAGAATGACAACCTGACTCACTCCATTTCCAGTCTATCCAAAGATCATAGAATGTGTTTATAACAACCAATATTACAGGGATTCCATGTAAGTGTGACTTCTGAATACGTATACACGGGAGGGGATGTGTACTGGATGCCACTGCGGAAGTTTTCTGATGTCACCAGTGGGGAGGAGGCTCATCGAACAACTAAATTCACATAAATGAGCCATGAGAGGTTTTTAGAGCATCAGGGAAATACAGCTATTTTGTGTACTCTTAACAGAGGCAGGCCGCCTTTCTCTCAGGGAAGGTTTGCCTCTTCCACAAGCTGCAGTTTCCAAAGACAGGGTGTGTCAGTAACCTAAGAGCTGGCTCAGTCAAATCCACCTTGACTATGATTGCTGTGTCTCATGCCTCAGTCAGAGTGACCACAAACCCACTTCACTCTGGCCGTTCTAGGTGGACCATGGTCAGGGTCCTTCACATACATTTTCTTTTCATTAAATCCTGAAATATACCAGTAAGAGAGCATATAAGGTGTCCATTTTGCATGTGAGAAAAGTGAAGCTCAGAGAAGTTCTATGTGAGGCCATTAGAACTAGATAGTGCCAGATCCATGAGTTCTGGCTGTCTTCTCTCTGACTACCTATGCCAGGTCTTGTTGCTTCACCACTCAGAAGAATGATCCTGAAAGTTCTGAGAATGAGGAGAGAACACTTTCTCCAGACCTATTATTTTCCTCCCTCAGTATGTACCACCAAAAGTGTGTTTCCAGAGACACAATGATATAAGTAGTCTCCCTAAATGAAACTCCTCGAGGAACTTATTAAAGTCCATTTATCCAAATAATGTGGTTTAAGATTGAGTTATCTAGTTCAGTAACATTACTAAGCTAAAACACTTTTCTTTTTTGCAGACTAGCCTAGGAATTTCCACTTCCTTTCCATGTATAAATACATTCTGAGACCGAATAATCAATGGACAAACTGAAAATTTGGAAAACAACTCAATAATTAATTAGATTGTCTTTCTTAAATAATCATAAATTATAAATTATCTCAAAAGTGTTTGTGTGTGGAAGATACTCGTTGAAAAATATTAATATGGGAATGGGTTTTAAATGTAAACACGCTCTTTATATGTGCAACAATATGCTGAAATTCACTCAGGTTAGCACTCAAGGAGATGTGACCTCTCTCTTGAAATAGCATCTATCAAAATAGGTGTGAAACCTTCAGTTTCATAATAATAACAGATAGAAAATGACATACAGTCTTGTTGGGTATGGATCTTAGCAAAGATTGTCAAAGCTTTCCAGGTCACTGTTCTTCACTGGGAAAGATACGCTTGAATGTGATATCCATGTCAAGTTTCCCAGAAGACGAATTAGATTTTAAATTTGGGCTATGTCTCCAAGGAAGATAAAATAAATTTTAATTCCCAAATTAAGAATTGTCAACATTTATCACTTTTAAAAATATATTATTAATACTGTTAAGTATTTACATACACATTTTTTGGTTTTATGAAAAACATGGTCATAAATGAACTCTCCCCAATTACGTGGAACCATTTGAGGGTTTTTAACAGCAACTTCAAGGAATTGTCAGGACTTATAAACAAATACGATTCCTAAAGAATAAATTGACTCATCCTGGGGGAGAGATTGAGCAAGGGAGACAAGATTGACTTTGGAATGATAGTTTACTGAAGGATGTGATTCGGATAATATATATTTTATAGGTTGATGGGAGGACTGCTTGGTAGACAACTAAAAAATATTCCAATGAGGTGCCACAGAAATAGTTTTGAAATATGAGCAGGAGGATAGGCTGTAGAGGGAACCAACACCTAACAGCCATGATGTATAAACTATAGGTTCAGCTAATAACAATCACACTTCAGGAAGCTGCTCTTTGCAATTTAAGTAAGGCCTGATCTTCTAACGCCATTGTGTCTCACAATTGCTGCTCCAGAAACTACGGCTCTCATTCTCTTGGGAAGTCAGGCCAAGTTCCTGTCACCTCACCCAGAGCTATGCTCCATTAAGGTGAGCTGTGGAGATGCCCTCTGTTCTTCTAATAGCAGCCTGGGCAGCAACAAGCTCCCAGTGGCCAACCCACGAGTGACCAACCGACCAGTTGTGAGAACTGTGCCTTTGCCTTTATGGCTGCTGTTTCATTGTTTGTAATGTGTGCAGATCTGATCAAGGAACTAGCTGTCTTCTGCTCACATCCCGTGGTTCCAGTTCTTGCCATCTAACATCTCGTTGATGACCTTTGAGCTGACATCTTCCAAGTCACCAGTCCCATGACTGTCAACTCCTGAATTTACCTGATTTTTGTGTGTCAACCCTTGAGCTGCCTGATCTAGGACCATCAAGGACCAACCCCTGAGCTACCTTTCCTATGATCCTTAGCCCCTGAACTACCTGCCTTGTCAATGCCAACCTCTTAGCTACATGTCCAACTGCTATAGACCCATAAACTCTACATACAGCAAGTTTTAACCATACTTATCTTCCTTGAGTGACTGGTAGTATCCTTATTAATGATTATCATGAATAGCTGGAAACTACCTCCTATTGATTGTCTTTGAGAGATCATTCAGCTTCACATCGATGGGTTATGTGATCTCTTTTAATTCTTTACTAAATCTCTTCAGTGAGGCTTTTCTTTTTTTTTTAGGAATTATCACTTACTTTTATAAAAACAAAGTTTGATCTTTTCCACCTAGATGAAATTCATTTTCTCCATTTTCTTCCTAATTAAAGTGCAGCTTGGCATACATACCATGCTTTTCATGCGTTATCATTTATGTGTATCCTATTTTATGTCTAGTTATTTCCTTGGGTTATGTCAACTGCCTTATGCGATGCTGATGATTTTTGTATACTAGATTAATTATGGAGAGTATTGAAATTGTCCAGAGTTTAGGAAAATGATTCATTAAAATGACCTTGAAAAAGCATTAAAGTACATGGACCAATGTGACTTGGTGACTACCAAAATATTTATGTAGTACACGACTATATTTGGGAGCTGGCTTTAGAATCCTTCATATAAGAGTGAATTTAGCCTCAGAGGGATGCTACTGGTCAGAATAGGTTAAGTGTTATAACAAATAAGTCCCCAAATACATACTGATTTAAACATATCCTTGTTTTTCTAACAATGTTGAGCAAGGAAAGAGATCAACAGAGAAGTCCTTTTCTATGCAGTCTTTAGAGTTTGCAAAGCCTTGACTCCAGAAACTAGACTTGTGACTAACAACATGGACCCCGGAGTTGCGTTCCATTTTAGTTACGTATGGGACTCAATTCCTTAGGCTTATATAACCACAGAAGAAGCTATTACATATAATACAATCATGTATTCATGAAGAAGACGGCTACATATAACTAGTAGAGCATCTAATAATTTTCTAGAACAGGGACTAATTTGAGATAGATTTGGGTAGAAAAAGAAAATCCCTACCTCCTGCTACATTATATCTAAAATTCCAACTGTGAAAAAAATATGATTGCATTTATTTTGCAGAATTCAGATATTTGATGTTCTTGCTTTACTTTACCAAATCCTGCTGTGCTCCGTATTATTTTTAATTTGTAACTATTTTTAATCTGTAACTATAGGAATACAATCCTGTTTCCTAAAATTACTATATTTCAAATTCCAGTTTCTTGGTTGCTCATTTCAACTTAAGACTGTAATATCTCACTAATCTGCCCCTTTGCCAAATCAGTCTGATGTCCATAACCAGGCATTATGGTCTGATCTTAATCAGTGCTGACATAGTGTTTACTATTGGGTGGGGGCACAGAGAACAACTACTACGTGTCAGTCACTTGTTTCTATTACCACATTCATCTTCATCAGCACTTTCTTATACCAAAACTGTCACTGTTTTGGGGTGCTTGGGTGACTCAGTTGGTTAAGCATCTGCCATTGGCTCGGGTCATGGTCCCGGGGTCCTGGGATGGAGTCCTGCGGTGGGTTCCCTGCTCAGCAGGGAGCCTGCTTCTCCCTCTTCCTCTGCCCCTCTCCCTCTTGTGCTCACACTCTCTCTCTCTCTTTCTGTCAAGTAAATGAATAAAAATCTTAAAAAAAAAAAAAAGAACTCTCACTGTTTTTATAAGTCAGAAGACTTAGGTTCAGAACAATGAAACAAGTTGCCCAAGTGTGTGTGTGTGTGCGTGTGTGTGTATATATATACACATATATAAAGTTTCAAGGAATAGTTGAAATTCAAATCCAATTCTGTCTGTTCTAGAACTTACACCCTGTTTTTGCAATCATTTTCTTGAGTTTCAAGTGTTCCTGTTCTGCTGTACCTTACTTTATGTCTAGTTATTCCCTTGGGTTATGTCTATTGCCTTATGCAATGTTGGTGATTTATAGAAAATTATAGAAGGAAGTAAAATTATAGAAAAAAGATATATCATTTATTCCACATTTCTAGTGCCAGGCATTTTATAGATATTAACCCTAATCTTTGTCACAAATGGAGAAGTCTTACCCCTGACTTACTGAGGAAGAAACACACTCAGCAAGATTAAACTTCTAGCTTAAGATCTCATTACTAAAAAGTGAGAGAGTCCAAATTTGAATTCAAAACAGTATTATTTCTCTTTTTACAGGTAGCTGAATGCTAACATCATTCTGTTGACAGTTTGATATATCAGTGAATTTTGATTTTGTTGCTTGTATCCAAAGAGGAAAAAATCAAATAGCAACAGTACTGAGAATTGAAATTCAACATAATTGAATGACTGAGTCTATACAAATGACAAATATGCTTTGTAAACATAAGAAATATGTCACTAATTCTATCATCCATTCATTTTGAAATGATTCTTTCCATTCCCATTTACAAAATATAAGCCGATATGGGTAAATGTGATTAGATAATAAATATAAAAAGCACATTTCATCTGTGAAATACTTTTCAATTTACTGGAAGCCTCTGTCTTGGAATGCTACAGTCATCCCCTAGAACATTCAGATTGCTCTGCTATGTCCGTACTTACTTGCTATATATATACTTTATAGGAACCAGTTACTCATATAAATTATTTTTTCAGTTCTATAGATATATAAAGTAAATTACAGAGTTTTTTTTAAAGAAGAGATGACTTTCTCTATTCATTGCTATACTCAAAACATATCTATTGGCTAGCAACTATGTGATGCGCACTATTGTATTTATTGTAATACAACAGTGAACAAGTAGGACTGATTCCTGCTCTCATAGACCCTGACATCTAATAAAGTTGATGAGTGATGAACTTAAAAATAAATAATTGAATGTATAATTAGAACTCATAGTAAGTATTACCAAAGAAATTAAGATCAGTTATAGAGAATGCGAAAGTTGGATAGAGGGGCTGCCAGTGAGATTGGATGGGCCATGAAATCCATTTTGAGTGGTGAAGCCCTAATACCTGGAAAGTGAAAAGGAAGCAGCTGTGCAAAGAGCAGAGAGAAGCATAATGCAGGAATAGGAAACACTATGTGCCAGCACCAGTGGTCTTAAGAGTTTGGCAAGTTCGAGAAGGTGAGAGGAGATTGGTGTGGCTAGAGTGTTGAGGAACAAGAGGACAGTAGAACGTGAGGTTGTGCAGGCAGACAAGGAGCAGACCATTTAAGGTCTTGGAATGTACATTTTTCATTGTATTCCCATGAAATAAAAAAAATAATGTTTTAAATAAGAGAAAGACACTGGTTCTTAAAGTATTATTCTGGACTTCTAGTTTTCAGTCTGGCATATAACAAACTTGGAAGTTGTTGCTGCGGAATAATTATAAGAAGTATAACACACATGTAATGAAAATGCCAGAAGAAAGAGAGAAAGGAATAGAAGAATTACGTGAAGCAATAATGACTGAGAATTCCCTTAAATTAATGATAAGACACTAAACCACAGATTGAGGAAGCTCAGATATTCCAGACAAATGCCAGAATATCTACAACTTAGACATAGACTCAACCTGCTAAATAAATAAATAAATAAATAAACAAACAAACAAACAAACAAATAAACAAATAAATAAAAGAAAATCTTAAAAGAGGCCATAGGGGGAAAAAAACCACTTTACCTATAGAGGAGCAAGAATATGAATTACATCAGACTTCTCTTCAGATGCTGTGTAAGCAAGAAAAGGGTAGAGTGAAATGTTTAAAGTATTGAAATAAAAATATACACCAATTTAGAATTCTGGATACAGCACAATTATCTTTCAAAATGAAGGAGAAATAGAGACTTGATCAGATACAAAACTGAGGGAATTTATCACCAGTAGACTTCCCTTACAAGAAATAAAAGAAATCCTTCAGAATGAAGGAAAGTTATATAGGTCAGATATTTAGAGCTACATAAAAAAAGGGACAGCATTAGAAAACAAATAAGTAAATATCACTCTGACCATAGTGTAAGGAACAAACTAGAAGGATACGGAGTGGACGCAGATAAGTAAGTTGCGGAATTGTGGGAATGATGACAGCTTGGAAAAACTGAAATGAGGAAGCACATACATGGGCAGAAGCAGACACAGTCGAGATCCACCTAGAAGAAAGAAACTCGGCACTTTCTTATTGTTTCTAAGTGGTAAGGTAAAGGAAAGAACGAAGGTCGATATGATAATCTTTGGCTTAAGAAACCAGGTAGATAACTTTTCACTAAGATGGGAAAGTACATGAGAGAAAATTTTGAGGAATGAAATCAAGAACTCCACGGTGGATGCTAAGTTTGGCTAAAAAAGAAAGAAAAGTCATCAAAGGTAATATGTCAAGTAAGTATCTGAGATTAAAAACACATCTTATCTCAGTATAACGAACTTTTGATTTATTTGGCATTCAAAGATGTTTGTTGATCATCTGCTGTGTTCAAGAAACTGGCAACTGGTGATGTTGGTATGAATAAGACCTAGTCTTTGACCTCAAGCAAGTCAACGTTTTATAGGATAGAGAGGCTTTAAGCAAATAGATTCAATATTATAAGTGCATTAATTAATTTGAAAATAAAATTCTATAGAAGAAAGAAAAAGAAGGAAAGCAAAATGAAGAAAATGGTCTTTGGGAGCATTTATCTTGCAGATATGACTCATAGTTCATATTATTTGCCCACTGTATACGTTAGAATAATTCGGTTGTTTTATTAAAATGCGGCGATGTACTAAATCCTTGAGTGAACATTATTTGTTCTGGGCCAAACTGATATACATATGACAAGAACAGTATTTCTTTTTTTTTTTTTTTTAAGATTTTATTTATTTATTCGACAGAGATAGAGACAGCCAGCGAGAGAGGGAACACAGCAGGGGAGTGGGAGAGGAAGAAGCAGGCTCATAGCGGAAGAGCCTGATGTGGGACTCGATCCCGGAACACCAGGATCACGCCCTGAGCCGAAGGCAGACGCTTAACCGCTGTGCCACCCAGGCGCCCCCCAAGAACAGTATTTCTAAGAAAGGACAAGTGAGGAATACAACTGCATACAACCAGGACAATTAGGTCGGTATGAAAATGACTTCCAACTTTTACATTAATGTAGAGAAAATCAAATGGAATGTTTAAGACATACATGGAAGTGAGTAAAATTTCTTTTTATTTAGAAATATCTTTGAGATAGTGATTCTGGATCTGCTGTAAAGAATGCACCATCATTCCCAGAAGGCACAATACAGAGGGTATTCCAGAGAGGAGAAGCGTGTGCAGTCTTTGAGATTTAAAGGGCAGGGTTTAGGACATTTTGAATATTTAAATAAAGCTGAAATATGGGTGTTATGGAGCAGAATAATGGACTCTAATGAAACTCTAATGAAAATAGTTCACTCTAATGAACTCTAATGAAAAAATGGAAGCTGTATTAGACCTAGACACTCTAAATAAGATTTAATTAATTAATTGGAAGTGTTAATTGACTATTTTGTGAGAATGGAAAACTCTCAAGATGACTTTCATTATTTTGTGTTATTTCATCATATCTTCAATCAATCATTTTTAACAAAAGATAGAATTTCTCAGTATTTTTTTTTTCCATTTCAGTCTTTTGAGGCTATATAGAGATGTAATAAACTTGAAAAGGTCTCTGTAGACATCAAGAGAAATTACAAATAATAAATTAGGACACATGTCAGCTAGGTATGTGTATTGTACTCCCCTGCATTTGTCATAAAAATGTGATAAAGAGTTGGTGACACCAGGCTTCTCTCAGTTCCATGTCCTGCAACTAACTTACATTTTAATTATTGATGATTAATGATGAGATAACATTCAGCTTGATAACTGTAGCCTCAGCCATGTCCCAGTTATCAAATACATTTCAATAGCAGTTCTATGAAGACCAAGTCTATTTTTACTATGGACTAAAAAGAAAGATTTTAGTTATCATTTGAAACTCATATGCAGCATGCCTCCATGCTGAGGAAGAGATTTTATAGACTAGTGGGTTATCACTTCTTTTGAACTTTGCAAGGAACAAAAGAAATAAAGAGAATCTTGAACTAAATCATGAGGAATTTAGGTGTGACACACACAAAAAACTATTTTGGTTGGGAGTTATCAAGGTGAGAGGAGAAATCTTTTTTGGAAGCAAATAAGAGTTTAAGAGATTTCATTTATCTGTAAAGGCTTAAAGCTCTTAGAGGAGATAAGCAATTTATCAAATAGACTTCTCAAACTCTTGATGACTCGATATCTAATGTTATTTTTACCAGTAACAGGCCTCACACTAATGGGAAGTCATCTGAGGCTTTCTTTGAGGAAGAATGTGGTATACTGACTTGGAAAATTCCCCACATGAGACATCAAATATTTCTTTCTCCACTACCTGAAACAAACAAACAAACAAAAATTTGAAATTCAGGAGACAGACCTTAGCATTCCATATGACCAAGGTCATGCTTTCTGTGATTTTTTTAAAAAATAAAATAAAATATTTAAAAATATGTATATCGCAAATGTGCTCATAACCACCCCCTTCTCCTATGCACGCTTTCATAGAGATTTCCTTACTTTTATTTGAAAAGCTATAAGCATTTTAAAATATCTTTCCTCAGGGAAAAAAATGAATCAGTCTTCTAGACTCCAATGGATAATACAGAGACAATGGGCATTGGTGGGAAAAAAAGGATTGGGCAGAGGGGGAGTGACTTCATGGCTACTGATGTCGCCATGCTTCTCTAAGGCCATGTTCCCCCAGAGGAACCGAGACTATAGTGTGATAGGAAGGCATCCACCAAAAAGATCATCAAATTGCTGCTTGGAATATTCACCTTCTCCAGTTATTCCCAGCTCCATCATCTTTGACCTCCTGAGCAGTAGCTTGAAAAGAGATATTTCTGGTTCTGTATGACTACTGACCCAAAGAAATAGATATCTGTAAGGATTAACTCACATCTTTGGGGAACAATCCAAAATAAGGCCCAGAGACTGTTCCTTACATGGCATCCAAGAGAAACTATTTAAACATCTTTCTTTATGTGACATTAAAATATTTCTTAATCTTTGTTTACTTTAATTTTATGAAGACTGAGGCATCTTAGTAAATTATCTCAGGTGAAGACATCTATTAATTCTGGAATGAAAGTATACAAGTTGATGACTTTTGATATCTTTTGTTTATCTTCTTAGTTGAATGTCACCAACAGACAAGGATGATATTTTTGCTAGTAAAACCAAGTATGTCATCAGTATTACCATGTAGGAATATCACATACATTCCCTAAGTCTTTGGAAAATAAACCCAACTTTTATTTATTTATTTTTTTATTTTTTTTAAGATTTTATTTATGTATTTGACAGAGAGAGAGACAGCCAGCAAGAGAGGGAACACAAGCAGGGGGAGTGGGAGAGGAAGAAGCAGGCTCCCAGCGGAGGAGCCCGATGTGGGGCTCGATCCCAGAACACTGGGATCACGCCCTGAGCCGAAGGCAGACGCTTAACCGCTGTGCCACCCGGGCGCCCCTAAACCCAACTTTTAAATATGAAGAAAATCAAGTTGTCAGGGTGAAGCTCTTTAAAATGTACTCTAAGATGCTTAACTGAAATTGATTGTCAGGACAAATACACAGAGAACAATACCACATAATTAGATTTTCAGCTGAGTATTAAAATATGGACTAGTATGAAGTTTTCCACCTGGAAAATCCAATAAGTTCTGATATATAGGATCTATTTCAGTACATTAACTACTTCCTCCAAGTATTTCAACATTAGGTCTCTTCTTCAAAGATGAAGACTATGCTTTCCTATGTTTTTTCTTGTGGATAACGACTGCGGTAAACATCTATTCAAATGGACTCCTTTTAATCAGGCATTATTGAGGGGTGGGAACAGAAGCAAAACAGGTAAAGTACACAGGTGATTACATCATAAATTCTCAAGCCTGATAACAAGGGAAAGATTAGATGGCAGATACATGGACTTATTTTATGGAAGAGTGGGAAGTCATCTTCCCAGGCAGCACAACAATGAATAATGAGATGTTATGATGCTAACCAATTCAAAATATGGGTAGGAGGAGAGTCCGGGCGTGTACCACCAAGGTATATAAGCAATCTGGTCTAGTTTCATGCAGATTTAGACAAGGTGCTCTTCGCTGCTTATCTGAAATCTTTGCTTCAGATTCTACCATGTCATCGAACATTTGCTCTTCTGGAAACTATGGTTCTCCCTCTCTTGGGAGTCACTGCCATGTTCCTGTTACCTCATCCACTACTTTCTACACTGCTGGTATGAACTCTGGTGATAATCTCTGCTTGCCCAGCCAAAACAGAACGTGGCTTCTGGACAACTTCTTGAAGACATGTGGTAAACCTTCCAGCTACCAACAATCCAGCTGTGGGCCCGCAACCTATGAAATTTCCTGCTACCCTTCCACTACGTACTGTGCCTTCACGCCCAGCAGAGGAATCAGTTTTTTTCCCATTAGTTCTTATCTCTCCAGCTCCTGTCAACCATCAATGTATAATAGACCTCAGAACTATTTGCCCAGTAGTTTCTGTCCCCAGAACTACCTCTCTTATGGCTCTCAGCCACAGAACTTCATCTCCTGTGGGTATCGACCACTGAATTTTGTGTCCAGTGCCTGCCATCCTTTGAGATATCTCTCCTATGACTGTCAACCTCTCGGTTATGTGTTCAACAGCTTCAGACCCCTGGACTATGTGTCTAATAGGCTTCAACCTGTTCACTGCATATACAACAGTTTCCAACCAGCTTGCTCCTCCTTTGGGACTTGGCAATCTCCATTTATTAGAAGATCATGCTGAATTGTCATTCTAGCATCTTGCTAGAGAGCTCTGTAAAGAAGTACCATCTGTAGGTTGATGGATCGTTCTTAGGCTGATGGATCATTGTGCTTTCAGTTCAGTTACTCTTTTAACCTTGATCAGATTCTAAGTGATTTTAATTTTTTGCTTATTCACTAGGATATTCTTGCTATCAGCCTTCTGGATTTCTATGTCATTAACATGTTCTTAAGCAAAAAAAAAAGTTTTCATGGTTATCTCTAAATAAACTTATTTCAAATAATTCAAAAAACAGTGATTTTTAAATTCTTTATTATCCTTCATGAAGTTAAAGCCTTTTAGTTATACTGAACTAAATATATTTAAAGAAAAAAAAAGTATCTGAAAAAAGGAAACAAGATAGATACTTTCAAGGTCCTGATTGAACATGTCATACCACTTGAGCACTAAATGTGCATCTGCATTTTCTAACACTTCAACAGGGAATTATGAAGGTTATTTAGTCAGAACAGACTGTGTTTTATCACAGTAACCGAGAACTTCAAAATTCCAGAAGCTTGAAATTGCAATGGTTTACTTATCACTCATACACAGTCATTATTCCATCTCCAAAATCATTCTCATTCTGGGATTCAGGAGTAGAGAGCCTTGACTATAGGGAATGTTGCCAGTAGAGACAGAGGGAAGATAGAATGAGAATCACCCACCAACTTGATATATGTCCTTTAACATATCATGGAACGGAGCAAGTTACAGTGTTCACCTTACCTAATGGGATAAACCACAAAGGGGTTACATAAATTTTAATTCTGAACAATGGAATTGTTTTCCTCTTGAGTTAAACTTAACAAGAGCATCCCTCCATTCCCTCATGGATTCTGACATAGAGAACACTGTTACTTGGAACTTATTTCTCTTTTATATATGTATGGAGCTAATTATTTCACTTCTTCCTTGTACTCAGTGAGAACTTGCTCTTCCTACAAGCAACTTCTCATATCTACCATACTGATACTTTCAATACGCCACCCTACCACTATATAATCAGTAATCTCCTACGAAGACAACTATGAAAACATTTTATTTTCCCCATTTTTACAGATAAAAAAGTCCAGTAGGGTCAGCAACTTGCCCAAAGACCCAGTTAAGTTGGATTTCAAAGACTTTCCTTTATTCTCCATATCATCTATAGCCTTTTTCATTTAGGTAATGACTAATCCAGAAGCCTCTCAGAAGTTGTCCATAACTTGGCAACCGTGACCTTCAACTCTAAAGCTGCCAAGTCTAAACTGCAAACAAAACTATTTCTTCTCTGTCTCAGCCACAGCCCACCCTTCTTTCTAGGATGCTGACTAATTTTAATGGTACATACACTAGGTCCTCTCTGGGAGTGTGATTTCCTATGGAGATGGTAGGAAATGTCCTCAACAAATTAAATTCTCTAAATTAAATTGTGTGTGTGTGTGTATGTTTGATATATAACTTAGATAGATTGCAACAAGTTTTCTAGCCTAAAACCTAGCCTCCTCTCGTGCTTTTTCCTTCCTTCCTTCCTTCCTTCCTTCCTTCCTTCCTTCCTTCCTTCCTCTCTTTCTGATGTACTCTTACAAAATGCAATGGGTTTTACATGAGATCCAGTAATAATATTTAATAATGATAATAATAAAGATTGGAGGCTGGTGATAATGATAAAAGTTCTCATCAACTACGTACTAACTCTATTGCATAACCTTTGCTTGACTAACTCGTTTAATCCTCAGAGCCATCTATAGAGAAAATACTATTATTATTAACTCCATTTTGAAGATGTGGACATTGAGTTATGGAAACATTTGGTAGTTAAGTGATATTATAAAATTGTAAAAGATTAGAACCCATGAAATTTGAGTAATGAGGCCTTATTCTTAACAACTGTATATGCAGCCTTCCAGGAATTAGCTCATGACCATGGCACAGAAGAATATGGGTTAAATAAGAGGAGTCATCAGTGATCTGTTGTCAAGGAAAGCATTTTTCTTAACTACATGGGGGAGAACTGTCCATCTATGGCATTAACTTTTAGAAGAGACAAGATTATTGCAGGATATCTCTTTGCAACATCAAAGTAAATCAACAGTGAGAATATTCTTCTTTAGTCTAATGGGTGGCTAGAATTTTTTTTTTTAATGACAGCTTTGGAAAATTAGAAGGAAAAGTAACATTTGATTTGCATCTACTATGTGCCAAGCACTCTCTTAATTATCTTCACATTTTTTATCTCATTCTGTCCTCGCAACCGTCCTGCAAAGTAGGTGCTATTGGCTCTGGTTTTATGTCAGAAGATACTGAGGCATTGAGAGATAATTTTCCTAGGTCACACACTAATAAATATGTTTCAATAGTACTTAGTAAGATGGTGATTCATAATTCATGGAGTTTTAGTCTTGACAACTCCATCTCAAAATGTTTAACTCTTATTCACCAGTATCTCATTATATTCTTACAATGTTTTCCTTAAAATGTAAGCACAAATCAGACTTGCATTTCTGTTTGTCACCCACTTGTGTTATCATTTTTAAAGTGCTTTATCTTCATTTACTCCTGTTTCTCAAGTTTTTAATTTTGCTCATCTGCCCTTCAGCTGTTGAAACAATTAATGATCTATGAATCCAACGGGGTAAATGTAGCTATTGTGCCCATCATTCTAGGTTACCACTGCTAAAGTTAAGAATCATTTGGACTCAATAGTTACAATTTAATTTCTATGTAAGTATGGGTTTGCATACATTTTCCTTTTTTAAATCATGGGATCACTGTTGCATCATTTAATAGCACTGGGGCAAGTGGAATTAGAATGCAAATATATATGTGGTGGCAAAAAAGGAAGATAAAAATTCTACCATGACTTAAAAGTCTAGAAGGTGACCTCCATTATTTTCTTTAAGGGCCATTTACTGGAAAATTTAGCTTTCTTTGATCTTCTGTGTTTACCCTAAAGGATTTTTAACCTTTGGAAAAAATTGGGAAAGAGTTCCATAACTCTTTTTTAATGAGTTACAAGGAATCTGCTGCCTCATTAGATAAAGGGATTTTGTTTCTTATTCTTCAGAAGGCATGGGAATTTCTCTGAATTATCTGGTGGCTAGAAAACTTAATCCTTGTGTCTTAAATTTGCCCTGAATACAGAATACAGAGCCCAAACTCTACATAAAGACTAACTAATAGAGTGACCTAGATTCTTTGACATAATATATTAGTTTCCTGTGGCTACTATAACATATTATCACAAACTTGGTGGCTTAACACAATAGAAATGTATTCTTGCAATTTTGGAGGCCAGAAGGTTGAAATCAGTTTCATTGAACTAAAGTCAGGATTTCAAAAGGGCTGATGCCTTCTGGAATCTCTAGTGGAAAATTCATTCCTTGCCTCTTCCAGCTTCTCAAGGTTCCTTCACTTATGTCAATCTGTGCCTCTGTCATCAGACTGCCTTCTCTCTCTGATTGACTGTCTCTTTTTAGAAGAACTCCTATGATTACATCAGGCTCACCCAGAAACCTACTCAAAATCCTTAACTTATTCATGTCTACGAAGTCCCTTTTGCCACTTTGGGTGACATTCACAGGGTCCAAGGATTAGGATATGGGCATCTTGGGTGGGCAGGATTCTATTTACTTTTCATATACCAAAAATATATATATATATATATATATATATATATTACAAATAGGGGAATTAATGAAAGGAAAGATCTTTTTAGCAATTCGGTGAAAAGAGAGTAATCCATATGCTTCTCCAAAGCCTTCAGAGGACAGTGGCATGTAAATGACAATGGTTTTTACTTTCTGCTAAAACTTACCACTGTGATGAGCTTATTTGCTCTCTTACTGATGCTATCAGTTCTGTGTCTTGCCGAGATGCAGACTAAAATAGAAGACAATTCTGTAGAGGTATCATTTACAAAAAAAAGTGGGTGAATGGGTTGTGATGGTTACCTATGACTGTGATGGGTAGGTAAGAAGGTAAAACACAAAAGCAAATGAGAGGAGTTGGTCCAACTTGGATGGACTTAGAGAGTATTTTGCTAAGTAAAATAAGTCAGACAAAGAGAGACAAATGCTGTATGATTTTACTTATATGTGGAATCTGAAAAACAAAACAAAAGAATGAATTAACAAACAAAAACAAACTCATAAATACAGAGAACAAACTGATAGTTGCCAGAGGAGAAGGGCCTGGGGAGATGAGTGAAGTAGGAGAAGGGGATTAAGAGGTACAAACTTCCAGATGTAAAACAAATAAGTCACAGGGATGAAAACATAGGGAATATAGTCAATAATATTGTAATAACCTTGTATGATGACAGGTAATAGCTATACTTATCCTGGTGAATGTAGTGTAATATATAACATTGTCGAGTCACTATATTGCACACCTGAAACTAATATAACATTGTGTGTCAACTATACTTCAATTTAAAAAAAAAAATGAGCAGAGTTGATCTAACTCTACATTTGCAAATCTTAACATTTGATTGTTTAGAATATTATTGTACCAAATAAATTTAAGTAAGTCTCACGTTGTGAACATCAGTCATACTATGTGCTGTTCTACATATTTTTGTTGGATTTACACTAGTGTGAATGATATTAATTAATTAATTAATTAATTAATATTTTAATGATTTTTTATTATATTATGTTAGTCACCATACAGTACATCCCCGGTTTCTGATACAAAGTTCGATGACTCATTAGTTGCGTATAACACCCAGTGCACCTTGCAATACGTGCCCTCCTTACTACCCATCACTGGTCTATTAATTTAAAATACCACTTAATGCTAAGTTGGAAGGGGAGTATGTGGGCTTAATAGTGGGCTGACTTATTCTGTTCCCCCCTCAAATCTACCTCAAGGAAACCTAAAAATAAGACTTGAGGTACCATGGAGAAATGCAGATATAAAGCCCCATCAACCTCTGGACTCTTCTATATATCACTAGGATTCAGTAACTCAGTGGGAAGTTGGCCATCAACTGCCTTATATATTTTATTTCTTCTTCTGCCTGCCCCAGGACTGAACATTCCTGCACAAAATCCCAGGACACTCTGTAGCCAAACAATTAGCTGAAAATAGGGTTCTCTGATCCCGACCCTTTTCACTTAAGAGACACTTCACAAGACAGCAAAACGTGTTTAATAAAGAGTTGCTTAGCGGATAAACCCATCACCTTACAGAATAAGACTGAGAGAAGCATGGAGAAAACTCAGATTGAGAAAAATGTTTGGAGAATAACTGTAGGTTTAAGGTGGCATGCATTTTAAACATTTAGCTGAGAAGCAGAGAACATTGTCTTCTCTAAGGGCAATGTCTTTTAAACACTAGCCTCATAGCTTACCTTACCTGAATAAGTTGGTACTGTCCTCTGTCTGAACTCATCACTGTTAATAAATGAATTCTTGTTTCCAATTCACTGTAGGCTGTAAGTTTGAATTATAGTTTATATTTTCAAGAACAAAATGTCAATTCTTCAGTTCAAATTAAAATCTTAAAAAAAAAAAATTTCCATCAGCTTTCATCATAAGGAGCAAAAAGTGTTATTTAGGATGTAGAGTACCTGTAGGAACTATATGTTATTCAAATACACTTTTAAACATAGTTATTCTCTTTTGTGGGTATAGACAAAGAATAACTCTTCAACACAGGAATGAATGAAGTCTATGTGCAAAAAAATAGCAAATCAAGAATAAATAAAACTTATGTTGGGAGAAATGTAGAAAATTGTTACACATCCGGCAAGAATTGGGCTTTACAGCTGAGACAAGGGGATATATGATGTATAATCTCAGTCAATTAGGGAGGCATAATCTTGAGAAACTGGCCTTCTTTGATACGACATATTCAGAAACTCTTTAGGAAAGAAATCTCATAAAAGTCTTGGTTACTTAGCAACCACTGACCCATGAGTACAAGTTAGGTCATTAAATCTCTCGTGGATTACTGTGAGTCTTACAGGGGGAGTTCTCCAAATATGTCAGATGAGAAGTCATCACTGATACATGGCCACAGTTAAGAGCATAGTACATATTTTGGGGGAACAATTCTTTCTCTTAATAGTTCAATGCTTTACCCTGTGTTTTAAGCAACAGTATTGAGACAGCCAAAGTATTCTGCTTAGCTCACAGTATAGGATTAAGTCCTGCAGTATTTTGCAGCAGTCAAAAGAATGGAAAAGTACAGGTTCCTTGTTTTGCTTGAATCCTTGTTAACCCTTTAATGACTATGCTGCGGAAGCCCATAGACATGTGAACTCTTGTTAACCATCGATTGGCAGATGAGAGTTTGCTTATTAACGTTAAAATCACTATTCACTGAAGCTATGGTCTACAGATAATGGGTGATGGATGATGCTCAAAGTGGCGATTAGAGATACTTTGAAGAATCAAAATAAACTTATTTTTAAAGGAGTGTGAAGATGTCAGCAGGTGTAGCTAAACAACACACTAATTAGATGTTGTTGTATTGTTGTCCCAGGCACTGAGAAGGAAGAGAGTCTGGAAAGGCTGCCGACAATCCCCAGGAAAGATATAAAAAGTCCGTAGGCCATAGTATCACCATACTTCCACGGCCATCACTGAACATGCAGTCAAGCTCTGTGTCTCTTCTGGACTGTTCTGGGGATTGCAGTGGCACATCCTACAGAACTCACTGTTACATCCCAGTGACTTCTTCCGTTGCTCTTTGCTCCAGTGATGTAAGCCCTACCTTTGGGCTCTGCCTACCCAGTAGCTACCAAGGAAATCTCTGGCTCCTGGGTAACTGCCAAGGAACTTATGGTGAAACGCCAAGCTGCAAATCTCCTAGCTGTGAGCTCAAGACTTGCACCACAAGTTGCAATCCATCAAGCTCCTGTGTGCCCTGCAACTCTCCAACAGTGAGCCAAGTCTGCAGCACCTGTGAAACTACGAACATCGGACCCAAACCCAGCTGCAGCCCATGCACTCAGACCAAGGGGTATGTATCTTATTGCTACACACCCAGCCAAAGGGCATCTAAAGTCTGCCAGACCTTCAGCAGTGGCTTCAAATGCTTTGGGCGACTTAATTGCTTGTCCGACAGTTTCCGACCCCTAAACCACTGTAGACTGGGCAGTTTGAAGTACAGAGCCTACCAAAATCTTGCCTTCATACCCAGTGGCTTCTCACCATCATGTTGTATTGCCAGAAGCTGCCAATCCCAAAACTATCTAGTGAGAAATTGCCAATACCCAAGTTATGGATCAATGAGCTGCCAACCGCTGGGATATTTTTCTAGAAATTTCCAGTCTCTGAGCTGCATTCCAAGTACCTTTCCTCCTCTGAGGTATTTATGCAGTGGTTGCAGACCTCTGAGTTGCTGTTGAGCAGTTTGTTGCATTTATGGCTGCTGGAAATTATCTCAGGGCAGATCCTACCAAGGAGTCGTCTTCTCTAAATTCGGCCTAATTACTTCATGTGTCTTAAGAATCTTGTTATATTAACCTCAAATACAACTCCAGGACTTATTAACCACAACCGTGATCATTTGCTAGCTTTTTTTTCTTTGTTGCTCTGTTAACGTCCTTTGTGTTGAGGGCTGATCCTGAAGGTGGTATTGTCTCTGCGATTGACTACAATGGGCACACTGAAGAGATTCCACATAAGATACACCCATCGCCAGCTTTCTGATGTTGGCTGTCGCTGTCCCCTGTTTGCCACTGGGAGTATCCCCTACCTTCTCGATGAAGAAAGCCTTTTTGGTTTGACTGATGATTCCAGCACATTCTTTCAGAATGTTCTGCTTTTTATCCATAGTCTGTGGACTGCTTAACTAGCATGTTGCTAATGAGCTAAGAGATAGCATTACCTTAAATATGCTATGTTCAGCTGTTGCATCTATCCCCTACTGACTGATTATCAGGATATGCAAGCAGCAGTGTTCAACTACAGCTCAAAATCGGAAGACTTTCAGCAAATCTTCTCTTCCAAAGAAGCCCCAAAGCCCTCACTTGGCTGGCATTCGGCTTTTGTTCCCAATGCCTAGGAGAGAGCCTTGGGAGTAGCAGCAGCATGAGAATTGTTTGTTGAAAGAATGACAAAATACTCTTATAGACTCTTCATGGTTAGTGATGATCTATGTTCATGATTCTGCTATAATCCTCCTCTGCTGAATTATTGCTTTCTGACTCTAGAAAATGTTCTGGTTCATAGTTAATAAACAAATTTCTATTGGGAAATAATGCTTTGCATTATGCTTTATTTCATATTCACTAAAGTTTTATCAATGTTCTGGGCAATATGCATAGCATTGTAGAAGCACTAGTTTCCTGTCATTTAGTTTAATCGCCTAATTAAAAATATAAAGAAGATAGAATATGACTTCTTAGGACTTTGTTTTGTTTTGTTTTGCTCTAGTTTTAACATATAGAGTGGCATTTCTCTTCGAGTGTCTGTGATTGATATGTCTACAGAAAACCGGGGGAAAACATTTATAAAATAAATCAATTTAGTGCAAATTATATAAAGTATTAAATGTATATATATTTCCCTACCAATATGTGTGTTTGTTGGTTTTGTAGATAATGTTTGGGCTTTGGAATAGATTTAATATTGAACCCTGAGAGAAATTATTTAACCTCTACAAAGTTCTCCAAAAAGTGGAAATAAAATCATCCATCTCAGCAGTAAAAAGTAACATCTATCCTAAGAATTTCTGTAAATAAAAAGCGAATCATGTTTAAAGTAAAATAAAATGGCCTGTGGAGATGGGTGTTAACTGGAGATGGGATGAATGGAAGAAGGTCATCAATATCAGGAGTCTAAAATTAAAACTCTCGAAGCATACAGAAGGGGCTACCATTTTATTTATTCAGGAGGCCTACCATGTATCAGAAAGGTTTACAGAAGGAATATGTATGTATCACTTCCGCTTGAACATGTCTGTGGACGATCAAGTCACTCCTTTGTGAGTTCATTCTATTTTCAGAGAGTACTATCTGTTGAAAATTTCTTCTTCATATTGACACAAATCGAATTGTTCTTAGCAACCATCCATTGACCATATAGGCCCAGTTTAATTCCTTTAACACTGAACAGGTGTTCAAGTATTTGAAAATAATTACTGTGTGTCCCAGCTGAGTATTCAGCTGTCCAAACTAAACATACAGTCTTTCTCTTTACAAACTTTTATAGAAAACCTATTCTTTGAAGAATCAAATGAGATTCTTTGGGGATATCAAGGTTTATAGATCCTGTTCTCAAGAACTATTCAGAGGAGTAATACACTGAAACAAACATAATACTGCCTCAACCGTTTTGAGTACAATATAAAATGAATCAGAGGGAGGACTCTAACAGGAGAATTAGAGAATACTTGGTGGAAGAAATAGCATTGGCATGATACCTGACTGTGAACTGACTGGGGTTTGGATATGCAATAAGGGAAAGAGAGGGTAGGGGTAATAGGTACATTTAAAAAGAGGCATAGATTATTTTGACCCAAGGGAAGGAAACATAAACTCATCAGTGGGGGAAAAATTGGGAGAAAATGTAAGACCTTAGGTTAAATAAGAACAAACAAATCTTTATAAAATAAAAGATTTGTAAATGTGGCTACATCAAGATCAAAACCTCGTGATAACAGAAGACATTACAAAGAAATTAAAAATAAAGCAAAAGTGTGTGTGCGGGCTGAGAGGGAGTGTGAGAAATTTCTGTACTTTCCACTCAAATTTTCTGTAAACCTAAAGTCTAGCAAATAGTCCTAGTGGAAAAATCAGCACACTTGGATCTATTAGGTTATATGTCAATTATAACCTAATAATAATAATAACAATAATAATAATAAAAACCCAGGCCAAAAAAATGACAAAAAAATCATGATTGAGATAAAATAGTATAACATGCACTATAAAATTACTGTTGAGGATATTTAATAACTACAAATAAAGAAAGAGAAACTCGTGACTTAAGAAGAAATAAAGAATATGAGCAATTAGGAGCACTTGGGTGGCTCAGTCAGTTAAGCATCTGCCTCCTGCTCAGGTCATGATCTCAGGGTCTGGGATAGAGCCCCATGGTGGGCTCCCTGCTGAGCAGGGAGTCTGCTTCTCCCTCTCCCACTGCCCCTACCTCACGCTCTCTCTCTCTCAAGTAAATACATAAAATCTTTTAAAAAATAAGAGCAATTACTCATAAAAGAAGTACAGTCGTCAATAGACACATCGAAAAATGTTCCACTAAGCAGTAATTAGTAATTATAAGTGCTATTTTTCATCATCCATTTGGCAAACATTTTAGTTGTTTATGTCAACTTAAAAACATATTCTTACACACTGAATGTGGTAGTAGAATTTGCTAGAGCTGCTATCTTCGTGAATATTTAAAATGCCCGCATTGTATGACCAGATACTTCCTTCTTAATGTCTCCCCTACAGAAACATTCTTTCAAGTCTTACAATATTTATTTTTGCACTGCTGCGATACTGAAAAATTAGAAGCAATGGACACGTCCATCAAAGGGAGACTATGAAATAAAATGTAATGTAGTTATACTAATAAATATTTTACAAGAATTAAAAACAGTGGATCCATATTACATATAAACATAGAGATCCATAGGAATTGTATGATGAAAGACATATTACAAAATTAAAAATTAGATTATAAACCATGATAAATAAGGTGTGACATTTTATATAATATTACACATATCAATGAACATTTCTCAAAATTATTTATTATCTAACCATCAATTTATCTATCTGAATAGAATAAAAAACTCCAGAAAAATACAACCTGGGGCACCTGGGTGGCTCAGCCAGTTAAGCATCTGCCTTCGGCTTGGGTCATGATCTCAAGGTCCTGGATCGAGCCCCACATCGGGCTCCCTGCTTAGTGGTGAGCCTGCTTCTCCCTCTCCCTCTGCCTGCAGCTCCCCCTGCTTGTGCTTTCTCTCTGTGTGTCAAATAAATTAAATCTTTAAAAAAATAAAATAAAAACACAACCTAAGTTATGTTAGCTTTGGGGGAGTTTTAGAAATAGTAGTTGGTGATTCTCAAAGTGACTTTTAGGCTTAAGAGTCTTGCTTTGATTTCCTAAGTAATTAAAAAAGAAATTGGTCCCACTCTATGACTTCGTAGAGTATATAATCAACAACCTCTCCTATGCTACTGTTAATAAAAATATTATTGAATAGCAAAGTGATGTAGGTATCAGTCTTCTATAGCACATTACCATCTAGAAAACCATAGAATGTAAAGATTCATATATGTCTATTCAATTTCACTTAGGCATAAAATATGCTTAATAAATAACACATTATGTCCATAGCTCCAATGGCAGCTAATTTGTAGAATTCAACTGAGGTCTTTTTAAATTTGCACTTAAAAATAGACAAATGAATTATTTCTTTTCCCATACATTTCACTGCACAGCTGACCAACACTTTCTGCTTCCCAAATAAAAGACCATCTATTTTTTTGTTAAAAAAAACCTACTCATAGATTTAAAATATTACTTTCTAGTTATAAAAATTTTACAAGTCCAAATACAAGCATCCGAGTCTTTTCTTTTATGCTTATCTCTCTTTCATACACAGCAGAGAAAGGAATACAATGAATTTGCATGTATGTCTACTATTCTAAATGCTATAAATCAAACAAAACTCTACCCTGGAATATATTTAATGCTCAGTTGACTTAATGATGATTAAAGTCTCTGGTTTAATTTATATACTTACAAGTGCTTGTGTAGATGACTAACGATTTACTTTATAACAAAGTTTTAAAGAGTTGATAAAGCTACTGCATTTGGCCTGCTCTCAAAGGCCTGAAAATAATTGCATAATTCTGTTTGTTTCTGTCTGCTACCTTGAAACTGTATTATTAGTCAATATCTTTTCGAAACCTTCTTTCATCTACCATATTTTCTAATGGATAAGAAATAAATCTATATCATTTCTAAGCCCAGTGTAAACATTAATAGATTTTTAAACTTTTGTTCCATTGAGTTTCTCTATTGTGTCTTTTTCTTTGAGTTCTGTATGAAATGCTCATCAATGCTCTCAATATACGGTGGGTGTGCTACACATGATTTGTTTAAGAAAAATGGATCTCATCCACCAGGAGGCCCTTGATGAATTAGCAATCTCACCTGACAGTTCAATTAACCATATTGTCACTCCCAATATCATAGAGAATATCTCAAAACTGTGTAACTCTATATTTATTCATAACCACCAACACTGTGCTGTCCATACTAAAATTTCCACCTATACTAACACCCGCTGAAATTATAGTTTCTAGAGTCATTTCAGAAGTGAATCAGAAGTGAAGTGAATCCTTGATCAGATGTGCGTACTTGTTGTCTCAGAGCTAATAAAATTATTTCTTAACTATTCACTATGCTCACTGTGCTTGCTCTTTTTGTCTGTTTTTTTTTTTTTTTTTAATGTGATTGACAGGTGGGACTCAGAAACTCACCAAGTTGTGTATCTATAGTCAGGGCACTGACAGACGGGAAGAGAATGGAATCTAACCCCCCACCCCCGCCATTGGTTTCTGTGCCTTACAGTCTGGAGTCCTGAAAATTCTAGATCATTCTAATTTGACTGCTCTCATTCCAAAGTCTTAATACTTAAAGGAAATGTTATTCAAAAATACAAAATAATTCTTTTCATTAAAAAAAAATCACCTCTAAGTTTACATTTAGATTCTGATCTAAAAGAACAAAGTTGAAAATTTCTTAAAGAATAAAAATTCTAAAATTGGAATGATCTTTTTCAAGAAAGAAAGAATAAAGATTTTAGGTCCAGAATCCTTTCTTTCAAGAAACAGTTATGACAAAGATAATTATTATTGTCATTATCATTATTTTTTATTGTGAATCGCTTCTCACCTAGAGTACAGGCACTGAGAATGGTGGGTTAAAAATCATACTATCCCAGAATCTGATCTTTCTTATCAATATGCATCTCCTCACAGTCATCTCTAGTAAGTAATAGGCTTTGTGAGCTCTTTTCGCCAGGATTGGGGAATACATTGGATTTCTGATTTCTACTATAAAAACTGGGTGCCAAATGAATCTTGAGTCCCTTAGGAAATTTTTTTTTTTTTTTTTTTTTTTTTTTTTAGCCAACACACTCAAAGATACATACTAAGTGCTTTTTTGAGCGTGTATTTATTGTGTGTGACATCATGGCTCACATATCATGAGTATACCACAGTGATTAGCAGAAGAGCTAGGGTTTTAATTCTGAATCTGCCACCTACAGCTTGTACAACTTAAGCTGTCTCTCTTTTTTTTTAAATTTTTTTATTATATTATGTTAGTCACCATACAGTACATCCCCGGTTTCCGATGTAAAGTTCAATGATTCATTAGGTGCGTATGACACCCAGTGCACCATGCAATACGTGCCCTCCTTACTACCCATCACCGGTCTATCCCATTCCCCCACCCCCCTCCCCTCTGAGGCCCTCAGCTTGTTTCTCATAGTCCATAGCTGTCTCTTAACCCTCTGAGCTTTTATAAAGTAAGGGGCTTTCTGACAATTAAGTGAAATAGTTTATAAAACACCTTGACTCAGTGCCTGGGAATAGAGCTCCATAAGTGGCAGGCATTTTTATTACATAAACAAGCAAAGAGACCCTCAAACTTATCACAACAGCAGGTGTTTTTCTGCAGATGATGTGATCGAAAACCAGACTCCAAAGTTCTGAAGTTAGTTACTTAGTTGGGAAGCGAGAATCAGAATCTAGATTCCTTTTGTACTAGTCCAGTATATTAGCAGGGCAGTCTTTTCCTCACTAGTTCCTGGGAGGAATTAATTTTCCTTAAATACCCATAGGACTACTCTTTAAATCCTTTCTCACTAGGCCTCTGGGGAGGTGCAATAACCTTTATGATTGATAAACATGGCAAGAATACTGGGCACATGACTTTCAGCCTTGACCTTCCCCCTCTTGGGAGTTCTTCCTTCCTGCTTTCTCTACTATGGGAAATTTCTCCCAGACCCATGCTGTCCTGACGCAAATAAATTCTAGGGTTCAGTGTCAGCAGCGTCATTTGTTTTAACAGATCTAATTCTACAACATGACCTCTGTCAGTAATAAACATGATAAATATGTGTGCTCGCCGCCTACAATTTATTTCAATTTTTAAATGTTCAGAACCCACTTACTAACAAGGACTAGTCTCTCAGAACCTCGATAGTGCTTTCTAAAATAAGTCACATAGCTTATCACTTAAGAGAAGATTATGTATACTGTAAGAAACAACTCATTAATGAAGATATGTACTATAGAATACAATGAGTATGCAATTATTTTAAACAGAGTTCACGGGGCAAAGTAAATCAGATGACAGTGCTGCGTTCCTTTAGGGCTTTTTTTCCCCATTGTGGTTATCACACTTAAGAAGTGAATTGAACTTGAGCTTGGAAAATATTTATTTGACAGAATACACACTTGGTTTATATTTTTTTAGCCCAGTGCTATGGGTAGAAGCATAGGTACTGAACAGGAAATATATAAGGAAAGTATAAATCTTTTAGACCCAATAAAATTATTATAAACCACCCAACATTGTCACTCCAAGATCAGATTGTGCTATTTACACTTCATTTGATGCCTTGAAGTGAGGAAACTACAGGAAAGATGCCAAGAACAGCAAGTCTCCAGTGTATGTAACCTTTGCTCTAGGTTAAGACATTATTCTGAGGCACTGAATCACATGAATTTATAATCCATCACACAGGACAAGATAGTACATGGGAATGAGTCAAATGGGGTAATACCTACAGAGCAAAAATACTTAAAAATTGGATTTCAAACAGAGTAAAATATCTGGAGAACTGTATAGAACTTAGAACTCATGTTCCTGATCTTGTATAAATTGAATGGAACTGATAGTCTTGGATGGGAATAAACACATTCTGAAAGGAAGAGACTTAACCTGAGTCAGTAGAGCTTTTAATATCTGGTTTGGAACACACAGCATGTGTTATTACCACCAACAATAAGAACAGTAGGTAAGAGAGGCAGACAGAGAGGGAAGGGAGAGTCAGAGGGGAAGAGAGTGCAGTGGAAAGAGGGAGAAGGATGGGGATAGAAATGGAAGTAGGGGCGGAATGAGGAAGAGAAGGCAAAGGATAGGAAAAGAAAGGGAAGGGAAGAGCAGAGGATTGTTTAATTATTTTCCAGAAACGTGCCTCCCTGTGCTTATATAGTTATTAATCTGTGTGTCCCAATAAGCTACAGAGGGCTTCAAACTTGTGTCAGTCAATCCCATCTTGACCTGGGTCTCCTTGCCTTGGTGGGCCACATATCACCCCCCAGGATTCCATCTCCTGCAAGCTTATTAATGTGAGTCACAAATAAAGTTTGAATTCCGGCTAAAGCCAGTGGATTCTTTGACAATTATCCTGGAACCAGATAAAGGTAATAATTATACTAACTTTATGAATGATCGTGAATAAATATGTATGTTTGTAGGTATGTGTGTATATATACACATCTATTTCTTTCTGTCATGATTCTTAAATGGCATATGTATCTGGAAGTCCTAGTTCTATATGTTTTATAATATATATTTTGAAAATACATACTTACCACTTTGGTTTTAATTATCTGTTTAACACTTGGGCATAATAACCGCAAGTGTATCTTCTCCATAATTTAGAAAACTGCTGATAAAGAAGAGAGAACTTAGCCAAGATACATTTTTCCTTTTCTTCTTGTCTCTCTTGAAATATAGGTAATGGAGATTTTAAGCATAAGAGTACAATCCAGCCTGAGGCTTAGAACATCTACATTTCTCATTGCTTTCAGGTAAGATACAGTGCTATTATAAAATATTAATAGAAGCCTAATATAAAAGCACAAGTATTCCACCAAACTGGTAGGATAGCTCTATTTGACAGAAATAGCTGTGGTGGTTTTCAAGGAAGCCATCTCTGCTCATTCTAGAAGAAGCATGAACTCATCAGTTCAAAAAAGCTCCTGACCCACCTGAATGTGAAGGCCGCCAACCATAGCTGAGCAGTGGAAGGGAAATTTATATACACAATTCCTGGGAGAAATACTCCCAGGAAATACCACCAGCCGGGGGTGGGGGGGGGGGAAGTATTTCGGGTAATGATAGTTAAATCAGACACAAAGCTAATCCAAATCCTTCTTCTCTGATCTAAATATGGGACTTAATTTCATTCTCTGGATTCCAAGGTAATCCATGCTCTATGCTAACCAAGAGCATAAGCAGATCTCAACTCCAGAGTCCCAGGCCCTGAAGATCTGTTTCCAGTGGTTGCAAAGAACACCTCATGCCATCAATATCTGTTTACCCCAAGTTTTATGATTTTATTCTATATGTGAAAAATTGCAGATATTTGCCATTATTTCCTTATAAGAAATTAGAAAGGTCAAGGCAACGCATTCTAAAATAAGCTGTTAGGAGTGCCTGGGTGGTTCAGTCAGTTAAGCGTCTGCCTTCGGCTCAGGTCATGATCCCAGGGTCCTGGGATCAAGTCCCACATCAGGTTCCCTGCTCAATGGGGAGTCTGCTTCTCCCCCTCTGTCCCTCCCCCCCTACGTGTGCCCTCTCTCTCTCTGATAAATAAATAAAATCTTCAAAACAAAATTAAAAATAAGCTGTTAAAGGCAAAGGGTTTTCTTGATCACTGCCCAAAGAGGAGTGACTGTCAGTGAACAGGGGCTTTAGGGACAGTGTGTTGACATGAAAATGTGCATCTGATCACATGAGGGTGTCGATTGTTTTGGCCACCCTGCCAGGGAACGTGGAGCCAAAAAGCAATTCCAACAAAGTCACGTATGTCCAAGTCTTTGTGTGTGCGTGTGTGTGTCCTTAAAATACAAAGACAATGGATTTTTTTAAGTAAACAGTCTTTCAACTTTTCTGTATAAACACTAAAGGCCATTTGGATGATTGCCTGGGAAAGCTTGCTTGTTTGTGGGAAGTGGATATAGTCTGGCCTGTCACTGCAGCAAAGCTGGACAGATGGCTGGGGACAAGGGAAGCAGCACATGGTCATACAAGAGAACTGGGCTTGGAGTCAGGAGACCATTCTTCAGTTTGGATTTTGCCACTAAATAGTTGCATGACTACGATAAAAAAACATTTTCTCTCTGGGTCTCAGTTTCCTTTCCAGTAAAACAAAAAGGTTGAATTTAATGAGCCCATACATCAGTAAAATATGATGATTCTATCGTTCTAGATATAATCTGTGTTAAAATTTTTATTGTGTTTGACTATGCCTTCCTTCCCTCTGTTCCTTTCCCAAAGTGCTTCTATCAGGATCCACCCAAGCCTAGCCAGTGTCTGTTAATGATATAGGCATATTTTAATTACATGTGGCAAATAAACCATTAAATCATGAGAGATGCTTTTAGTTCTGGTACATTCTAATTATTAAATTGCCAAGAGTTACCAATGGGAAGCTTTACACCTAACTTACCCACTTCCTCAAGACACTGCCCTTCAGCTAATGCTACTTTGTATTTGAAAGGGAGGACAACATAGGAAATACCCACAGGAGATCTGAATTTCCTCCATGAGCTAATTTTCTGAGAAGAAGCCACCGACTGCAATCATTTTAACGCAGAGACCCCAACCCTCTCATAAAACATGTACACCTCGGTACACTAGTAAAACCTGCCTCAGCCCTCAGGCCAGACTGCTGTAGCTTTTCACTAGACACCAGCTCCTGACATCTAACGAATCGCATTTCACAACTGAAAACACTAATGTCATTATAAGGTAATAATAAGGTGTGCACCAATGTCGACCATTTAATCTCTACAACTTATTAACCCTTTAAAAGAGTAAAATAATAAAAAGTCTGACACATTTTTTTCAAGCAACATATTAACTCGGGTTTGGTCGGGCTGGGATCTGGACTTCTTCCAACAGTTGGTGAAAAAGATTACTAATTCATACGTTCTTTCCTCATGTGAAGATCCAGAGATATCATCCGCTTATTTTTGAAGGCATAAAATAAAAAGAAACCACAAAGAAAGGATAGACAAGCTCACTGATGGGATCCTCGTACTTAGAAACTCAAGGGAGCACCAAAGATGAAACGTTTATTGTAACCAGGCACCAGAATATAACCTGATCACGGGGGCAGATAGGGGAGCGGAGAAGACACCAGGATAGATTATCCTCAAGCAGTACAATCTTTTACAGGCTGAGAAGCAGTGTGGAGAATTTTTACTTAGTTCTTTAAACTGTTGGGTGAGTTTCGGTTGGTAAGTCACTCTAAGTAATGATATTTCGATGTAAAGTAGGAACACCTAGGTTTGTTTTGTTTTGGTTTTTGTTTTTCCCCTCTCTAGCCTGGAGGCAACATTAGATGTAAAATAATGCATCTGAGAAACAAGTTTTAATAGTGCATGATTGCTGTGAACTAATTTCTCAGCAACCAGGTCCTATTGCCAAGATCCCTGCTTTTGACCCTTGCTCTAATTGCGGATAGAGACACTGTACAGTGAGTTGCTTGTTTCTCAAGCATTTTACGTCTAGAAGTATTGCAGCATATCATGCCGTGCACGTGATTAACCGATTTGATGAAGGGTCCATGCTGACGTGTTCTAGATATCACTTGGATATTGAATTCATTGCGATCTATCAACTATCGCCCCAGAATGGCTGGTGAATGACCATTTGGGAGTTTAACTTCTCTCCCTGAATGTGGAAGGTACGACTGCCATTCTGGACGGCTGCTCAGGGTCCACACAGAAAAACAGAAACCATGATAACTGAATATAGAGAATTGGTTAAACAAGTATTAGGGAACTGAAAAGGCAAAAGGAAATGTGAAATTGACAGAGTGAGGAATAGGACTGGGGGGACAAAGAGAAGTTGTTGAGTTGTTGGAATCTAGTAGTAGTAGGTGACAGAGTCAGATCTCCGAAGAGGGGCGCTGGTCGTCTGGTGGAGCTCGGAGGACCCTGGAGCCCAGAGCCCAACCTCTGAGGGAGGGGCACTGCTGCTCAGCAGAGCTGGTCTCTTTGGAGGAATGGGGAGGTGGGTTTCGGTGGGGTACTCTTGAATTCAGAGGGTGGGAGGAGAAGACTGGATCCAACCGCCATTGCAGGGTGAGGTTAACAGGAAGAGAAAGCCAAACCAGGAAGGAGCAGTCCCTTGTTTCCTTCCCCCGACTTTGTTTCCCTCTAGCGCCCCCTACTGACAGACCCGAACAGGGAACAGTTCGCAGAGGAGAAATGGGGTTTCAGTGGCTCAGCAGGAGCCTCTCAAAGCCCAAACTAGACTGGAAGATTTAAGACTAAGCGATGATAGTTTAATAACCACCACAGACTGTGCTTTTCTGAGTAAACTCTAAGTGCCTATGCTATATATTTGTCATTTTGGACTATCTGTAAAGTCATAAGTGCATGTAACATTGTATGCCTGGAAGATTTTTTTTTTTTTCCTTAAAAAAGAAAATAGGTCTTTGCCATAACTCTGTCATCACCCCATAGCTATGTCAGCAAAGAAACTCTTTTATGAGTTTCAGGAGAAACATATAATGAATCCCTTTCTCGTGAATTATAATATCATTTCAGTGTAAAAGGGGCCTGTTTCTAAAGCAAGAGTAGCCCATTATTAAAAACAAATAACACATAGGCAGTAAATCAACACTGTATGACCTAAACTTAGTTATCTTGTACAACGTTCCTATCTTCTGAATCCCTCCTACATGTTTCTACAGGGCCTTAGACTTTTGTCGTCGTAGTGACTTATCTGGATTGATTTTTTAGGGTTTCATGGTGGTCCATATAATAGTATCCCTGATTGTCAGCAACTTCTGAATCAATAGAAAAACAAGACAAAAGGATAAGCAAATGAGGGTAAACTGCCACATTTACTACTAAAATAATTGCCCTTGGAGAAGAGGGCTTCTATCTGAAGGTAAGTGGTGTTCCTGATACGAAGCGCAAAATTAAACAGCCTGATGTTCCCATAACCAATGATGTTGGCTCACGGGAGGCCAAATCATAATTAGGAGGGAAGCAGGGCAGAAGCGAAGACCCCTGGCAAGAATGAGAGAAGATGTAGGTAAAGTATTCCCATTTCCTCATCCAAACTCACTAATCAGACAAGAAAATTTCCCTCCACTTGCAGATGGAGCCCAGAAGCTCTACCCCAGTGGAACTCCCACCATGTGGAAGTAAACACGAAGAGCTAAGGCAAAGTCATTTTCCACATCCTCTCACCACACTGGACAGTAAATTCTGTGGAGACAGGGACAATATTTGTCTTGCTATCAAATCTTCAATGCCAAAGTCAATATCTGGCATTTAATAATAACTTAATAAGCATTGGTTTATTCTTAATTGATTAATTCTTAGATGGAAATTTATACTTAGAAAACTTAAATTCAAACTCGGGTCTGATACTAACTAGCAGTGGTTACTTTTGACAAGTCATTTGGCATCTCTAGACCTCAATAACTCATCTGTCAGATGGAGTTATAAGCCTACTGCTACATGGATTCTGAGCTCCATTCCAGTTCCACAATTCTCAAGTCTTCTCTATGCTTCTCTAGTGTTGTGGAGAATATATGGCAGATTTTGTAACCATGGAGCCTGTAGTATAAACAAATGCTAAAGTAAACATGTTTGGCGGGCAGCCGGAATCACATGGGCTGATCCTATGGGTAGGTTGTCCTTCAGTTTCCATTTTCTTGGTATTTTTTTCTTCCTGAACATAGTACCAAAGGTTAGAAAACAGGACTATTATCCTAGTTCCTGCCTTCCACATGTCTTCTTTGTACTTTAATAAAGTATTGGAAGACCAGTGAGTATCTTGGTACAGCCATATGATAATCAACATGAAATCCTGGAAGTAAGTATGAAAACCAAGAAGGCTGTGAGGATTCACAGAAATGGCATAAAAAAAGGGAGACGGGACATCTGAGCTCCACCCAAACCTTGCAACCAACTCTCTGTGGAAATGTATGGAAGTCATATAAATTCTCAGACTCAGGTTTCACATTTATAAACGAAAAGGCTAGAGTACAAACTCCCTTTCTCTTTTAAAACCAACATTCAACATTCAGGTTAATGCTCTGAAGAATTCAATGTATTTGTATACCTAAAGAGCTACCAACAGAACACACATTTTAAATCTTAAGATTTTTTTTTCTGATAGGATAGACAAAAATAAAAGACTGAAAATACCACTGTTTTTAGGTTTCACTGGGAGTTAAGTTTATAGAGAGCCATTTTAAGGGCAATTTGACATTAACTGCTAAAATTTAGACTATGTAGACCATTTGGATCGGGTTCAATACTGAGTGGTCGTCAAAGCGTAGTCTTTGGAACTGAACTGGCTGGGCTCAGATGGTAACTTTTCCCATATGGCCTTGGACAAGTGATTTCATCTCTTCATGGTCAGTTTATTGGTCTATAATGAAGAATACAATAATAGGGATTATGATGATATCTACTCCATTGACTGATTGAAAGGGCTAAGTGAGTCAATACACATGTTTTTAAAAACTTATAAATGTACCAGTCATAGAGTAGCCACTTAGTAAATGTTAACTGCTACTATTATTTCTATTATTATTATTATAACTGTTATTGATGAATATGTGAACATGTTCATGGAATACGTGTTTAAGGATCTTCATTCAATAGAGCCTTTAAGGCAAATAGTAAGAAATCAGCTAATAGTGATTAATTTGCTTTAAGTGCGGAATTAAAATAGGAAAGTAAGAGAGGACAGATAACAAACGTGTGACGTTAAGTCTCACAAAGCCATCCAGGGGGTCATAACTGGAGAGAGAAAGGGATGAGGATACCACTGAGAAAATTATGTAGAAACTCTGAGAAACACTTGGGGAATAAGGAGATAATTTTGTCCACGTGTAGGAAAATGACAACTTAGAGCAGAATGTTGGGTGCCAAAAATAGAGAGAAAGGTCACGGGACATTGATTTATGTGTGCAATATTCTTACTCCTAAATGTCCTAGAAGGATCATTTCCTATCCCATGACGAGAAAGTTCCAGCAACACTAGCCCAGTATCATCCCAGAAATCAGGATGGAAGGTAGATAAGTCAAATCCAACAAGAAAGGGTCCTGCAAAGACCAGTGATAATAATATACCATGAACTAAGAAATAGAATTTTTTCAACCCCCGGCTCCATGAAAGAATAAAGAGGTAAACTATGACATGATGTAGTCACACAATATAAAAACAAGCCTTGGTGATAAGTATGTGTGAGGTCCGTGCATACTGACATGATTTCCAAGACGTATTGCCAATGAAAACAAAAACACAACGCAGGAAAGTATAGTTAATACACATTATATGAAGAAGGAGGATGAGAAAAATTCAAACACATACATTTCTAAATATTCATAAATATGTATGAAAATGCATGAAGTTCTGGAGGGATACACAGCAAACCAGAATGGTGTTTGCTTCTGAGAAACAAGGGATTTGAGAAGTAAATGTAGTGGGAGGTGGGAGGCAGGGGTATTAATTTACCTGTCTTTACCAGTATGTGTGAATTTATTGCAATACAAATATTTTTATGAATTATTTATAAAATAAAATACATTATTAAGGAATGATTTTTAAATAAGAATTCCAGTTGCCTGTGGAATTGAGCTTAAGTTGGTGTGTTTATTCTCCTTTTAGACTTTAGTTGATGAGGGAGTTGATTTCATTACGTACTTTCCTGGAGCCACAGCTAGTTTCAGCCGATTGTGTGACTAGGTCACATTCTGTGGAGGGCCCCAGGGACATTGTCTTTTTTTTTTTAAATATTGTCTCTTAAATTTTCAAATTGCAAGTAGGCATTCTAACATCATTATTATAAAGTATTAAATAAAGCTTGAAAGAAGTTGTAAATTGTGCTAATCACTGCTAAATCTATGTAGAACTGTCATGATGGTGTTTTTCTGAAAAAAATCTATCATCCAAAATTTGATTCATGCATCCACTCAACCTTCCATCCCTTCATCTTTAATAAGTGCCGACAGTATGCACAGTAGACAGAATATGACATATTTTGCCATGCAGTGGATAATGCCTGCATTAGCTTATCGACCCAGTATCTGACATCTCTAAGCCCTGCCTATATCCTAGCCATCCTCGATCCTCATTGTGGATATTGGCTGAGATCTATGGGGTCATTTAATTTCTAAGAAGAGTTCTCCCCCTCTGCCAGTGTTCAAATCTAAGGGAGGGTGTCCAAGGCAGAACCAGAAGACACTTTACTTAAGAAGTTAAATATCTGGGACGACACTCGTTTACCGCCAAGTTTTAAAGATCTCGGTTACCTATTTCTAATAAGAAGGGCAACTCTAGCTATAAGAAACCATTTATTTATGCTGAATGTTGATTTACTGATAGGGAACTTTGGCAATAAATTATTCAAAAAATTTTTTCCTGGCAAATGACAGGAAGGGAATTGATGAGTCTTTTCCTTGCTAAAGGATTTGCCTTTTAAAGAGACTACAGACTCTCAATTTTTTCACTGCAGAAGTTAATAGGCTAGAATCGCCTTCCGAAAACTCAATAAATAATTTCATAAAATACCTATAAGTTATTCATGGTTGTGTTTTAAGCATGAGTGCAAAGGAATAATTGGAAGATGGCTGAAGTAAGTAGGTGGGCATCAGATGCAGAGAAGAGAGAATGAGGAGATTTTATATGGGACAGAGAATGCGCTGATTAATCCTGAGACTGCAAAGCATTAGAAATTATTTCTTGTTTGCTTCTTCATTTGCTTGTTTTCTTTTGTATTTCTAGAATTTGGGGGGAAAAAGATTTTTGCTTTAGAAACTTTTTTTTTTTGAAAACTCAAAGACTTTCTTTCAATCTGCCCCTTAATTTTTGTTTCTCCAGTCTTTCTCTCTCAATGAGCAAGTATTTATTACACATAAATATCATGTCAGGCACAGAACTATGTGGGATAAGCAAGATAAAAGCATGTCATAACTGATAACGTACTGTCACATCATCTCTTTCCGTGACACTCAGCAGGTCAATGGTAGATATTAAGGAAGCAGATTATGGTTAGTTCGAGAATATACACAGAAAAAAATACATAGACAAAGGTCAAAGTTTTGTGATATGAAGGCCTCCAAAATGCTAACTTTCCTTCAAATATTTTTTTTTAACTGAGATGCAAGGCCTTTAAAACAAATGCAAAAAGCTCCTGTTCTTTTGATTTGATAATTGATTGAACATTTGTCTGTTAGGGATCTACTTTGCACATGAGTCTATGGGGGCTGAAAGGATTGTTTGGACCCAATTTTTGCTTTCTAGGAGCAATCTGAGCCAATCGATACACATATGTTTGATTCTTCTATGCTTTGCATAGAAAGCCATTCATTTTGGGGATAGGAAACTTCCAGGAATCCTTTGCCCTGCTTTATTTTTTGTCCCTAATCATCTTGTAGAATATTCTTTTTCCCTAAGATTGTCTTAGGGAAGAGAAAGTCCTTGGGAAAGTCCTTGAAAGTTTTTGCAATTTGCCTAGAGTTTGGACTAAAATAGAAAACAAATTAGAACATCAAGAAAATGTAGCTTCTATTGTCACACCTCTCTGTTTGTTCATGGAGCTTTCTCAGAATGGCTTTTCATTCCACTTTTCCTTACTCTAAGTTCTTTCTGTATTTTAAATGCTGTCTGTTGTCCAAAGACAATGAGAATGAATGCTTCCTTTCTATATGCTCCCACGGGGGGAGGCACTGTAGTGAGAAACACCCAACATAATACTGGCTTTCTAGGGGCGCCTGGGTGGCTCAGTCAGTTAAGCCTCTGCCTTAGGCTCAGGTGATGATTCCAGAATCCTGGATAGAGCCCCACAGGGAGCCTGCTTCTCTCTCTCCCTCTGCCCTTCACCCTGCTTGTACTCTGTCTCTCTCTCACTCTCTCTCTGTCTCTCTCTCAAATAAATAAATAAATAATCATTTTAAAAAATACAGACTCTCTAACTGCAGGAGCTTCAGCCTGTTCCCTAACCTCTCTAAGCTTTGGCTCATTTTTATGAAAAATGGGATTAATAAAACCTACCTCGAAGAGTGCTGCTAAGGATTAGAAATTGCCCAAGGCATATCTGCCATTCAAAATTATTGGTTATCCTTTACCTAGATTTATATCTGGCCCTTATATCATTCTACCATATATTCCAGTTCTTCGTGGACCCCTCACCCCCACCCAACACTGCTGAAATGTCCTTGAGATTAGGGACCATCTTTTTCACTTGTTTAATCCTCATAGTAATTAAAATCTATACTTTGCAACTTCAAAAATACCTGATGGGTCATGATGGGTATCATCAAATTTTATCTTTAATGAGAGAAAATAGGTAACAAACATACAAATAAGAAAATTTCATTACAGATTAAAATTTTCAAATGTTTATTAACTTGTGTTATCTCCAAAGTATGTCTGAAAACATAATCAGGATATATCACTGACTCAGAAGTGGATCATACACATGGATTCTGAGTCTGAATTTGAAAGATCTAGACACTTGCATAAGTTATTCCAATAAAAAGAAATTGACCGTTGGTCTGGTAGAGGATTTTGCTAATTAAGTACTAGGGTACAGAAGAGAAAAATATTAACTCCAAGCTGGCAGACTTCGGTGACTGCTTTGAAAAACAAAAACAGAAAAAATGTACTAAATGTCTCTTTATGCCAAATACTAGAACCACCATAAACTGAGCATGTACTGTAAACCCAAACACTTTTTATTTACTCTCTAACTCCACACCATAACCATATGAGATAGGAACCATGATCCTCATTTTACAAATGAGGAAATTGAAATTCATCCCCTAAGGCCATTTTCTTTTCAGTGGCCATGCAATGAATTCTTACAGACCAAGACTAGAATGAAGACTTAGAGAAAAGGGACCTAAGAAGCCTTAGGGTCTATTCATGTTCTCGGTTGTTTAGTCCAGGCTGATCCAGGTTAGAAGAGTCCGCACAGCATCATGGGCTCCAGCCAGCTCTCTAGGCCTTAAGGATTCTAAATATGAGCTTGGGCTTAACTTCACATTATTATTAGTTTTTACCTGTGTTGCTTTTATATACTCTTCAAAAATAAAGACTAGTAGAGAATTTAATAGTTTAGGATATGAGAATAATCTCCATCAGGTTCCATTGGAGACACTGCTCAAGTCTAGAAATGTCATCAGGGCAAGATCCCAAAACAATCGGAAGACCAGTATCCATTCAGCCATGATGGTTGTCATTGATAAGGAATATTGAGGAATGGAATGGCCTCAGTCACTTAGAAGAGTTCTTATAGTCCTCCCAAGTCTACAATAGAGCCAGGAATATCAACGTTCTTTCCACTTTTCTCCTACTTGTCTGACCTTACTTTTACATGCTACCTGTGAATTATAATATGTACCTTCATATCTCTCTCCAAACATCTTAGCATCTATGTAAGTTCTGTATGGTTGAAGTCTACCATTAATTTCTATGTTTGATTTTTTTTAAGTCATGCTTAAAAAAACCCCAACATTTTATGTTCCCACAAGTATAACTCAAATGCATGTTTGGACATGATTCAGAATAATTTGTTTATTGCTATGTGTGAAAATCTACTTTACTCAGCTGGTCTGAACCGGCAAATATTTTCTTTCAGGCAAGGAAGATCCTTGATCTTAAAAAGATGACTTCAAGTGACTTATTTATATCTACTCTTTATTTATAACCATCTTAATACTTAAAAAATATTCTCCATTCTTGTCCTTCACCACCATAAATGATAACAAATAATTCCTTATTCACATAGCTCCTTTTTTCAGGCCTGTACCCCAAAGCTAAACCAATGAACCAGGCAACTTGGTCACAGCTACGGGAATAATGAAGGTCAACCTGTTGCTAAGTATTAGCTAATTTAAAAAGAAAATATTAGCTAATTTAGAAAGAATATAGCAGTATGAGCACCTGTGTGTTTACATATATGCACATTATATACCCTTCTGAATGACTACATGACCAATTGTATATTCTGCACACCTGGACCTCACAGGGCCAGTGGAACCAGAAATACCCTCCCCTTTTGCTCCCCCACCTTCTTCCCTTCTCCCACCTTACACTCTCATGATTTCTTCTATGCTTTGATATGTGTTTTCTTCATTTTCTCCCCTATCAACAGGTAGAATTTTTCTTCTGTTGTTACAAGGTCCAATCCACCCACTCATCTTTCTCCCTGGAATATTGGAATCTCTTTTTCCTTTCCCATCCACACCCATAACTTCATATGCTAAGTTCTACTTTGCTTTTAGGTCCAGTTCAGATATTATCTTCCCCATACAGTTTCACCTGATTGTCCAGCTGAAATAACCTTAAACTTTTATGAATTTTCAGTGCACTTTATCTTTCATCTCCTGTAGCTGACATCATTTTTTAAAAAGATTTTATTTCTATATTTAACAGAGAGAGACAGCCAGCGAGAGAGGGAACACAAGCAGGGGGAGTGGGAGAGGAAGAAGCAGGCTCCCAGCAGAGGATCCTGATGTGGGGCTCGATCCCATAACACTGGGATCATGCCCTGAGCTGAAGGCAGACGCCTAACGACTGAGCCACCCAGGCACCCCGACATCATTTTTATATTAAATGTGCATCCTGGCTCTCTTTGTGGAAATCAGACAGTGATGACGTCTTACACATGTTTGGATCTTGCCAAATAAAAACTGACCACTGATCTGCTTTGTTGGAATTGTTCTGAGTGACTTTAGCAGACTTCCCTAGACCCAGTGAGTGGAGGTCAAAAGGAAATAGATTTCAGCTTAGTAAGTAGGAAAAAATAAAACCCCAAACTATCTACAAGGACTGCCCTCCAAGTGCCCTCTCAGAAGCCCATAGGAGCCTTAAAATATGAAGGCATATTTATTAAGGTGTGTATGTCTACAAGTAACAGAATAACTAATTAAAAGTGGCTTAAACCACCAGGCTTATAATTTTACTAAAATAAATCCCTGTGGTAGTGATTTACCAGGATTAGTCTGATAGCACGATGAGATCACTAATGATCACGATTTTTGCTTTTGGTCATCTTCGCCATTTTGATACATTGGCAAACTTCTAAGTTCAAGACGGTTTCCATAGTGTCAAATATCCCATACAAACAAAACAGCTGACCAAAAAGGAGACCATATACAATGGAATATTAGCCATCAGAAAGAATGATTACCCAACATTTGCAGCAACATGGACAGGACTGGAGGAGATAATGCTAAGTGAAATAAGTCAAGCAGAGAAAGGCAATTATCATATGGTTTCACTTATTTGTGGAACATAAGGAATAGCAGGGAGGACGTTAGGAGAAGGAAGGGAAGAGTAAAGGGGGGGGGGAATTAGAGGGGGAGACAAACCATGAGAGTCTGTGGACTCTGGGAAACAAACAGCATTTTAGAGAGGAGGGGGTGGGGGATTGGGATAGGCCAGTGATGGGTATTAAGGAGGGCACGTATTGTATGGGGCGCTGGGTGTTATACACAAACGATGAATCATGGAACATTACATCAAAAACTAATGATATGCTGTATGGTGACTAACATAACATAATAATTAAAAAAAAAAAAAAAAAAAAGGAGCCCAAAGTTACAGATGCTCTGTGCTTCAGTCCCACTGTCTAGCACTGGGCTACATGTCCACGCCTAAGTCCAGCACTAGAAGAGGACTTGAGACATCTAGAATTCACCCTCTAGATGTGGAGAGGAAGTCATTTGAAAATCAGAACTCCACCAGCAGATAGAAGGTAGGAGGTAGGTGGCTTTGGGATGTTTGATTGAAAGTATCTTTTTCAGAATGATTCAATACTAGTGGCTGAGTATCCCCTCTTTATGTAGCTGAGGGCATCTAACTGTTGGGTGACAAAGAGTAGAGGAGATAACCTTTAATACCTTTTTTATTTTTTTATAATAATTTTTTATTGTTATGTTCATCACCATACAGTATATCCTTAGTTTTTGATGTAGTGTTCCATGATTCATTGTTTGCGTATAACACCCAGTGCACCATGCAATACGTGCCCTCCTTAAACCTCAGTTTTTATGACTTAATGAGCAGGTAAGGTAGATGGTATGTGTTTATGATTCAGGTTCTCTATAATTCTGTGTTCAAGGGCATGTCTTAGACCTCTTTCTTAAGTAAGCCAGTTCATTATATAGTTTTGTTTGGTTTTTGTTTTTGTTTTTGTTTGTTTGTTTGTTTTAAGTTTAATGACTCCTCATGGTACTAGAGACCTTGGAAGGACTTAAGAACTTCCCATCACCTATCTGTGGGGCCTGTTATGTCACCTCTTTTCTTTCCTTTTGCTTTCCTTGTATCTAAATTTAGAACTCAGTAGCCTACAAAACATATTCCAATCCAGTGTTCTTTGATCTACAAGGCTCATTCCAATGAAGAATTTTCTGATCCCATGACTTCCACCAGGAGTTATAAACTAATGCGGAATAGGACATTACTGTCACCTTATCCAAAGGGAAGACAATGCACAAAATCTGTATGAGGGTGTTCTGAATGATTGCCGCACCTAACAAGATGTTCCAGCTAATCGGATCTGACAGTGGGTGGGGCTAGCGAAGGGGAGGGAGAGAGGAAAGGAATCAGAATCAATTTTCTATCCTCAGACACAAAGACTTCACCATGTTTCCAGGACAATCTGTGTCTTTGTGTGATATAAATCATAGGTCCTTTAGGTATACAAATACGAAGCAAGTTTCTATTATAAAGTTCTTTGCTTTTTGAGAATATAAATTCGTATGCTTAATCAAAAACATCTCTAGAGTTATTGTTTTATTTGCATGTTTTTATTAGAATGAAGTTGCAAAGGATAGAGTTTTTTTTTTTTTTTTAAGGGATGTAGGCACAGAGTTGTCTGAATTATTTCCTGTTACTACGAAAAGAAACTTTTGTAAAGCACATAAAAAGTTGCTTGTAAGAAATGAGGGCTAGAGAGAAATTGTTAAAGAAACCACTTTCATGACAGACTTTGTGAGATGCCCTGGTGCCCGAGGCAAAAGGTGGCCCAGTATTAGGGAAAGGACCCTGTCATGTTCTGTACCCTTAGCCGCTGATGCCTCTGTGAGCACAGAAAGATAGCAAGTGATACACAGCCATAAGATATCTCAAAATGCCAACATCTAGAGCACCTGGGTGGCTCAGTCAGATAAGTGGCCAACTCTTGGTTTCCACTTAGGTCATGATCTCAGGGTCGTGGGATCACCCCTGCTCCCTGACATCTGCCCCCCCCCCCCCCCCCGGGCTCCATGCTCAGCAGGGAGTCTGCTTTAGGATTCTCTCCCTCTCCGTCTCTGCCCATCCCCCTGCACTTTCTGTCTCTCAAAATAAATAAATAAATCTTAAAAAAAAAAAAAAAAAGAAAGAAAAGAAACAACATCTATAGTGACGATAGAGAGAGTCTTTCTAACAACTCCAAGAATACTGACTCCTGACCAGATAGAGCTGAAACAGGAGAGAAACAATATGTTGGCTAATACTTGGTAACTATTGTAAAGTGACTGGTCTGCAAAAACACTGAGTCACTCCTTTGTTTTAACTTAGAAATACTTCACGGACCACTTTACTTTCCATTGTGAGAGATGGTTCTGAAGCACAGAGCTGTACGAATGAGTGGCCATGCTAAGGCAGGATGGTGAAAACTGTACATAAACTTTCTGTGTATAAAACGTATCTTTATGAGTATTCCTGAATATGTTTTCCTCTCATGTAAACTTAGAAGTTCTTTATTACTCTTCAGTTGAAAATTGGTAATAAAAATAGTGATGGCAATAACCTATACATAAAAAAGCTTATTCTGGGGCCACCATGATAATTCTGGATGGATTATCTTGTTTCGCTATCACGCCACCCGAACATAAGAATTATGATTCCCATTTTACATGTAAAGACACTTAGGCTTTAGAGAACTTAATAGCAGCTTTAGGATATGAAGCAAGTGTGATTGATTCCAGAACCTCGAATCCTCTCTACCAGTGTCTCCCAACCTTGGAGCTAATGATATTTTGGACCAGATCATTTGTTGAGGGGAGGGAGTTTCCTGAGTATCGTAAGATGCTGGCCCCATCTCAGCCCCTGTCAGATGTGAAAATAAAAAATATCTCCAGGTTTTACCAAGTTGTCCCCTGGGGGCAAAATCACCCTGGTTGAGAACCATGCTTGACACTCTATTGCTCACCTGCCATTTCATCATCTCAGAAGGGAACATCAAAGCCATTTAAAAGATGTTTTAAGTAGGCCCTGAAAGTTTTAAAAGACAGGGCCCTAAACATGGCTTGGGAATTGTTGGGAACAACCAGTTAACTTTTTGTCCACGCTTCTGAATTCCACATCACTTGGGAGCTTGGGATTCAGAAAAATAGGATCTGGTCTTAGAGTCTGGTGCCCAGGCTGACATGCCTTTAGGACTGGCCTTCCCCCAAGCACATTTGCCACTAAATCTGGCCCAGCTGAATGGCTTTACCCAAGAGCTGCTTGAGCAGATAATCAGAATAACTGAATCAGAATTTAAAGTTGGA
Organism: Ursus arctos; assembly: GCF_023065955.2. Taxonomy (NCBI): domain Eukaryota; kingdom Metazoa; phylum Chordata; class Mammalia; order Carnivora; family Ursidae; genus Ursus; species Ursus arctos. The sequence goes on along the minus strand of NW_026623056.1, from coordinate 80,708,756 downwards.
ATACAGAGCAGAGATAGTAAATGAGAAGTTAAAATACCAGAGTGACCTGCTGAGAAATTGTATCAGACTTTGTGCAGTGACCATGATCTTTTTAGGAAGAATGAAAGATGTTTCTTCTTTCCCCTAGTAAAATTACCAAGCCTTTGCTTTCCTAAAGATACACACATTTTACCACCAGGGGGCGGTTACTAGCCTTTTGAGTCCGAGATGGACAGCCTGGATGATCACTCACAACTAAGTGTTTTTGCTTCTAAGAGTTGGACCCAGGGTACTATGGACAGAGAAAGACTATTGTTTAATCAAGGTCAGCATGAAGCTCTGTAGTGGGAGTAGCATTTTCGGATGCAAGAATGTGGAGATCTAGGCCTGGTTTTGAACCCCTGGAGGTAAATAACCCACCAGGAAAATGTTGGTGAGGCCTGAATAGCTTTATGAAATATACCTCTGATTCTGCACCCTACACCCACTTCAGAAAGATTAAAGAATAAATCTTAATCAAATTTTGGACAATAAAGAAAATAGAAGATAACTGAGTTTCCGCATAATATGTATTTAATTTACACAGATTCAACACTCAGACTTCAGCAAAAAAATTATTAAAATTTTAAAAACTGACTATACATTTTCTAATGTTCCATATTATGTGTATTACCATATACATTATGTATTTATAAATACATATCATGGTCCAAGTTGTACACACGCAAACCAATGCATATTGAATACTCATAAATAAGGCTTGTCACATAATAATGTTATTATATATATTAGTTGTTACTATTCTTAATAATTTTATGGAGGATTCACGAGGCTTTTAACAGTAATCCCTTATGCTATGAAATTAGATCCTATTATCTGCATTTTAAAAAGCCCCCTTATAACACAAAGTCTCCTGCTGCAAAAAATTCAGACTTTTTTGGAAGTACAAATATATTAACAAATCATTAAAGTATAATGAGTAAATATAATTAAAGAGATGGGGTGGGGAGAGAAAGGAAGGAAGAGAGGGATGGGGAGGGGAGGGGAGGGAGCATTTCTACAGCCGGGTATCAGATCTGTATTCTAGACAAGATGGAGAAGAAAAGAAGGATAAACAACAAAAGAGAGATGCCAGCTAAGTACAGCCCCTCCGAAATTGTTCGGCAGATGCCCTGTATGCTGGCTTCGTTTACATCTCATTGGCCAGACTTAGTCACATCTCTGTTCCTATTGCAGAGAAGTATGGGGGGCTCAAGATTTATAACTAAGCATGTTGCTTCCCAGAACAAGACAGGAATTGCGTACATTTAGAAATTGGCATGCTGGGGCGCCTGGGTGGCTCAGTCAATTGAGGGTCTGCCTTCGGCTCAGATCGTGATCCCAGGGTCCTGGGGTCAAGCCCTGTACCAGGATCCCTGCTCAGCAGGGAGTCTGCTTCTCCCTCTCCCTCTGCTTCTCCCCCAGGCTTGTGCTGTCTCCCAGGCTCACTGTCTCAAATAAGCTCTTAAAAAAAAATTGGTATGTTTCAACCTTGACATACATCTTGAAAACTCGTATTGAATAGACAGCTAGAAATATCATTCTCTCTCATTTTTCTCGATAGATGATAGATGATAGATAGATGATAGATAGATAAACAGATGTAGAGAATAATAGATATCTGTATCTACGTATACACATATCTATGTTGATAGATACACAACATATACATATATACAAAGTTTGTGTACATGTGCATACATATATGTGCTATTTTTAATGAATTGCATACATTTTATAAAAATATAGGAAGAAAAAAAGGAGTATTTAAGGAATTGCCTTGAAGCGGCTGGAAAAAAACCCTGTTGTTTCCGTACTAAACACCGTTTTCTAAAACAGACTGTTGATGGTCTTGAAACTTAATTTTTTTTAAAGTACACTTACAGTAGCCAAAAATAAGAGACAATGCTTATTAGATGTGTAAAGGAGTAAGTTTTGAAACAACTTAAGAAATTATTAAAGATTGATAGATTTGAAAGTATTCAATTTTATATCCCCACGCAGTTAAAGTACATATAACTAAAAGGAAAACATCTAAATGCAAAATGCTTATATTTGATACGATAAAGGTATAAAGAGGTTAATGTCGTCACTATATTTTAAAAAGCTTATTCAAATGGATAAGGAAAACTGTAAGATTCCAGCAGGTGAATAGATCTGTCATATGAATAAACACTTTGCTCAAGGAGAAAAAGGAAAAGAAAAACACTTGGGGAACTTTATTCCTCATTGGGTTTCAAATAAATGAAAACAATCTGGCATTTCATTGTATACCTGGTAAAGAAATGAGGACATTTAAAAGGCAGTGATAACATCTCAAATTTCTATTTGGAGCAACGCATTGCTGATAGCACTGTAAATCCACACACACGTTTGGGTGTCTGGTGCGGAGGAACTGTGGAAACTCCAAGCGCCTGCCTTCCCCGGGGCGTTTTGGAGGAAAGCGGCCTCTGGCACTTCTCTCTGCATAATTTGCCACGGTTCCTGAGCAACCAGGAGAACTACACCTAGTTCTTAGCTCACAATCAAAGGTACCAGGGATCAGTGCAAAAATCAAAGGTAAATAATACAGAGTGAAGTTGAAAGAAGCCAACGGCCTCTCACAAGTTGGTGAAAAACATTTCCCAGGGCAGTGCTCCATACCAGAAAGTGACGAGCTAACCAAATCAAAATTCATTTTACTGAGGAGTATGAACGTGAGTGTGCTGGTTAATGTCATGTCAACTTGGTCGGGCCATCCTACCCAGTTGTGTGGTCAAACACCAGTCTAAATGTCTCTGTGAACATCTTGTTTAGATGAGATTAACATTGCAATCAGTAAATTTTGAGTAAGCACTTGAACCTCCTTCATGTGGGTGGGCTTTGTCCAATCAGTTGAAGGCCTTGAGAGACAGAAGACTGAGATCCCCTAAGGAAGAAGAATTCTTCGTCCAGACTGCGGTCAGACTTGAGCTGCAGCATCAACGGTCTCCTGGGTCTCCAGCCTGCCAGACTGTTCTGAAGATTTTCAACTTGCTCATTCCCGTAACCATATAAACCTCCAGTTCCTTAAAATAAAACTCTGTCCATGTATAGATCTATCTGTACCTCCTATTGGCTCTGTTTCTCGAGAGAACCCTAAGCCAAGGTGAATCACTCGAGAGCAGGTTAACTAATACTACACCTTTCTATCTATGAGGCTATTGAATACAATAATCTTGGAAGCACGGTGCCTCTGGAGAAATTACTAGCGTGTGCTCCCGATCCCCCTCTATTTTTACTAATAAGGTAGAAATCCATATAATGGTTGTTCTCATAGATCAAATAATTCAATGGCTGGAAATCGTGATGGATGGTAGTAGTGTTCATGAATCATGCACCCCATACCTGAAAACTCATTTGAAAGAGATAATTAAGCATCTTATTACCTCACTTTCTTCATGGCTCTCCGTTGATCAGCTTTATGGACCATTTCCAAAGTTGCTGGCACCAAAGTGAAGGAAACCAGAAACTTCCTCGGTTCAGAGATTGTAGACTATTTCGGACTTCTGCCTAAATCATAATTTGCCCAAACTTCGGACTTCAAAATGCGGAGTCTCCATCAACAGTATATTAACATCCTTGTGCTAAGACAATTTATTATGTCACAGATTCATGTGAGTGCTGTGTTTGACCATGCCTGGCAGATGGGACCAACGCGATATGGCTTTCTCCGATAGGGTTTTGAGAGGTGTAGTTAGACTTCAGAAATGAACGGCTTCTATTGAATGGGGCCCCTTTCTGTGTGGTTACTTCCTCTTAGCTTGGTGTAAACCCTCTTCATTCCTCTTCTGTCTCTCTCCATTGTAATTATTTCCCACTTGTGCCTCATGGAACCTGGTTAACCATGTCTCCATGTTCTGCCTATCCGTATGTGGGTTCCACCATGCTTGAGGCCCTAAATGATCAGTGTAAGAGGCAGCAGACCAAAGTGATATGGGACATGCACTGTCTTAATCCTATGATTGTTTTCTGAAGACACATTAAAATAAACCTTGTCAGTTTTCAGTAAGTCTCTGCCCAGTGAATTTGCATGCAGGAACTATATTTCTCGGGTAACTTTGAAACGTATTCCTAACGAATGAAAGCCTCTCCATTTTAGAAGGCTTTTTAAAGTTGAATGATCTGAAGAAAAATTCTAATGAAAGAAGATATTGTTAATTTTAGAACTGGTATCTGCCCCATAGTTGGAACACAAAAATGAGGGAGAGTGCGCTTCAAAAATTTCTTGTGTCATTTGCCACACACTCACCTTAGAAAGCAAATGTCATTTTTCTGCTACATCTTTGTAACAACATGCAGTTTGCTTTTTTTTTTTTTTTTTTTTAAAGATTTTATTTATTTACTTGAGAGAGAGAACATGCGTAAGGGAGAGATCATGAACGGGGGGAACAGCAGAGGAGGGAGAGGGAGAACCAGACACTCCACTGAGCAGGGAGCCCGATGTGGGGTTTGATCTCAGGACCCTGAAATCATGACCTGAGCTGAAGACAGCTGTTTAACCTACTGAGCCACCCAGGCGCCCCTAAAACTAGACTTCTTAAAGTAGTTTTTGCTTTCATAGTTTGCGCTTGTTCAGGCAATTGATCACTCAAGTTCAAAGATGTGCTATTTTCCTCAACATCTTCTATACGTTAAAACTTTTAATCGTTGAATTAAGTGTACAGGAGATGGTGTCAGGTGGGACACTATTAAAGAGCAAATTAAAGCGAATTCTCATTTCTCGGTATAGTCATGGGGAAGCCAAAACGAAGAGTTTCATTAAATCTAACAGTCTCATTTTTGCCATTAGTTTGAACCTCCCCCCAAACCTCTGGCCAGGGCTGCTTAATTAACTAATTCGAGTTTCCCCTTCTCCTTTCCTGAGCCCTCCCTCTGGGGCTAATGAGTAGCCACATGTCTGGCAGGTAGACAGCAGGAGGGAGGAAATAGATAATCAGCCCCGTGAAGAGCAGTTCCTCTTTCACTGCATTCTGTTTCATAGAAGGGGAAAATGCAGCGAAGGGCTTCAAGAAGCAACATTTTAGCAATTAATTCAGCATTGGCAGGAGCTTGCTACATTTTCAGTTTTGTCTTGGAAAGATTCTCAGGGCATGCTGTTCTTATCACTTATGGTCCTTCTCAGTTTGTGCCCAGAATATACTGATACGTCTCCGCAGTCCTAAAGCGTGAGCCCACCGCCTCCCAGGCACCCCAGTGCAGAGTTAATCCCACTTTACCCAGCGTCTCCATGCTCCTCGTGAAGGTTTTCATTGACAAGAACGTGTTGATCGCCCTCTTGCTGGAAGGCCTTATAGCGTTCACCACGCTGTGCTTTTAATTCGATTCAATTGTTTTAGTAAATATCCTCACTCAGATATTATGTAAAAAGAGAAAAGCGAAAAATCTTAACATTGCAGACTAATAAATCATCAAAAAAGAACACACGGGCATAACTAGCACTGGCATCAGCGAAGAGGACATTGTCAGTGTCCCATATACTCCCTCCCAGTCACTAACCACCAGTCCTTCCCAAAGGCAATCCCTGCCCTGACTTTTGCTACAAATTAGTTTTGCCTTTTTTTTAACTTGATATAAAGTATACACTTTTTGAAGTCTATTTTTTGTTAAAAATTATGCATATGATTTGGTCATTTTCATTGCTGAACAGTATACATTGTACGTATGAAGGTTTTATTTCTGTAGTCCAATGTTAATGGGCATTTGGATGGTGTCGGTTTTTTGATTGACAGGTAGTGCTGTTAGGGACATTACTGTGCGTATCTACTCGTGCACCTATGTTCACATCTCTGCGCAGTGTATACTTACGAGTGGAATTCTGAGCTACGGGGCATGCTGACGTTCCGCTTTAGGAGATACGGCAATATACTTTTGCAGACTGTTCATTTACACGCGTCCCGGGCGGGATAGGAGAGCTCCAGCTGTCCCCGTTACCTGCTCAGCAAGACGAGCTCTTTTCCTTTCGGTTTAGCCCTCCTGCTGTGTGTGCATTAAATGCTATGTCTGTCTGGTTTTTTATTCTGCATGTTACTTTGCACTAATGAGGCTGAATGGTGTTTTGTAATGTGTATTGGCCATTGTGCACATTCCTGTTGGGGAAGAGTCTGTCCAAGTGTTTGCTGATTTTTTTTTTATTGTCACTCAGACTCTATCATATATATAGATGATAAAAAATAAACAAATAAAATTTCTGTATACTTCTGTGTATATTACAAATATCTTCTCCCATTCCAAGGCTTGAATTTTCACAGGTTTCACAGTATTTTTCGAGTTCTTACTTATAATATGGTCCATTTTTCATTTTACTTCATGTTAGCGCTTATTGTGATCAACGTAAGGGTTGTTGCCTGCCTCTAAAGTCATGAACATATTCCTCCTGTCTTTTATATCCTAGAAATTTTAATTTTACTTTTTGTACTTAAATATAAAGTATGTCTGGGATTTGTTTTTATGCATAGTGTGATGTAGGGAGTCAAGTTTCAATTTTTTTCCTTAAGAATATACAGTTTACTGTTACTTATGAATTCACCATTTACTGAACTACTATGCTTTTTCCACTACAGTGAAAACTTCGTCATAACCAAATGTCTATAGATGTGAGTCTATTTCAAGATTCTCTATTTTTTCCTTTGATCAATTTATCTGCATTTACACCAAGACCCACACTACTGCAACTACTGTAACTCTATAAAAGGTATTGATAGCTTATTTTGCAAGCCCTCTGGCTTAGTTCTTCTTTATATTACCTTAGCTATTTTTTGCCCTTTGCACGTCCATACAAATTTTGGAATCAACTTGGTAATTTCTAAGAAAAATCTTGATGAGATTTTGATTGGGATGGTACCAAATCTATAGATCAGTTGGGAAGAATTGGCTTTTTAACAGTGTTGCATCTTGCAGTCAACACAGGTGGTAAATACCTCCACTTATTTAGGTTCTCCTTAATTACACTTATAGTGAGATCTTTGTTTAAATGCGATTGTAAAGTCTTTGATTTCTTAAAATTTTATTGCTGATATAAAGGAATGATTTTGCATTCATTATATTTAGTGACTTTTCTCAGTTCTTTTATTAATTGCAATAGTTTTTCAGTAGGATATTTTAGATTACCTACATATATGATCACATTTTGTCTTTCTTTTTTTTTAGAGAGAGAGTGGGAGTGAATGTGGGGAGGGGCAGAGGGAGAGGGAGAGAGAGTGAATCCTAAGCAGGCTCCATGCCCAGCGCAGAGCCCGGCCCTCAGTTCATGACCTGAGCTGAAATCAAGAGTCAGGTGCTCAACTGACTGAGCCACCCACGTGCCCCTGTATCATATCATTTTTTTTTTTAAAGATTTTATTTATTTATTTGACAGAGAGAGACAGCCAGCAAGAGAGGGAACAGAAGCAGGGGAATGGGAGAGGAAGAAGCAGGCTCCCAGCGGAACAGGGTGCCTGATGTGGGGCTCAATCCCAGAACGCTGGGATCACGCCCTGAGCCGAAGGCAGACGCTGAACGACTGAGCCACCCAGGTGCCCCTATAGTCATATGATTTTGAATGATGTTGGTGTTATTTATTATTGCTCAATTCTTGTATTTTTTTCCTCCTTGAATTATTACAGTGGCTGGAACCTTCAGTATACAATTAAATAACAGAGCTGACTTAACTTCCTTCAGCCATTCTCAGACTTGATGAGGAAGAATTTCCGTGCGTTACTGTTGAACAAAAGGTTTGCTGTAGGTTTGTTTTTTGTTTTTTTCCTAGGTAACCTCTATCGGATTAAGAAAATCCCCTTTTATTCCTACATTGCAATGTTTTTTTTTTTCATAAATGAGTATTGAGTTGTATAACATGTTTTTATTATATTTATTGAGAATATCCTAGGCTGCTACTTTTTTCCTGCATATTGTGAATTTTTAAGTGATTATTCTCAAACATTAAACAATATTTGTATCCCAGAATAAACAGATTTTGTCTGTGTTATGTTATCCTTTTAAAATGCTGCAAGATTTCATTTGTTAACATTTGGTTTTATATTTTTACATCTAAATTCATGTGAGTGAGTGGCATGTAGTTTCACATTTTTGCAATGTCCTTGTCCAGTTTCCACATCACTAACTGGGCCACCTGTGGAGGTTTAACCATCGTCTCTCTCTCTCTCTTTTTTAAAGATTTTATTTGTTTATTTGAGAGAGAGAGAGAGAAAAAAAGCATAGGAACGGGGAGGGGGCTGGCAGAGGGAGAAGCAGGCTCTCCGCTGAGCAGGGAGCCTGAAGCAGGGCTGGATCCCAGGATCCTGAGGTCATGACCTGAGCCAAAGGCAGATGCTGAATGACTGAGCCACCCAGGCGCCCCTCTCTTCTTCTTTATTTTCTTTGTCACATTTCCTGGATCGTTAGTGTTTGTAACCAAAGGCAAGACTTTGTAGAGGCTTTGCATTGATGTTATTATTCTCCTGATCTGTTTCAGTTGCTGGTTGGAAGGGAGGGGAGGCTAGATAACTTTAGTACTCTCAGTGTTTGAGCGGCTTTGCAGGTGGGTTGCAGTCTTTGTAAAGTCTGATATACTTGGGTTCAACCTTTATTTCCACAATGCAGTCCTTCGGGGCGCCGCCAGAGAACCCGGCTTGTTTACCAGGGGCCGTCCACGTGGAAATTGAAGGTTTCCCTCTCCAGAGTTGAGAACTGCCAGCAGCTCTGCTCAGCTTTTCTGCCTCGTGGGAGCAGCTCTTTTGCTAAGCTTCTCCATCTCTCAGCCTGAGCCACTTCTGATGAATGCTTTGGGGGGAAAGAAGCTCAGCTGTTGGGCTCACTTCTCAGTGCCTCTTTTCCTTCCAGGATCATGGACTCCCAATTACTGGTCACGTGGGTAGCCTGAACACCATTTGGGTTCTCCAGTCCCTGAGATTGACAAAATCTCTACTCAGTACTTTGGCCTTTTATTACCAGCTTTGACTGGGCTTCTCAGCCTTTCTGTCCACACCTCTTATGAACTGACAAATGCCTTGAGGGAAAACATGATGTAATATTTGGCCTACTCTAATGAGCACCTCTTCTTTCTGGAATATTGACTGCTCAAGTCCTGGCTGCCTGGTAACTCTTGGATGCTTTTAAACAGTTCGCGTGTGTGCGACTTTTCTTTTTAAATCCAGCTGATTATGTTGTTTTTAACGGGCGAATTGTTCTGCTGCAGGCTAGCCCGTCATAACCCGAATCGGAATTAACAATTAAGATTTGAAATAAGAAAATTACTTCTGTGTCATTCATTAGCTACTTTCTTGCATCTAAACCTTAGTTTCTACATTTATCAGGCTTCGTAAAGGCTTTGGGAATCAGATAGCTCTTTCAAGCTTACATTTCAATGGTCCGGCAGTCCCCCTGGGCTCTAGAAATTCTAGTCTACCAAATAGTATTCCCCCGGTCTAGCTGCAGAATGAAACTCAGGTTTTCTTAAGGATACCTCCATAATCTTGAGTCAACTTCCCTCAAAGAAGCAAGTCCATAGTGCATACACGTACACACACGCACACACACACACACACAACCCCTAAGCTTAGACACAGGCTGTATCTTAATATGCCCTCCAAACAACTAAGAACAACAACAACAACAAACAGCTAAGAACAAAGTGTGTGTGTGTGTGTGTGTGTGTGTGTGTGCGTGTGTGTGTGTGTGTGTGTGTGTGAGAGAGAGAGAGAGATATCAAATAGGAATTGCAAAGCAGTAAGGCCAACAAACAAAATGCAGTTCCCAGAGTCCTGATGCTCTGCCCTTCAGGAATGTTCTCTCAGCTGTCTATCCCTTTAGGCTCCAACACACATGGACTCAAGAAAGCTGTGGCAGGAGCCAGCTCTCCTTCCCACACGGGCTCCCCCTCACACGCTGATTCAAAGTCAGGTCCTAACTCCTGTCAGCAACACAGACACGAACAAAACAGTTTTCCTCAGAAGAAATACAGTGTTGGCGGGGCGCCTTCTAGAATGGCTCAGTCGGTTGAGCTTGGTTGACTCTTGGTGTTGGTTCAGGCAAATGAATGCGTTCAGAAAAACACACCCATTCAAAGGACCTGAGGCCGAGCCATTTTTCAGTAACCTTGCTAATCTGTGTCCGTGAGCAAACTTGGTTGACTCATGCACCAAAATCACATTTCCGGTCAGAAACAGTTGTTTGACATTAATTATGTGTTAGGATGTGAAAGGCCACTCAGCAGGCTGGTGGCTCCTGAATTGATTCTATTCAACCACTCTCTAAAACTCAAGGAAAAATCCCTGTAGCTATGTTGTTTTGATAGAAATTGACAAGGATAAATAATTACAAGCACATAATTAAGTACATGGCTTAAAAAAGGGAAAAAGAGGGACGGCTATGCAGGACTTCAGTGTTGTCAAGTCGAAAAACAAAGTGCCCTGTGCATAAACTGATGTTGATTAATCCCTAGCTACTTTGGCATGGAATGTTTTAGCTATGGGCAAGACTGAATTTTTATTTATTTTTTAATTAAGAGGGCAAGAAGTATGAGAAACCAAGTATAGTAGTTGCAGGTTATAAGTTAGAGTCATGTGTAGAATCCATCTGCCCTACTTTCCTGTTTCTTACACAACTTCAAAGTGCAATTTATCATTTTAAAAATGTGATTTAACATAATGGGTTCTAGAAACAAGCTAATAGGAGCATAACTTGGCTAGCTTAGTTTTTAGCAACCATTAATTAAAACTGGATTAATGCTCTTGCCTTCTTTTTGGTTTGGTTTTAATATGCTTAAATATGGCAAATGAAGCAAGGGCAGGTGACCTAACCTTATAATCACTCTGTTTCTTAAGATCCGTTTAATGATGGTAGACCAGCTCTCCTGTGTTTGAGGACAGAATGTCTTGGGAACAGATTCATCCTTTAACCCGGGCAGGTGAGAGTTGTGATTCTTTGGTCATTAAACACAGTATCTTCTAATATACAAACATGACAAAATCGATGAAACTAGACATAGGTGAAAGATAACCATCCGAGTAACTAGAGGTAACCGATACCCATTTCCTTGTGATATTTTGAGAATTAAGGAATGGAAAATGATAACTATGGCCAAATGAGAACAGGCTTTTTTATGTAACAACGGTTATGACAAGAGATACTGATACCCATGACTTGTGGGGATGGTGATGTTGCCGATCCCAAGGGATCGAAATTGGTTCTTTACTTAATTAGATACACCTCAATCTGCTTTTCAGGACTGAAGTCTGGAATTCTTGGGCATATCCCAACAGATACCCTTTTTGGTATCTGCCTAGTCTTGCTCTCCTTTAAGGAGCAGAATTGCCAGGCACTTCCTCCAACCTATCCTACTTTGGGACTGGCTAACTGTGAAAGGCAGTTCCCAGCCATCATGGCTTTGCACCATTCAGACTAGTGATGGCAATTAGATGTTAGAACTCAAAGCAACTGCTGCCCAGAGAACTATTTTAAAAAGGATTCAAAGGCCAGATCTGAGGTCAGTGAGTAAAATCATTTGGCAACAAATTCTGTGGATGTAGGAAGGGAAAGTGCTACCATGGATGACACATATTGTCCATCCCAAATCAATAGGGTTACTTACAAATAGTTGGGGTTACCAAAGCAGTATAGTATTTTCAGTGGGCCCGCAAACAGCAAATTTTTGAGTAAATGTAAGTTCAATAAATACATACATAAATTATTCATGTGTTTATTCATGTATTTATCTTTTATTTTAGCTAGAAGTTCAAAGGGCAATAAATGTTCGCTACAATTTTATTGAATGCAATAGTCTTCATGCTGATGACAGCTTTAGCAAAGTGAAAATAGTAATTAAGCAATTCACTGCTATAGCCCATTTTTTTACCTTAGAATTATTACAAAAAGTAACATATATATACATATATGTGTATATATATATATATATATATTCAGATTTGGAAGGATCTAGCAAGGTTATTGTATGTTACAGATGAATGTGTGAAAATCTATAGATTTGCAGATATATGCCAATCAGTGAGTTATTTTTTAATGGGCCCTACGCATCTAGAATCACTTAAATGAAAATATTAATTTGTCTTCTCTGCAGGTAGCAGCTAAGAGAATGAGCAAATGAAATAAACTCTTAGTAGGATATCTATCAGGCATTTAAACTCTGAGGGTGTCTCCTATTGACATTACAGTATTCTATAACAAATTTGATGATTCTACTTGGCTAACCCAAATACATAGTATTAACTTTTTTTAACAATCTCTGATTCTCTTTTTTTAAATGATGGGGGTTATTTGAGAGATTTTTGATGATGGCATGGAGCCGCGATTCTACTGCTCACCTGAGTCAAATGGTGGTTTACTGTATTTCTGTCTGCAATAAAACCTGTATATATTTTACATATTTATATAGGATAAAACTCTGTAAAGGTTTCCTAGAAGAGCGTGGAATCTTTCTTCATTCTTCGCTAAGGAACTGGCAAGAATCCATAGCAGGTGTGATTAAGCAAATCTTCCAAGGCTGAATCCTACATTGTTCTTGTATCACTTAATCACTTAGGAATTTCGATCACTATTCTTGAGATCCTTATTGCTAAATTTTGGTCTTGGCTTATATATTTACTCAACTCTTTATTAATTGGTAGATAGAAGATGGAAAATGACTCTCCTTCCTAATATTTCTGAAAAACTCTCACCTTGCCAAGGATTGCGACACGACACTCTCAAATGGCCTACTGTTTCAACATTTTCTGTGGGAATCAATATCCATCTGTTCCCCATGAGGAAGAACGTGGCTGAGATAAAGACTATTTGCTGGGAAAAGTTTCCTTCCTGCTGGGAAGTGAGAATAACATCATCTTCCCATTTGCACAGAGTGATAATTTAAACATCACATTATTAACTATCTTCTTGGGAAAAGCAAGTTGCATTTCAGTGTGAAATCACACCAACTGTAATATTGTCTGACTTACACAGGGGTAACAATGCTTAAGATTGCACCCAAGGAACCACCTCTGGGAAGGGTCATATAGTCACGCGAGGTCCTCAGCTGAGAGGTGTGCCCTTTTGTGAACATCGTGCTCCATTCCTCATTCCCCACCCTGCCCACCACCAGCAGTTTGTCTCCGTAATTAAAGGTATTCACACACCATAAAACCATAAAGCCAAATGCTATGGCATATTAACCCACTTTCAAGGCCTATTGACTTTACGGTGTCTATATCAGTCCATGGGTGGAATCTTGCTCTTGCTGTTTGTTATTGTTTAATGTTCCCAGAAGCAAATCCTCTCCCACATCAGGAGCCATTATCACAGTTGGTGAATGGCCAGGGACTTGGGTGGTTTCCACGTGATCTTGATTTATTCCATTTGAGATCTACTTTGATTCCCTTCCATGAAGTGACTGAGCATCTGAAATTGTCACTTCTAAGAAATTTGTTATTTCGGACATGGAAATCCTTTAAAAAAAAAAAAAAAAAAGGAGAAAAAAAGGAAAGAAAAAAGGAAAGAAAAAAAAAAAAAAAAGAAAAAGAAAAGAAAAAGCCCAAGAGAACAACATGCTGACTTTAACTTGAGGCTTTTAAGTTTCTTTCTTTTTTTTTTTTTAAAGGCGGGAACACTTTTTTTTTTTTTTAAGATTTTATTTATTTATTTGACAGGGAGAGAGAGACAGCCAGGGAGAGAGGGAACACAAGCAGGGGGAGTGGGAGAGGAAGAAGCAGGCTCCCAGCGGAGGAGCCTGATGTGGGGCTCGATCCCAGAACGCCGGGATCACGCCCTGAGCTGAAGGCAGACGCTTAACGACTGCGCCACCCAGGCGCCCCTAGAGACTTTTAAGTTTCTTAATACGCATTTCCTTAGACTTTTCCTTTTCCACCTCACTTGGCGAGAGCATCTCTTTTCAGTCCTTAACCTCAGTCCATTTTCAGCTTTCTTAGTTTATTTTTCTTTTAATGGACCTGTAGTAATTACTCCGTTTACCATATACATATATGTACATATGGGCAGGCTGTCACTCTTTCTGGAGAAAGTGGTTTGGCTCCCCCTTTCCTTGCCAGCTGCTGACCCTTACACAGCTGGGGAAGTGAAGCTGCCCTTCCTTGGGGCAGCCATGAACAAATCTGGAGCCCCTCACCTCCAGTTGGGCCCAGCTGGGGTGTCTGTCACTCCTGCCCCAGTTCCCTCTGGGCTCCTTCCCAGGTGCAGTCCTGATTGGCCTTTTGTCACCTCAGGGGTGACTTGGTGATGGCAAATCAGCAGTTCTCAAATTCTTACACCGCTTACTCCCCTTATCCGTGAGTGGAGCTGGGTTCCTTTTTCCTTCTTTAGCCCTGCCGGTCTCCCCCTCTTCCTGCCTGGGAGCCAAGGCTCTCCTCGCTCTACGTCTGGACATCTCTGTGTTGTAATTATGTACAGAGGACCTGGTGGGTCTAGGGACAGGGTGTGCACTCTGTCTTCTGTCCTTTATTTCTCCTTCCACAACGTTCTTGCACTCATTTATTTAAGAGGACGTGCACTGGAACAGGAAATGTCCCGCCTCTCCCTGTCTGCCATCCTCCTTGCTCTCTCTCCTTTTCTTCCACATTCCCATGTATTCTCAGGCTCTCCTGCTTTGCCTCACCAGAGTCCCCACTTTTCACCTTGTTTCCCCTTTGGCCCCTATCTGGGGAAGGGGTCTTCCCTTGAACTCCAGGGGGTAGGACCCAATGTCTACATTCTCTTCTGTCTCTGCTTCTACCCTGCGCAACGCTTTGAAGAATCAGGAAAGAACCTGCTGTTGTACCTGGGGAGGGGGAAGAAAAAAAAAAAAATATATATATATATAATGCATATATATATATATATATATATATAATGCATTATATATATATATATAATGCATAATATATATATATATATATATATATATATAATGCTCCATTCATTTTATCCAGTCATTTGTTAATGGACCCATTACCTCTGGTGTATTTCCATTTCTTGACGTATTGTTGAAAGCCATTCTTCTTTCCTCCACCTCACGTGGGTTGGCACCAATTCATTGTTTCTGCCTCCCACTGAGCTTAGTTCTTTCCTACTCATTTTAACTGACTATGAATTCAATTTGTCATGCTATTCTCGACCATGCCCTTTTGCAATTGTCTGTTCCTAGTTAAACCACCAGTTGATTTCATAATGATCTTTAAAACACAACACAACAAAACAAAATAAAAGCTATTACCAGAGTTTAACTGTCCACCAGGAGTCAGGAACTTTGACGCACTGATTTGATTTTATGTGACGAAGACGTAGAGGTCACTGGTGGGTCCTAATGAATTTGTCTGCCGATAGGCTATGAGCATTATTACATTCCAAGTGGACCCACAACAAGTTTAAAGACCAAATAAAGAGCCCCCGTGAACAGAGCTTAATCAGTCAACATTCCAAAACTGAGTGGGAAGCAAGCTCCCAATCCATTCAACAGCACTGGTATTGAAAACTAAGGGATCTTTCTGCTTTTTGTCCCCCCAAGCTCATCTCTCTCCTTCTGTATTACTCAGAATCCATAACCGAGCCCCACAAGTCCCTGCCAGTTAGTCCACAGAGGAGCGTTTCCAAAGAAAGGGACGGCTCACAGAGTTGTTGCAAAGAGTGACCACACAGACTATAGTCTGAGACTTTAGGAATGATCCCCCAAACCACAGAGCAAATCTGGACCACCAGGGGAGGTACCACCTCTGTCATGCTTTGAAGTTTGAAGTATCTAAAAGCTTCTTTCCCCTGTAGCTCATCACCACTACAAACATATCTCCAGAAACGTATCTCCTCTATCACTACGGACGCCAACAAAAAGGATATGTGGCAACCATCCACTCTCTTCATATGGAACCTGGCGTCCAAACATGTTTCACACAAGTTCATTCAACTTTTGCAACCTAAATAATGTCCAGAATAACCGGAAAGGCAGTGTGGAGAATATAATTTTTCACACAGCAACCTTTTCAATACAGCAAGACACATTACAGCAGGGCTGGCAAGTGTCGGGTCAATTCCCTCATGCCTTCCTCTGGTCTATGCGAGCCTCCCTGGTCTTTCCCTCTACCTCTATGCCGCCTCCTCTCTCCTGTCTATACTTTTGTGATCTCTATGCTCAAGTCCCTTGTGTTCTTCCTATTTCTCTCCGTGTTTATATCTTTTTTGTATTTCACTGCACCAACAGATTTTTCCCCCTTCAAATTTGACTGTAATCTAAAATTCAGATACATTTAGGCAGTTTTTAATACTTTTTAAAAGTAAATTTAATTATTTTATTCCTTAAGACATTGATATTGTGACATTGAGTTGAATGTGTAACATTCCTTTAAGGAAACATTCTAGTCAGGTTGCTTTTTAACAATGAACTGAGGTTGAAGACTGAGTGCACTGAAATAGAAAGAGTATGGACTTTTGGGGGAAGAGAGAGTCAAGGCAGTGTTCCCACTCTGCCAGGTAGAATTCATTCAGTTGTATAGTTAAGTCTCTGTGAGGCAATATATCTACGTTGGAGGGATGTCACAAGGATTAAGACTGTAATTCTTTCAAAGCATCTGGCAAATTGTAGGTTTCAATAGTCCTAAGTGCTCTAAGTTACTGATATCCTTTTTAATCCCCACTCTATGGTTGACCCTCCATACACAAAAAACACCTTTGCCATCCGGCCTCATTTACACATGGCCCTTTTTAAAATTGGTGTAAGTCCTAGAGAGAAGACCATGACACTTCAAATTTCATTTTATGTCATTTAGAAACATTATTGACTACAATAGCAGTGGAGTTTCTTTAGGAAACGCCCTTGGGCTTCAAGAAGACCCTGTGATTTTTCAGTAGGCCACAGCCTTTTCTCTGGGGCTAAAACTTATCAATTCTACACCTGCGTTACTAGACACAAATCACGGTGTTATCCAAGGCACAATTTCACAGAGGAGACATAAATTTGAATATTAATTGAATTATGCACTTTAATAATTCTTCGGGGTCTTTTTTTAAAGATTTTATTTATTTATTTGAGAGAGAGCACAAGCAAAGGGAGAGGAAGAAGCAGGCTCTCCGCTGAGCAGGGACCCTGACATGTGGCTCGATCCCAGGACCCTGGAATCACGATCTGAGTCGAAGACAGACGCTTAACTGACTGAGCCACCCAGGTGCCCTCTTTAAAAAAAAAAAAAAAAAGATTAATGATACACCTGGTAGTTTGATGAACTCATAACCAAATACCTCAAAACAGTTAGGTCTGTGTTTTGGGAATGAAAACGTAAACCTGCATTACCTTTCCAACACCAATAGGATAGTCAGTGTTGAGTACATGAAACTCAGCTATTTAATACCAGTATATTCTTTTATTTCTGAGCTCATATTGTCCCTTTGATGGTCATTATGACCATATGGCAACCGTGAAATAAATCAGGCTTGTGAGAATAATTTTATTTGGAATATATCTAATCCTAGCCCAGATAGTATATATAGAAATCTTATTATACTGTGCAAATTTATTATAGGAGAAAACAGAAAAAAAATTCCTCTCTGTTAGCTCTGCTTCAAAGTTGCCATGCGAGTTCTGAATTATCTTAATGTTTATACATTGGTGGCAGTTAAATTATTTCCAAGACTGGGTATTTTCTATCTTGAGCCATGTGACAGGTGCCATTAGAAAAATTTAAGATTTTTTTTTTTTTTTGGTCTCTAGCACAGTGTTTTTATGTTTGTTTGATTGTTTGTTTCAAATGGGGGATTAATCCAACATCATGTTAGCATAAGGTGAAAGTAGCCATATAGTATATGTATTCTCTTAGAACCAATGTCCTCCCAGGATTTGACATTTCTTGCACTTGGGTAAGAGTACCTATTTCTTGAGTTGATACATATCTGGGAGCAATGCCACACAGTGCTCTGAATTGAATGTTTAAGAAGCCTGTGTTTGTCTGATCCAAGAGTAGACATCTTCTATTCATACTTATGGTATAACTTGAGTGAGGGACGCAATTGTTTCCAGTCAGGGCAGAGGCCCCAACAACCCACTGGAGTCAGATATATAGTTAGCCAGATTTAATTACCCCCAAACCTGTCCAATGACATTTCTTGGGGAAAAGGAGATCGAGATTAATTTACTGCCCTCAGACATAATATTTGAGAGAATGCTTAGAAAAAACCACTGGATGATGAAGCTGATTGGATTGTGTTATTTATCTGACATATGCTCATGTTTCCTGTTCCACCCTGGACAATCTGGATCTCTTTGGAGCACGTCCCTTTCGCAGGTGGTTGGGAACTACTCAGAGAAGTACAGTGAGATGAGGCTGAGTAATAGAACATACTTCATGCTACCAGCCTAAACCACACGTGACATTGGCCTGTTTCCCAAGCACCAGCAGAACCAGAAAAACAACAGAAAGTATGCAATACGTTGCTGCAGGTAAATACAGTTTTTTGTCTGAGCAACAATATTGTCAAAACAGAATTTCTGTTAGGGAAAAGGTGAATCTACAGAAACCAGTTTCACTCTATCCACCTTCTTGTTTTGGGGATCATCAATTGGTGGAAAGATCAGCAGAGGGGTTCTAATCCATTGTCATCCCTCCACCAGGCAAACTGGTGCCCTTTGGGGAATGGAAAAACTTGGTATGCTGTGTTCCAGGAGAGAATTTGAACACATACCAGCCCATCCCCTTTTCTAATATTTTAACAGCACCTCACAGCCCCACAATTTCTTTGACGTAGGAAAACTGATATGAGCAGCTCATAAATTATTAAGGTTACCTTTGAAAAGGAAGACTGTTTTTGAAGACAGATTTACATTTCCTTTGGGAGCCTTTCAAACTGCTCTAGGTAGTTTACAAATAAATAAATTGAAAGTTTACTTAAGGAAAAATCTAGAGGTTGCATTAAATGGCTCTCCCTCCTTCGTCCTCTACTGTGTGTGTGCAACATGCAGAACAGGGTTACTATGGTTTGAGACAACCAGTGCAACTCTTCAGGGTGAAATAGAATATCAGAGATCACAATGTTTGTTTTTACAGTTTATCCAAGATCTAAGTCCTTCACAGGGCCATTAAGTCTTGTAACATTCCATGGAAGCAACGAGCTGGTTCTGCTTTCCTGGTGTTGACGGAGAAACTGAAACATAGGTGGGGCCAGTAACCACTCAAGTAAGGAACTTTCTTGATGGCAAGTGATACCTAGGGGTCACTGGGTCTTGACAAGTTGTGAGAAACTGGCAAACTTTGAGCCAGGTTTGTTCCATATGTTTTGTTCAGCACCCACACTGTTGGCAATGTTGGAAACTGGAGCGTTCCATTAAAAAACCCGGATTTCTGACTTCATGAGAATGGAGAGCTCTAGGAACAACTAGGGTGCTCTCCCATGTGCCAAACATCAGCGGGACGTGGGTAGCTTTTGCTCCACTAGGAGAGCATGCACTGTCCTCAGTTGTCCTGCTTCATTCTTTTTTATTCTCTCCCTAGTCCCTGCAGGCACTTGGGACACCATGTGATAAGACCTACGGTTTTACAACCGACGGGAGGGGAGGCAGTCAATGCACACAGCAACTGTTCTCTAAGTAACCCGTAGACTCCTTGAGGCAGGGACTGTGCCTTCTTCATGGTCTGGCCTTCAGCTTACAGAACCTTGTCGGTCCTGTAGTCAATGGAACATCGATATTGCTGACCTCCTAAAGGGATAAATAAACAAAGGACTTAAAATGAGTCAGGCTATTCATTACTGGGAGTCTTTACAACAAGAAATTTTCTCTGTAGATAAAAAATGGACTTGATAATTTTTCCAGAATTGAACTTTGTTGACTGATTTTACATTTTCTGGTGTCTGACACACAGGCCTCATTGTATTTGGGGTTTCAAGCCTAGAGTCAAGGGTGGTAGAGTGTGGCCACAGAACATGACAAGTGCATGGATGAGTGAGGTGTGGTAAGATAAAAAGTGAGACGATGATCTGTGAGATCAGAGCTTGGGGCTGTCAAAATTCAGAGGTGCTACTGTGTTTGTCTTCTAGTCTAGTCACTGTAAGAGTAAGTCTATTCACTAAATAAGTCTGTTCGCTGTAAGTCTATTCTATTCTGAGGTTCCCCACCATGACTTCAGAGAGTCAGCTATACATGGCTCTGTGAAGAGAAAAGCATGTCCCTTCCTTTGTGAAATTTGCATGACCACAAGACCTTGTGTGTGTGTGTGTTAGAATTTGGGCCAAGGGGAATTTTCCTTCTCCAAATTGAGGAATAGCCTAATTCAATTGCAACAGTATATATAATTTTTCTAGCATGTTCTAGAAGATCAACAAATGTTATTTAAATGGAATCTAATCTCAAGTGAGTGGTAAGAGCTGTATTTGCATTTAGATAGATGCTACATTCAAAATTGTACTTTTTGTGTGTTACATACACATATTTTCCTGTACAGAATTCAACCAACGTAGTCTGCAAAGTACAACTAAAAGTCATTCCTTTCTGTCTGCACCCATACACACATACACACATCTGGGTTACCATCCCTGAGAGAGCCACCATCCACAATATGAGATGCCAAAAGCATATTTAAATAATGCTAATCTTCTCCTAGTAATGTTTAATGTTTTGTTAATTCTAAAAATAGCTATTCAAAATAGCATATAATTTGAAACAAAATTGATTGAAAGGTAAGGGAAACACACACAGAGAAGTGGTGATCCATGCAAATTTTTAATTATTTTCACATGCAATCACTGTTTCAAGGTTCCAGTTTAGTCTGTTCACTGGAAGCCCGAGTAAGTCTCCAATAACAGCTCACTGATGGCCTTATCATTAACTCATCTGTAGTGGACGTTCATTCTCTTTCCTTTCTGAGTTCAAAGTAAGTCAGAACAAGGCAAATTGATAAAGGTAGTCTGAGGCCATTGAGATGGCTGTTTAAGTAGCTGAATGCTCTTTCTAAATGAAACCCCTTCCTGGCAACATCATTAACTCATAAGAATTCCAATTTAAAGATGATCAGAGGGGCACCTGGATGGCTCAGTCAGTTGAGTGTCAAACCCTTGATTTCGGCTCAGGTCATGATCTCAGGGTCGTGGGATCAAGCCCAGCGTTGGGGTCTGTTGCCTGTCCTTCTCCCTGTGCTCTTCTCCTCGCTCTCTCTCTCTCAAGTAAATAAATAAACTCTTTAAAGATGGTCGGAGAAAACAGAAGTTTCTAAAGACATCAGAATAACTCCAAAAGAATGGTAGGGGAATACGTTTTACTTTTCCAATGAGAGAATGCATGAAATATACATATGGGTTCTTTTTAAAATTAAAAAAATGCATATTACAAGTGTATTCATTTTTAATAAATTACTTAATATTCTATATCATATCTTCTCTACTATTTTTGTTAGCATATTTAGGGAATAATAATTATAATCAATAATTCCCCAGTACATTGAAATTATATATTAAACAAGAAGGGCAGCCTAGGCTCCCAGTCCACCAATATTAGCCACAATTTTTGGAGGAGTATTAGACTAATAATAGTAAGCAGGAGAAAAATGGAGACTTGTGTATTGAGGAGAAAGGAAGGAGGTAGAATAAATAACATGGGAGTGGATATGCAGAAAATACTTAAGAAACCTCACAAAAGCTGAAGCAAAATACACGCGTCCACTGAGACACTAATTTGACCTCCTGAAGGGTATAGTGAGAGGCTGTTAGAGCCAAAGCTGAGTATAATTTTAGATTCTTTTCTCGTTAGGTATTGTCCTGAGAAAGTCTGAATATGTTATATAATGTACACAGAGAGGTTTCACCACATTCCTTCTTCTTGGAGCTTTTTCTTTAATCATGTTATTTATCAAAATCTTCTGAGCTCTTACTAAGAACCTGGTAACGTTCTAGTAGTTGGAGATGACATTAGGGAACGAGGCAAAGTCATTTTGCCCGTAGTGTTTACATTCTATTGGAGAAAACAAACAATAAAAAAATAGACAAACACATAGATAAACAGCAAGAAGTTCTCTTGGTTGCAGTATCCTAGTTACCCAGAGTAACAAAGGGAATATCAAGAGCTGGGGCATAGAGACTTCAGGACTCTCTGTGTGATAGTAAATCAATATTGAACACTTTCTATGTCCCAGGAACTGTATGAGTTCTTTGATGCAAGGGTGGGTAGAACGGAGATGTCTCCTGCCTTCATGGGGTTCTTGGTCCCCTGATTTATAGGATGAGGTGGGCGGCTGACCCTCACACCCATTTTGGGTCTAATGTTTCATTCTGCTGCCAGGTAGAGATAACCTTTCCTGTTCCAAGCTCTTGACCTGGAGGGAAGCCTGGTAGGTGGGACCAACCAGTTTGGTAACGAAGGAGTGAGATAAAATGTTGTGGCTGAGTGTAAGACCAGAAGGCAAGCTGAAACTCTCTGAGAGAGACTTCTAGAAGCCAGTCCCATAATCACACACAGGTCCCTGTAGTAGAAGTCCGAAAGAAGATGGCAAGGACAAGGGTTGGAGGGAAGGGGAGGTAAGAAAAGACACAGCAGGCTGAATGAACCCGGGAAGTTTTGTGCCTACCAGGGACAGCTGACTTGCCTCCGCTGAACTTTTACGGGCTCCTGGAAGTGCTTTTAGGGTTGCTTGATTTCGTTGAAAACGTACCAAATGCCTTGGAACTGGTTTTTTATGGGGATGAAGATAGGCTGTTCTTCTCGTCTGTCTGTGCAGTTGAACAGTGCGCTTTTTTAAGGTGAAAAGAATAGTTTGGATCATTGGAGCAATGTCTTACCGTGGGACAAAGCAAGAGCTACTGACCAGATCAGCACCAAACTTAGGACCCTGACTCAACTCCACACACAATTAATTATCCAGTGTCTTTTATGGACTGAGCTCAGGGTGAACATTGAGACTACAAAGCAGGGCAAGGCTCCCGCTCTTGAAGAGACCAAGGTCTGCAGCACTGCGAGAACACTGCAAGAATATAAAAACACACAGGTGCTTTATCAAAAGATCCTCAAAAGAAATAGTTGGCAGTGCCCTTGCAAGCCCTTCCAACTGACATATGCGTAAAGGACTGGGGGTTGAGCTTTTGTTTATCATCCTGCAATAGACAAATCTGATATTTTTAAAGCTGTAAGATCAAAGACTGACATTATTATTTTTAATGATTTGGTTTAATATGACAAAGTTCATTGACTCAGCAGCCCCTCTCCTACTGGCCCCCTCAGAGCTGTGCATATGTAAAATCATAAGGAGCAGAGATACGAGGTAGATTTCTCAACCCCTGGAGTCTATCGTGCTGCTCTGTACATAGCGTGCTTGCTGGGCAGCTGACAGTGTTTGGCAGATATTTTGAGACATCATTTTGAAAATTCTGCAGACATTACAAAATCTCTAAAAGTTTTGAGATGAGAATTTGTACTTCTTTTCCTCAGATTTTCTTGAAGAGATATTAGTAAGTCCAGCATGTTGTAATATATTGTAATATTTTCTTTTTTGAAAGAACTGAGAACCGAGAATGCCATGCACTGCTTATTCAATAATATTCTTACTCGTGTGGTCTGAAGTTGGTTTTAAGTAAGGCACTTAATGTCTAACCCTATTAAAATTTGCAAACACTGGTTGCCTAAGGCAGACCTAATCTTAATTTGAATTTTAAGTGGAAAGTTAATTGTTTTGTAAATTAATCAGTAACATGGCTTAGCTCTATTTGCCTGGTTAATTACTTTTCCCTGTCCTGTTAACTCCAACTTTACAAGAGAAAGTCATTTTTTGTGCTCCCTTATTCACTGTTTGCTCAGAAGGTCTTGTGTGTGTGTGTGTGTGTGTGTGTGTGCACGCGCATTTTCTATGCATGTGACTTTTTCACCCATAAATTTCTGTCTTACCGTTTCTCATATTGAACAATGGCTTTTGCTATAGGAAACAGAGACACCTTATTTTTGTTTGTCCTGCTCAAAATGCTGTTGAAAACCCACAGTGTGCAAAGCATTATTCCGGAGAACAGCAAGATATAAAGCTAGAAAATGCTGGAAGCCCTGAGTTAGGTTTAGAGCCAGATCTATGACATGGTGGGGCAAGAGCATGGCCTCAGGTGCCTAAAGGCTTGACTTTCTACACTGGCCTTTCTACCTGTTAATCCTGAGGCCTCGGGAGAGTTATTTAAACTTTGTAAGTCTTGGTTTCCTCAGTAATATTGATACAATAATAATACTGTTCTAATAAGGTGATTGGGAGGGTCACATCATAGAATTAACTGTATCACTTAATAATCTTAATTGTTAATATAACTTAATTATTGGGTAGCTCTCATGATTAGCATAATAGTGTTAAGTAATATTTCTTATAATATATTGTATTAAGCACATAAAGTCATTTTGATGCTATTATCCTACGTGCCTTTTTCTTTTCTCTTCCTTTTTGTAAGTAACTTCACTTAAGCTTGATGTAAATTGCTATGGATTCAAAATAAAATTATGAGACGTGCTCTTTTAGGCCCTATCCATTATCTGATGTTATTATTTCTAGTCCTAATTAAGGTCTCTACCAGTCCAAAAATGTGTCTCCTTTCTTAAGGGAGATGATGACTTTGTGTCTAAATTCTGTCATAGATCCTTCATTCTCCTCATTCACAAGTGCACATAAACAGGGTTGCTGAAGAGGAGATGGGTGGGGGTTTGGGGTAACTGGGTGACAGGCATTAAGGAAGACACGTGATGTGATGAGCACTGGGTGTTATACGCAACCGATAAATTATTGAACACTACATCTGAAACTAATGATGTACTCTAGGTTGGCTAATTGAATTTAAGTAAAAAAATAAAAATAAATTAAAAATTTTTTTTTAAAAAAAGGTGCACATCATCCTTTACACTTCAACAGGAAGGATTATTGTATGAAATAAAGAGATTTTAAAAAAATTGTTTCACAAATAATCCGCCAAGTAACTGTGTGGAATGCAGTTTATGCAACTTAAAACTGCTTTTATTTTGGTTTTTGGACAAAGGTAGAAGAGGTGTTACTGAGTCACTGAAAAGAGCATTCTAGTGAACTAATGAAGGTGACCATGACGTCACACCTTTATGGGCCACTAATACGTCTCTGCAAAACACAAAGGGAAATTGTCCTGTATTACAATAAGCCTAGGGCACTGGTACCCCAGCTGTTCACGTCACTGCACTGACTTGGTTTAATTCAAAAATAAGTTTACTGGTGGTTAGATCATTAATTAATACCATTACCAAGTCTATAATTGATGGAGATGAGAATGGGAGATTGGTAAGAAAGGAGTACCAACGGCGACGTCCCTGTGGGGACTCTGAAACTCTAAATAAGGCATAACAGTGGTGTGATTGCCCCAGTAAAGATGTCTCTGAATAGAGTACCTAAAGAAATAGAATGCAGATATCAGTGTCTCAGATATTTGAAAAAAAAAATTACAAAGCTTGGCATTCTAAAGAATTTCAACAACATTCGAGGAAGGAAAAAAATGTGTTGAACAAATTTCATTGTTTTCATTAACTTTAATCACTTGTGTCATAGAAATACTCTCTCTAGTTTTGTTGTTGTTGTTATTTTGGTTTTTTGGGGGAAGATAGCAGATATACAGGAAATGACTCAGGCTTTAGGTCCAAATCTGGACTCCACTGGTGGGGAGCAGCAAGCAAAGGCTATATAGCGTTAGGAAAGGGATAGTCTCCAGTGTATTTTAATGTATTCAGTTAGAAAGGGGTGCTTTGCATGGTGCACTGGGTGTTATACACAACTAATGAATCATCGAGCCTTACATCGGAAACCGGGGATATACTGTATGGTGACTAACATAATATAATAAAAAATCATTAAACTAAAAAAAAAAAAAAAAAAAAGAAAGGGGTGCTTTGTAGGGATGTTTTAAACATAAGGTGGAGTGCATATAAGGAATCTTTGATGCAGGCAACATTTAATACCCAGTAGTTATTATTACTAGTGAATTTCAGCTCCTTTAAAAAGTTTTCCTAACTCATTAGAATTAGGGCAGATCATGTCAATTCTGTTTATAGAAATTATTTATTAATTCCCACACAAAAAAACCTGCACAGTATATAACCTAATTTTTAAAAGAATTATTTCCCTGGATTTCCAGTTCTTTACTGGGGATATCACATTTACGGGGTTAGATAATGCACATGGACCTATTTCCCCAAATACATCAGAATTCACGGCAACTCGGATTTTCATTTTTAAAAATGCAGTGGAAAGTAGAAGAAAGAGAAAAACATTTCAGTAATCATTATTCCCATTGTCTATTTTTTATTTACATTTATGTGTTTTTTGGGGGGAGGGTCCTAGAATAAAGAGAACTCCTGAGACATTAAGAATAGAACTTTCAGATGTGGATTAACTAATCGGATTTGCTAGTATTTCAATGTCATAGATTGCAGCTTCGTCTCCCCCCAAAATTCGTATTTGAAATCCTTAATGCAGTGGTTTTTAGAGGTGGGGTCTTTGAGAAGTGATTAGGTTTAGATCTAAAATTAGTGTCCTTGTTAGAATAGAAAGAGAGTAGATAGCTCTCTCTCTCTCTCTCTCTCTCTCTGCCAAGAACAGCAAGAAAATGGCCATTTGCAAACCAGGAAAAAAAAAAAAAAAGGTTCTCCCCAGAACTCCACCATCTGGCCCCATGATCTCAGACTTCCCAGCATCCAGAGTGGGGAAAATGAATTTCTGTTGTTTAAGCTCCCAGTCTATTGCATTTTGTTAAAGCAGCCTGAAGTAACGAAGACACTGGATAATTAGTATACAGGAAGGAGTTCATAGAGCAATTAAATATGAACCATAGATGGGGCAAACCTGGAGGGAACTGCTAATGGACACAGGGCTTTGAGCACAGAGAACATGAACAGCTGGTCATCGAGAAGGACGAATAGGACGATAGCTCAAGAACATGTAGCAATGCACAATATTATTTTGGGAACCACACACAAAGAGATCTATCGATATGTTCACTTGTTTTCTCAGGACAAGATGATCAGCCAAGTACAGTTAATTAGCAGTGAAAAATAATTAAAAATAAATACAGGTTGAAAACTGTCAACACAACAGAGAAAAATAAATACAAAAGCAAACCCAGAAAACAATAGAAATTGGCAACTGCTTGATTGGCAGAAGCAAAGATTATTTCGAGTAGTGATAAGAATTAATAGAAACCCCAGACTGAAGGATTGTTGGTTAAAGATTAATTGCTGTAGGAATAAGGATGACAAAACCAAGGGCAGTCTGACAGTGACATTGTGTGTTATCGTTTATAAAGGGAAAGCATTCGCATGTGTTATGTAGTTATCAGGGCTGAATTTAATTTAGTAAATTTAATTGCTAAACTTAAATCATGCTTCTGATAATATAGACAAAAGGGAGATCTCCAGAGAGTGAACGCAGTGGGTCAACAAGAGCATGCTTTTCTTTCATGGGTTCTTGGTAGTCTTTTGCTTCTTCCATAGAAATGGGAGTACAGATTATAGAATAATCTGTGTTGGTTGCTCTGTAGTTCAGAATTAAAGAACAGCAACAATGTTATCCATCTGTTTATTCTCCAACCATCATTGCTTTCTGAATTTTGCAGGCAAGTTAGTCATTTCGTAGAGACATAATATGACAGAAAAGCAGGTAAGCAGTTAACTTGGTCGTTTAATCTCTGAATTTAGGCCTCTCTGTCCCTAGCAAACTAGTATTACCATTTTTCTCTGTCTTTCTCATGTCCTACAACCTTTAGGGCACAATCGTTTCAAAATATGATGGGGTTAGCTGGATCACTGTGTGGTAAGAAACCTACCTGGATGCCCTGGGCTAGTTTCTGTGAGGACAGCTACCTCCATAATTATTTTAATGTCAACCCAGGGTTGGTTTCTCATTCTGATCCTAATCTTCTGGCCAGGGCAATTTCAGTGGTAAAGTACTAATATTTTTGAAATGAGGAAAATATATTTTTTATGAAGTAAGGTCCTGGTAAATCTCGATGCTCAAGGGAGGAGAGGTTTGATAGGACACAAAGTCACAGGTGCATGGGTGTGCACCTGGGAAGCAGCTCCTATGAAGGTACAGGCTCTCACATGTGTAATTTCCTGTTTCTGTCTCAACTTTTCCCATTTTGTGGAGATATTCAGCAATATCTAAACAGAGCTCCCCAAAAATATGTCACACATGAATTTAGAAAAGAAATTTGATTTGACTCCCTACATGTGTGCATATATGTGTGTATATGTAATATATATATATATAAAATATTTATAGATTTATATTTAGTCATTAATTCAACCAGCTATGCCACTCCTTTTCCCAGGTTGACAATTAAAGATAAAAAAAAAAATCTGCTGTTTTGATTTCAACTATTTTACTGTGGATGACTATTTCCTTTTCCACCACAAATCTCTAACTGATACAAACCCGAAGGAGAAAATGCTAGATGTCCCCGTCAGCATAAGGAACACCCTATAGTTTAGTCCTTAACAAGGCAACAAGTGAGAAAATTGCTGTAAATATCAAGTGTTAATTTTGTAACTTTCAACCTGTCCCGTCTAATAAAATAACAACTTGGACTACTATCCATTTCTTTTGTTTTATTTGTTTTTTCAAAGAGGGTTCACTCTGGCATCTTCCTCTTCCCCTCCCTGCCATGTACCACTTTTGTTTCTATAACCTCTGCAAACTATTCAGATTTTTTGGAACCATTTAAATTTCAAAGTTTAATAAGTGAACAAGAAACACCTTCCCCCATACTCAGAGTTCAGGTTGTACAAGGAAGTAGGGAAGAAGTAAAACTGTAAAGAAAAGACCATTTTTATGACGTAAAGATAAGATGAAAGTACAGCTTGAAATTTGAAAAGATTTGTAAAGGAAGAGCACTCCAGTGGATCGCCAGAGAAAAGTGCTGGTGGAGTTTCCCAAATCAACATGCCTGTTCATTTCTGCACCACCACGGTCAACATCATTATTTTGAGAAGAGAGAGTTCAAACTGCTTTACATTCAGGGGCTTCTATCTCCCCCGGCAGACACGGTATTAAAGACCAGTTTAGTCAACACCTAAGACAATTCAATTCAAGAACACAATCACCTTATCCTGTAAATATGTTATATAGAAATATCAGCCATTTATAGAGACCCAGGACTCTTGGACTATCAACTGAATTTGAGTTCCTTGAGTCTAGGAAGACAGAGCAGCAAAGATGGAGCCACAGAGGAAGATGGATCTGTAAATGAATCGCTTGCTATCTCGAGTGCTTGCTACATAGGAAAATCATATGGATTCATTTATAGTTTTTGTCACTGTTTTTCTTATAAATCAAGATTATCAGGAAAGTACCAATCAAGTAGTTTTCCTGGCTCAAAAGAGAACAATATGTGTTTGGTACCATGGAAGAGGACAACCCTGTATATTTAATTACTTTCGCCTTATTTTGTCCATTGGTGAGATCAGTTCCCTGATTTCACCACAGTCAGCTTTGCTTTGAAATTGTAGACACATTAAATCAACTGCTTGAATCACATGTGTCCCAAAGAATGTGGTTTCCCAGGTATGAGCGATCTATCAATCCCCTACTCTCTTTTCACTTTGGCATTTTGACAGTCCTAGCCAATTTCTTAGGCAGATTATTTTATTTTATGCCTTGGTCACAGCAGCTCTTATAAAGAGTTTCAGAATTGCCTGTACAAAGTACACCTTTGATGTTGCAAGAGATTGGTGCATTTCTTGATGATTGTGCAAACTCTCGTAATTGTGCCTGCAGGTAAACACATGGCTGTCTTCTTGGAAAAGTGAGAAGTACAAAGAATGTTTATGTGCAGGTCCAGTTGTTCCAAGTATCTCTTGTCGGTTTAGACACACCTGGGTTACCATCCCCCTCTTATTGGCTGAGAAAGTTGCCCCACCTGATTTGTAAGTTTACCTGTCCTAGTCAATGTGGGGGGGCACTTCAGCCAGCCAACACTGGATTTAATCTAGCTAGAAGGAGCAAAGCAGCTCTGAAAAACCGCTGGGCTCTGAGTTCATTGCTGCGGGAAAACTGTTCTCTCCTGAGGCACAGAGAAACTTGCTTCAGAGCAGCCCTACCTGCTCAGGAGGCTGCTGGGATCGAACCCATCCCAGAGGACAATGGCTACCTACGCCCTGCAAATCGCTGGACTGGTGCTCGGTGGCGTTGGCATGGTGGGCACGCTGGCTGTCACCATCATGCCTCAGTGGAGAGTGTCCGCGTTCATCGGGAGCAACATTGTGGTTTTTGAAAACTTCTGGGAAGGACTGTGGATGAATTGCGTGAGGCAAGCCAACATCAGGATGCAGTGCAAAGTCTATGACTCCCTGCTGGCTCTCTCTCCGGACCTACAGGCATCCAGGGGGCTGATGTGTGCTGCCTCTGTGCTGTCCTTCCTGGCTTTCATGACCGCCGTCCTGGGCATGAAATGCACCAGGTGCACTGGGGACGACGAGAAGGTGAAGGGTCACATCCTGCTAACGGCTGGAATCATCTTCATCGTCACAGGCGTCCTGGTGCTCATCCCGGTGAGTTGGGTCGCCAACTCCATCATCAGAGATTTCTACAACCCGATAGTGGAGACTGCCCAAAAGCATGAGCTTGGAGATGCTCTCTACATAGGCTGGACCACGGCGCTGGTGCTGATCGTTGGGGGAGCACTGTTCTGCTGTGTTTCCTGTTACGGTGAAAAGAGCAGAAGCTACAGATATTCCGTCCCTTCCCATCGCACAACCCAGAAAAGCTATCACGCGGAAAAGAAGTCCCCGAGCGTGTACTCCAGAAGTCAGTATGTGTAGTTGGGTCTAATTTCTAACTTTACCAGAAAGCCATGTAAATGACTGAAATGCCCACTGTTTTCTAAAAATGGAACCCAAAGGAACATTGATTTGCCATTCTTAACTGCCTAACATTAATTACAGGAACTGTGCCTTGACTATTTATGATTCTATAAGCTATTTCAGCAGAATGAGATATTCCACACAGTGCTTTGATTGTTCTAGAAAGTGCAGTAATATGTTTTCTAAAATGATTCATGCATCTTTTCCTTTCACCAGTTACTTCAAAATGACGTTGTTAAAGACTCTATTATTTTACAACTGTGATTTCTCTATGACACAGCATTATGTATGTAGATCAGCCTGACATTTCTCTTTCACATAAATAGAGACAGGCTTACGGGGTTCTGTTTTAAATGAAATACTGATTCAATACACTGAATAAATAAAATTCAGTTATTGCTTTGCAGGGGAATCGGGGATAAGATGGAAGAAGGTTAATAGTAATTGTGTAAAAACAGCTTAGTGATTAACGTGCTCGATTTATAACGAGGGTTAAAACGAAGGCTTTAATCAGCAGCGTAAAGGAAACTAAAAGGCTTCTGATACCGTGTTTTTCAACCTAGAGGTTAGAAATCCTCACTCCTTTATCCTCCTTCCCCAGAGGCCTTTCTTTTCTTGTATATTAAATGAACATCTTTTAAAAGACAGATATTTTGTCAGAGGGCTTTGCATTCAAACTGCTTTTGCAGGGCTATACTAAGAAGAAAGATAAAACCGTAGGCTAAAAAACATTAAAGACTTCAGGAAAGTGAATTTTTTTTTCCTCTGAAGTTTTTATGGTCAGAGAAGGATGCATTTTGATGAGAAATCCTGTATGTACGTGAATATTTTAATATATATTTGAATACAGACGTTGGGATTTTTTTCAATATAAATAAGAGGATAGGACAATAATAAGTCTTAGTTTTTAGTTGCTTACCGAAAAACAAAAATGATTTATCCTTTGTATACTCTATCTGCTCTTACGATGTATGTAGATACTGAAATTCAAATCATCATTTCAATCCCATCAAAAGTAAATATTTCACTTTTTCTATTTTTTATTCAGTCTTACCAAGGTATAGAGAAATACTGTATCTTTGTGTTTCCCCCAAATTTGATGCAACTGATAATTCAATTTGAAAGTTTGTATCCATATTTTTCTAGCTTAAGTGACTGTATATATCTGCTTTATGTCCTTTATATTAATAAATTGTAACTTTTATATAAATTTGATATTTTTTCATTCTTTGTTTATTAACCTGTAAAGAATTTTTTAAATCCTGATATTTTCAGCTTTCTAATTTTAAAAAGAGGCCACATTTTAAATATAAAGATAGATTCAGAATCAATTTTTGACAATATAAAATACTATATATTATTTAACAGCATTATGCCTCATAATCATTGTATTCATACACTAATATTTGATGCAGACAGTGTATTTGTAATTTATTAAGATAATGCTATAGGTTCCAACAAATCTATCTACTGTAAATATTATGTATGTTTAAGCCTTTTCTAGTAAGCCACTATTAAGCCATTTCTGTAAAAACTTTCCATAGCCAGGTAAGCTTCTAGCTCTGACAAATAACATTAATTAATACTAGTGGCTAATGTTTTAGGGGCACATATTATATGCTAGGACTTCTGCTGCTTTATATGAATTATATCATTAAAGATCACCACGGATGAGGACACCTGGGGACAGTTCAGTGATGACCCAGTAGAGTCAGGAGAAAGAAGAAGGACCATCTGACTGCACAGCCCATGCTCTTTCTCTTCAGGGAAAGTAGATTTTCTTTGGGAGTGTTCAGTTTATCAACTGACTTTTGTATGTGGAAATGACATGCTTCACTAGTATTAGTTGGGAAAACTTCCAGTGGTGTTTCTCCCCCCCTGGGGTTGGTGATTTCGCAACAGCTAAATGCTGATTTATCCTAGGCATGCTTGCCCCCTTGGGTCAAACCATTCATGAGAGCAGAAAGCAGGGAAAAGTGAGAGCCTTGGAGAAGTAATTCAATCTTCTAAATACCGTTCTTGACCAAACATCCTCTTTACCTAGAAAGCTCTCCTGAAAGCCCCAAATTCGATTTTTATTTTCCTCTTCTTTTCTCTACAACAGAATGAGAACACTGATAATTTTCCTTATGGCACCACCTCTTGAATAGCTCTGAAACCTTTCTCCAACTTTCCACAATTACTGTCACCTTTGTTCTTTCCTACCTGGTTGAAAAAGCCTTCCAGACTGTCATGACCTGTAGGAACTTCTTGCCCCAGCCCCCCACCACATTCCTATCTCCGTTCTTCCTGAAATGCATCTCACCCCCATACTCCTTGCGTGTACAAACAGTCATTTGTACATAACCCTTGTAGGAATCCTCCACTGCCAGAAAGTGGGTCCAAATGCCTTAGCAGATGAGAACTATGGGGAGGGAGATCTGTCTTAGACTAGTCACGGCGAACTTTATCACACAGAACCATCGGTGTATCACCAGTATGATCACGATTATGAAGTCAATGTCCAGAAACTAGAATAATTCACATGCCATAAAGGCTTCTTCGATATCTTTTTTTTTTTTTTTTAAGATTTTAGTTATTTATTTATTTGACAGAGAGAGACAGCAAGAGAGGGAACACAAGCAAGGGCAGTGGGAGAGGGAGAAGCAGGCTCCCCACAAGCAGGGAGCCCAATGCGGGGCTCGATCCCAGGACCCTGTGATCATGACCTGAGCCGAAGACAAATGCTTAATGGCTGAGCCACCCGGGTGCCCCGGGCTTCTTCAATATCTTGAAAGAGAGGCACTGGAAATGGGAAACGGTTTGATTAGGAGCACATTATGTACAAGAGGACATTTTATAATGTTGTTTTATAATGTAGTTTTATGGAGAAACAAGGTGAGGTGATGGAAAGAACACAGAGGACATGGTTTTATAACCTGACCTTAGAGCTGTTTTTTTTTTTTTCCCTTCTTTTTCACTGTACCACCTGTTGCCCCACCAGGAACCCCTTCCACTGATTCTGTATTCAAACTGACTCTCTTACGCACTACTCAAACAGTCACTGGGCTGCACCATGCTAAGTTTCAGGGATACAGGGATGTTTTTGTTTTCAAAGAATCTGTGATCTTATAGTACAAAGCAAGAGCAGGAAATGTAGCCTTCATTGCATGCCTACCACGTGCTTGGTGCTTTTCTGTCTTTACCATATCCGTCTTCTAACAATTCTGTGAATTACATATGAGATCATGAGAACACTGTGTCTCAAGGTGATGTTATATATAACATCACATATATACCTGTGTATCTGTATACACACATATACACCCTAATTCAAGAAAAGCCTCTGTTCTTCCTGCTGCAATGCTGTCCAAAGACATCCCTTCTAGAGTAAACTTTGTGAACAGTCAAGTGTGATCTCACCACCTCATCTCTTAGGCTTCCTATGCGTCCCTGGTCACAGCACCCTTTCCCACTGACCCCAGGGTAGACCTCACCATCAGTTTTTGCTATACTTTTTTTTCCCTTTCTCCACTGTCTTAAATTACAAGATTAGCTATTTCTTAGTTTCTGACACCCAGCACTTTTTTTCCCTTGGATTGCATTTTCCTAGATTCCTGTCATAGGCCTCATATTTCAAATTCTCCAGGCCTCCTTCATTGTCCTGAGAAGGCCCCCCCTGGATCCCTGCAACCCTTCCTTTCAGCACTGACCTCACTCCCCCGTGTGCAAAGGAGAGCAGCAGCTGGGACCCTGCCAACAGGCAGAGCCCAGAGGCCTGCTTTCTGCAGAGGAAAGAGCAGGGCTGTAGTCAACTCTGAGAATAATGAGAAGGCAGGGATCACTGGTGCAGAGGCCTGAGGTCAGGCCTGAAGCTCTGTGTTGGGGACGAGGGGGCCACAGGGAGACCTGTAGGCTCTGCCTGCCTCACACGTAGTCCTGGGAGGAGGGAGACATTTGTACTCCTGTGTAGTCGTGGGGGATAATCTCAGAGGTCAGAAAAACTATGGCAGGTACACACGGGGACGGGGTTCCTTCTTATTCTGGGGCCTGGGAGGGTGAGGATACCGAGGGCTGGGAGCTCAAAGGTGACTTCCCAGGGCCCCAGTGGGGAGATGGCAACTTTCAGGTCACTAGATCACCATCCAACAGTGAGAACTCTTGCCACCCTTGGGTGTGCTGTGGCTGATTATGGCCACTTAACTTCCACAAAGAAAAGAGATCCTAGAATCACGTACGGGGTTCAACAGCCAGAAAAAGGAAGTGCAGGCTGAATGCTCACAACTGGCAGGCAACCTTTGAGGAACCAGACCTGCTGGGAAAGAGAGGACATCTTACACGAACAAACAAATACCTATAAGAGCCTAAAGCATATTCAATTGCAGGATTAGAAGGCTCCTTGTTACTTAAATAACATGGTTTCCACATTTGAAAAAGCTGCAAGGAATGGAGAGTTGCGGGGAGTCAATGCTGAGGTAAGAATTGAAGGTTTGGAAGACCGAGTAGAAGACAAGCTCGTAACACAGAGCAAACAGAGGAAAAGATGCAGTTCGTGAGGAAAACTCCAGAGGACTGAGAACAAATTCAAGGAGCTAAAGAGCAAATTTGGAGAGAATATAAAGACCAGATGGAAGGAGGAGCAGTCCCTTGACACAAAAAATCAGTTTTTAAAATGAAAGTCTCAAATTTGCAGATAGAAAGGGCTCACTGAGGTTCTGGGAAAACTAAAAAGAAAGTCTGTAGTTAATTCTTAAAGTGACAACAAATAAAACAAAAACAAACAAGCAAAAACCCACGTATGCAAGATTCCACCAGTCACAAGAAATTACTTAACAACAGGGGCGCCTGGGTGGCGCAGTCCTTAAGCATCTGCCTTCGGCTCAGGACGTGATCCCGGCGTTATGGGATCGAGCCCCACATCAGGCTCCTCCGCTATGAGCCTGCTTCTTCCTCTCCCACTCCCCCTGCTTGTGTTCCCTCTCTCGCTGGCTGTCTCTATCTCTGTCAAATAAATAAATAAAATCTTAAAAAAAAAAAAAAAAGAAATTACTTAACAACAATAACAACAACAACAACAAAATCACACTTGCATCCAATATTTTCACCACAAACCTAGAAGCTAGATGGTGGATTACAAAGTCACGCCGTGGGAGAGCAAATCCTCAGCCTGAGGACGTTGAACCACATTCCTCTGTGAGTGAGAGAGAAAGGCATTTTGTGGCTAGTCCAGGATCTAGCAACTCTGTCCTTCATAAAGCCAATCTGAAGGCAATACTAAAGCAATGAATGGCCGAGGGGACTGCAAGGAAAGGAATGTGGAAAAGAGGCGAGCCTTGGTCACCCAGGACTCTTGCAATACACAGAAGGAAGGGATTGGCTGGCCCCAGAACTGGGAGGAACATTTGCTCCAGGAAACCACTACAAATATATCACCACTGGTTCTCAAGTTCAGAACTACTGCCTTCCCAACCCTGCAGGTAACTGGACTCCTTTAGCATGGAAAACAGAAGAACACAAAGTTATGTAACGGTCCAGCCTTGGAATTCTTTTTTCTTCTGATCTTCTGCTCTAGGTTCCACAGTGCCCATATTCTAGCCCGTCAGGCTTCATGTCATTTCTTTGGCACCTAGGAATTCTTTCCCCAAGACCTTGATGGTCTGCAACGCCCTCGTCATCCTTTATTGTCAGAGATAATTGAGCCCTTGAGCTGCTATCCTGGCTCCCTTTGTCTGTGCCCACGCACCCCCTGGGCCAGGTGAGCCCCATGTCAGCCCGGTCCTGCTGTGAGACAGATGTGCATCAGCTGGTCTGACTCTCCACCTGCAAGACAAGCTTCCTCTTCCTTAGACTAAGAGCTCTGTGGGCCCCCCCTCTAGTCCCTCGAATCACTGTGGATTGTAAGTCCTCTTTGTTTTATATTGTTAAACCCCGTTGTCTGCCCCTTTCCCTGACTCTTCTTCATATGCCAATAAATACATATGAATATATTGGAAACAGAAAGAAACTTCTATAAAAATATAAAAATATTGGGAGAAAAAAATATTCCATTTAAAAAAATGCAGAGAAAAATATATTTATTTGTAAAAAAAAAATTAGAGGAAAG
The DNA here is from genome assembly GCF_023065955.2 of Ursus arctos. Lineage (NCBI taxonomy): Eukaryota > Metazoa > Chordata > Mammalia > Carnivora > Ursidae > Ursus > Ursus arctos. Next base: position 80,671,875 of record NW_026623056.1, on the reverse strand, counting down.
AAATACTCCACCCAAAAAATGCAGTGAAAAAGACAAAAAGTCAGAATTGAACATTTTCCTGATTCAGGGAAGAATTTATACAACCCTTCTTAGTAATGGGTTAAAAGAAAAAATGGCTTTTCTTATTTTACTTCTAATTTTTTAAAAGATGGGATAAATTTTACTAGCAGGCAACAAAATAAAGCAAAATAAAACAAATAGGAAAACCATCCAAATACCTACCTATGTCTTCCTTGGTTTTTCTCCAGACACCCTATCCTCCTCCTTAACTACCAGGCTCTAAAATCATTAACTCTGTTGCTTCTATCTGTGGTTATTTTTTGCATTTTGCAATTGATGTGTGGGAAGGGTGGTGAGAAGGAAGAAAGCCCATGGTTGAAGACTTTTTTCTTTGTTTTTGTCTGTAAGCTAGTAAGACTATACTTGTGCCAGAACCGTAAATGAATCTTTTTACCTCTCTCTCTCTTATTTTTTCTGAATTGGACCAGCTTTCCGATGCTTTTTTTTCTCCTTAGAGTAGACATATGGGTAGATACCTGGATATTCTCTTTGAGGAGGGAATTATTTATTAGATGATTTATTAGATGCTAAATTGTAGAAATGCTTTAGAAATTAAACTGCCCTCCAGCTTCAAAGCAGAGAAGCCTTCTGAAGGCAATGAAGCCTCATCTTACAGCCCAACTGTGGTCCAACACTGAATCTTGATACAATGCTTTTGCATTTATCAAAAGGAGAATGAAAAGAGGGAAAAAAAAAGATTCAGCGTTAGGCTCCATTCTGGTTATTTCTTACTAAATGACAAACTGTCTCAAAACTTGGTGACTTAAAACAACAAGCATTTAATATATCATGATTTTGTCAGTTAGAAATCCCAGCAGGGCTCAGCTGGCCAGCACTGACTGCAGCTGGGAGCTTGGGTCCAGAGGGCCCATGACAACAATTTTCCTCACTGCCTGGCACTTGGCAATGATGTCTGAAAGTCTGGATTCAGATGGATCCCTCTTCTTGTACGTGTGGTTTTAGGGCTTCTTCACCATGTCTTTCCAGCAAGGTAGTCAGACACCGAGCCTTGTGGATGGGGGCTGTAAGGATCCAAGGGAAAGAAACAATACTTTTGATAGGCCTGGTGTAGCTTTCACCATTTACAATTGGTCAAAGGCATCACAGGGTCAAAGAGAGGGAAAATAAACTCTACTACACAGCGGGAGAACCTCAAAGAATAGGGACCATCTTCAATCCACTTTAGGTGCAAATGAGGCTTTAAGAATTTAAAGAGAATTTTTTCTTTCAAATGGACTGACTTCATGAAACATAGGCACAATTTAAAAGGTGTCTTGTATTTTAAATTAGATAAAAGGAAACATGTTTTCTATTGGACAAAAGCAGGTGTAAGGACAAATATGAATTAAAAATAAGAGGCTTATTTCTTCCTGTTGAAAATAAGGGAAGAGATTTACTCCTCTCCTTTCTCTTAGAGCATTTACTTTAGAAAACTTGTAAGTGCTTTCTCCTTTCTTTGAAATGTATATAAATCCTTTAAATACTAGACAGACCTTTTGTCAGCTTTGGGATCCAGAAATGTCTTTCTGTAGGACTTGGGAGCTCTCCCTTTTAAATGTAAGCATGAGGGGGGTAGCACCCCATCTCTGGTTTTTGTGGGAGCGTAAGTCTTGTGTCAAGTTGCAAAATGATTAATCACAAAAATACGAGAAGTTTGTTTCTCTTCTGGATAAAGTCATTAGCTAACCTAGATGATCACTCTAATTACCAGGTAAATTTGGGATGAACTCTGTGTGACAAAGGTGTTGTCAAGTCCTTTTGCTTGAGGAATAGCTGTTTATCTCGAAAACATGTATGTAATGGGTTGTTTCCACCTGACTATGTAAAAAGGTGAGCTTTCTTTCTGCCTTTGTAATCCCGTAGCAGATCGCCTGTCATGCACTCACATTCTGATTTAATGCTTATCCAATAATGAAACTGATTTCGGGGCACCTGGGTGGCTCAGCCGGTTAAGTGCCTGACTCTTGATATTGGCTCAGGTCATGATCTCAGCATGGAGTCTACTTGTGATTTTCTCTCTCCCTCACCCCACCCTCCCCACTCACACACACATGCTCTCTCTCTCTCAAAATAATAATAATAATAATAATAATAATAATAATAAATAATGAAATTGATTTCTTTCTCTACTACCTTTGTGGAAAAGTCTCTGAGTTGGAAAATTTTGTTTTTAATTACATTTCCCCAACATGAAAAGAAAAAACACAGATGAGAAAAATTTCCATAATCTAGAAATTTATACTTGGTAATAATCAGAGATCTTTCCAAATGTTCTGTAAATGGACGTTTATCTAAGCACTACTTACAATGATGGAAACTGGAAACAATCTAAGTGTCCCACAGAGAAAGGTTATATAAGAGATGGTGTGCCTATCCATTTAATTGCATATTGTCCTGCTACTGAAGAATCCTTAATGACCTACATATTGTTTTTGATATAATGTTATGAAAATAGAATAAAACCAGTTGTCAAATTCCATACTCACCACGACCATGATTAAATCTCTGTCTCTCACATACACACACACAGATACACACAAAGAAATAGCTGGAGAGAAATTGATTAAAATGTAAACTTACATGTTATTGCTTTCTTTTAAATATTTTCTGTACTTTCATTTTCTTTTTTAAAAAGATTTTATTTATTTATTTGAGAGAGAGAGAACAAGAGGGAGAGAGAGAGAGAGAAAGTGCACCCACAGGTTCATGAGTAGGGGGAGGGGCTGGGGGAGAGGGAGAAGCAGACGCCCCGCTGAGCAGGGGGCTGGATGCTGGACTCAATCCCAGGACCCTGGGATCATGACCTGAGCCGAAGGAAGACAGTTAACCCACTGAGCCACCCAGGAACCCCTGTACTTTCATTTTCTAATGAACAAATATTTTCATAGTGAAAAATAAAGTTATAAATGAGTGTATTTTAAGGCTAGACGTATACAGAAAACAGTAGATGTTTGACTTAACTTGGCAGAAAATCGAAACAACTGTGGTGGAAAGGGCTTAGGAAAGATCATTAAACTCTGAAGAAAATCATAAACCCATGAGGAAAGGTGATGACAAATGACAAAACAGAATACAAAATGGTGGGTGAAGAGGGAACAAAAGGAGGAATCGAAGCACTTTTCTCCGGACCTGTGGAAAGACTTGTGATGGAAAACCAGCTGGTTTACAATGTTTCGAGCAAAATTAATAAGAGTAAGAGCTACTCTAATAAAGCGTTTTGGAAATATCCAAATTAAAAAAAAAATGGTCCAACCCAATGAACAAATATAAGGTGTGTTTGAGTTCTACCCTTTAACAATAGTGCCACTGAACAAGTAGCTTGTTCCATTCTGTTGTTTGACTTTGAGTTTTGCACTTAATCCTTTAAACCGTCTTATTCTGTAGAGAGAATTCATTTTTTTTTTTAGCATGGTAATAGGTAAATATAAACGTTTAAGTTGCCAAGTAGCTAATTTTTTTAAAGCTCCATTTGTTAAATAATCCATTCCCTGTAGTTTGCTGATGCATTATTTTTTTTTAAGATTTTATTTATTTATTTGAGAGAGAGACAGCCAGCGAGAGAGGGAACACAAGCAGGGGGAGTGGGAGAGGAAGAAGCAGGCTCATAGCGGAGGAGCCTGATGTGGGGCTCGATCCCAGAATGTTGGGATCACGCCCTGAGCCGAAGGCAGACGCTTAACGACTGTGCCACCCAGGCGCCCCTGCTGATGCATTATTTATCAGGTAGTAAATGTATACATGTCTCACTGTCTGTTTTGGGGCTATTTATTCTGCTTCATTGAGCTCTGGATCTTTCAAAAGTAGATTATCACTAATTGATATAAAGACTGGTAGCTTCATCAAGTCTGTGGATACTTGTCTTGAATGTACTTCAGCTCTACTGACTTCTTAACAGAAATACTTTCACAGGGTGCTTGCCTCAATTCGCTGCACAGTGAACACCGAGGAGGAGAATATGTATTAATAATGAGGAGACAGATCAAATTGTTTGTTTTTTGTTTTTGTTTTCGCTTTTTTGTCGTTTTTAGCAACTGGCAGGCATTCTCAGTGTCTTGCTCCCATCTATTCTTTCAACTTCAAAATCCACTGTGACATAAGAGCAGTTTGGGTTTAGAACACCGATGGCACTACTTAGTTGAAGAGGGCTTTTATAAATCAAGGTTTAATCAGAAAGCCTTCTACCAAAAATCTCTCAGGCCTGATGTAGAAGGGCGGAACCTCCCTTAAGAAGTCAGGGTTCTAATGCTTTCTCCAACTAACCGTGTAAGTTTGAGCAACGCATCTCACTAGTTCTTGACTTGTTTCTTCACCGCTAACATAAAGACTAATGAGGTAGACTAGATGACACATTAGAACCCAATCCATCTCTAAAATTGTGAATTTTGAGAGAATGGTACCCGGTTCAAAAATACAGATGTCACTTTAGTTTTGCCCCAAGAGGTCATTTTAGTGCTCTTTTGGAACCCAGATCTTCCTGTGCTTCTTTGCTCTCATTTATGTCTGCCCACACCAATAATCTGTAGACTTAATCCAAGAAAAACTTTATAAGAGATTTGCCAAGGTTTACAGACAGGTAAGGTATCTACGACTATGGCCATGCTACACAGTGTAGGATACATGGATCTCTTGTCAGAGATCCTTTATGTTTCCTTTCCTTGGGTGCCTGGAGAATGTTTTCAGTATCTGCAGAACATTTACACAAGAGCCAAGTTAATGAATGGTAAAAGAAATTGCTGAATTTTGTTTATATAGCTCAAATAGCTAAGTGGTAAACCCAGAAAGCAGCAAGTGTTTATTGAAAACATATGATATAAGCAGTAACCTTTTAATAGTGAATCTTTTGAAAATCTGATGAACTGAGAACCTATCCAGAAGCATCAATTTGTGATTGTCATGTCTTTGACAGACCCCAAACCACTGGGATTACATGAAGTCTGTCTGAATCCCTGGGTGGCATGAAATCAGTCTGCCATCTCAGTGTACATGACCTTGGGTCTCAAGCACATGGCATCAAAAATTCCTTGGTAGCGAAGGACTGTGCGTTCACCACGTGCCGTTTGAAAATAAGCCTTGTTTTAAGTCAGACCAAAATTCTGTGATGAGGTTCCTTGAATCTAGAACCTGAAATCCAAACCCACGCAATCTTAGTGTTTTGCATTCAAAATCAATTTGTTCACTGGCTGTGTTTCTGATCACACATATCATATGTATGTAAATATAATATATGAAATTTTGTGTAGTGTTTTCCATTTAAAAAGTTGGCAATGTACAAAAACGGAAACCATCCAAAACTCCACCCCAAAGAGGTAAGATCTTTAGAAAGTGGACAAGCAGCGCACAAATGTAAATGTGTCTGAATCTGAAGTCTGTGCCTTTCCAGCATCGCATGCTAGTAGAACTTCCATTTCTGTGGCACACGGAGTTGGGTTGTATCCCAGGCATGTTGATAATTTTAGTATTTCAAATTAATATCCTTTAAATATCCATTCGGTAGTTAGATAGTGGAAATAAGACAAACCGATTTATTTTTGGTTAACTTAACGTATATGTTGAAGCAAATTCACTTACTGATTCACTTCCAAGAATAAATGGAAAGCCAACATTGTTTGAAAATCTAGCAAAACATTTTCTACCACTCAGTGTTTCCTTATTTATCTTTGGGGTCCTTTTGTGATTTTCTAACTATACTACTTCTTAAGAGATGAAAGGCTTTCGTTTTAGATGTGCAAATTATTACTTGCTCCCAGAAAAAGCATCACTCAATGTACTAATGTGTTTCAGATTCTCAGCAGGATCAGCGGACTTCATGAGCGCGTGAAAAAGAGATGGAACAGAGATGGTTACTTGCTGGCAAAAAAGGTGTTTTGCAAATTTCTAATCAGATATCTACTTCTGCAGAATTAGGTCCAATATTGCATATATTCTTTGGGTTTAAAAAGAATAAATGGTGATTTTTTAATTTATCTAGCTTGTTCTGGTTATTGGGATGAGACAGATAATCTCTGGAGGCTCTCTGTGTTCTTGCTAGAAGAATCCTATCTATCATTGTTGAAAAGGAAAACAAAAGTATACCATAAGAGGATAGATTTATGAGAAACACACTCCCTAAGCAGTGATGAAGCCTTCTCTCCAAGTGTCTACAATCCAGTTAAAACTGACAGGTCCTGGGGCGCCTGGGTGGCTCAGTCGGTTAAGCCTCTGCCTTTGGCTCAAGTCATGATCCCATGGTCCTGGGATCCAGCCCCACATGGGGCTCCCTGCTGAGCAGGGAGCCTCCTTCTCTCTCTCCCTCCCCCCACTCATGTTCTTGCTCGCTCTGCTGCTCACTCTGCTCTCTCTCTCTCTCAAATAAATAAATTCTAAAAAATGAGAAGTCCTTTTAATACTCTATTTAATTTCTCATGCCCTATTTTGGTGGATCTCTTCTCCTTTTCACCAAACTTAACATCAATCTCCTGAAATTTTCTTTTTCTAAAAATTTCCCCAATTGGTAATTCCAAAGATCCAGTCCTTCATTCACCAAACATTTGTAGATGATCTGTACTAAGCTCAGTGCCGGCGATTTCCCCTGGGCCAGACTGGGGGGTCTCCACGTCACTCCACAGCTCTGGGAAATTCATAAACTGAAACATGGGACTCTTACATGAGAATGGTCAAACAAACTAGTGAATAATAAATTCTAAGTCTGGGTAAGCTGAACCTAACTTGGATTATTCAGAATGTAGGCAAATAGAGGGATAGCCTTTAGCCTTTATGCATTCCAGAGCTGTTATAGAATCTGATGAAAGCCATGAGATCTCATTCTAAAAAAAACATACACACATACCATATATATATATATATATATATATATATATATATATATATATACTGACATGCAAAGTCTGCACATAATTTCTGGGGTTTTGTAGACTACCCTGAATGGATTATATGCATGAATGAGTCCTTCATTCAACAGATGATTAATGAGCCTCTATCTATCTACATCTTCTAAATCTTGACTTTTAAGGATACCTGAATTATCTCGAAGGGCCTTTTTATAATTAAAATATACTTTATTTCATTAACCTTAAGGCTGTTCCTTGCTGGATTTTATGGTGCTCAAAAGATCATCAGGCCTAAAGCATCCGAGAAAAAGCTAAAATAAGACAATGGATGATGAAGGGAGTTTAGACTGAAATTGCAGAGTTCTTGGGATCTAAATAATTGATCTGTCTCATAATTTTTCTTAGGACCAGATATGTCCGTTAGTATTGAAACCTGAGCTCCAATTAAGAGGATCACATGAATATCCTTGGAAAATAAGGAATCCATATATACATATTGTTGTGGGAGTAGGACTGTGTTATTCATGATAAAGACAAGATTCTGGACAAACCAAAGTAGAGCCTGTAAAGAAGAAGACCATCTAGTGAAGCTAGCTAGGTCATACAGACCCAGTTGCAGATCCCACCTTTGTGACCCACTGCTTGTGAAAACCTGGACAAATTATTAAGCCTCTTAGACAATTAGTTTTATCATTTGCAAAATCAAATAATAGCAGAACCTCATAAATTAGTTCCTTGTAAAACTCAATATAATGATGCGTATAAAGCACTTAACCAGGGCCCAGAACAGTGTAGGTGTTCCCAATAATAATTGAATTACAAATGACCCTTCTTGAAAGGTAAGTGATTCAGTGTACCGCTTAAATATTACACATAGATGTTTAGGTGTTCGGGATGAAGACGAAGGAAGATTTTGAAAAAAAAAATTGGAATTCTGAGCTCGGATGAGAATTAGTAGATCAATGGTTCTCTACAATCAAAATGATCATAAAACAACTGATTGGAGCCAGCATTCAGTATTAAGCGTGACCTCACGTCGATGCTTTATGAAAACGCAGAAACCCCTGATTAGGTAACAGAAGAGGGAGTAGTGATGTCACCCAAACACCAGGGGGCGCTCTTAGTTTAAGGGAAAAAACATCCCAGTCAACTTTATAAATTGAGGTCAAAACGTGCTAAATAAAGGTCAGGATAGACTTTTGGAACAATTCACTACTGTGGTTTGAATTTAGAATTCATCACAAATCTATATTTTTCTTATTTATTTGGATTTCAAAAGAGAGTCATACAAGGGAAAACAAAATAATGCTATTTCTAACATTAAGGCCACCATTGCCTTGTACCACATGGATTTTTTTTTTTTTAACTCTCTTTAGAGACTCCATAGTTTTAAAAGTCATTTCCAAGTCATTATAGGCAAGAGATATTGTATCTACAGAAGTAAAATAGAGGAGAGAGATAGTATTTGCTGATGATGGGGCTTTTCAAATTACTTAAATAATTCAATCTCCATTTCTCCCTAATGTGACTTATCCTTCATTTAACAATTCGTGAAAATAGGTAAAATCCTCTCTGTCTTATTTTTACTCATTCATTTATTCAGCAAATATTTATTAAGCATGGACTACGTGTGGGGCCTTGGGAATAAGGAAATTCATAAACATCAATCCCAGTCCCTCACGTAGCAAATCACTTGACATTGAATTGGCCCCTGCTTACATTGTAGTGAGACAGACAATGGTTATGCAAAGAAGCAAATATATGAGAAACTGAATATATAAATAGACAATGGCCAAACCAAATATAAAAATAGAACTCTGACCCACAACTTGTTGCAACCTGCCCGTAAACACCAGCGCCCCTCTCTCTATAAACAGTTGAAGAAGTCAGCCTGCTATAAATCAGCCTGCTAGGAAGTCCAGCTGCTATCTGTAGTCATCATCCAGGATGCTAAACAATAACTTCTTTAACAATTGACCCCAAATGACAATTAATAATTGATAGCTTCCCTAATGTTTGCCTCTACTTCCGACTTAAGACCAACCAGAGAAAGCACAATATGTAGCCCTCACCGATCATATAGGATTCTGGGTAGCATGCCTATAGCTTCCCCCTGCCCACACCCCCAATCAGGGGACACCTGACATATTCCCTCCTTCCACTATGAAACTTTCCCATTCTTTTGCGTGCCTTTGAGTCTCTGTCAAACACAGATGACAGTGGCTGACTTCCTTGTTATATAGCAAGCTCAGAATAAATAGCCTTTGCTTTTCTCCTTTGGTTAGTCTCCATTTATTTCCATATATAGGATATGACAGGTTTGGAAATGTACTATGGAGAAAAATAAATCATAATTAAGGAATAGGAATACCTGCGGGAGAGAGGTTTATTTTACGTAGAGTGGCGAGGCAAGACTTTTTAAGCAAAGACCTAAAGGAAGTGAGGGCTGGGCTGTGTGGATATCCAGGGAGGGGCATCCCTGTATGAGGAAGAGCAAGTACAACCTTGAAGGGGAGACTGCTTACATGGTTTGAAAAATGGCCATTTTCAGAGTCAATACAAGAAAGAGAGAGAGAGTGGCCAGATTGGAGTTTAGAGAGGCAGCGAGCCTAAGAATAAGGCTCTAGAGTAAGAAGAGACACGTTTGGAGCTTTAAACAGAGGAATGGCATGATCTGCCTTTGTTCTCGAAGTGACACCCTGGCTGTTGTGTTGAAGTAGACTGTGGGGAGCAGGGGAGAAGCCTGGGGACCAGGTTGTAGGAATGCAGACAAAGATGGCGGTGGTTAGGACAGAGGAATAGTATAGTGGACCTAATGAAAGGTCTTTTAGTTTAGAAGACGTTTGTAGGCAAATCTTTTTTATTTTTAAAGATTTTATTTACTTACTTCAGAGTGAGAGAGAGAATGAGAGGGAGAAGGAGAGAAAATCTGAAGCAGACTCCACACTGAGCACAGAGCCCAATGCAGGGCTTGATCCCACAACCGTGAGATCATGACCTGAGTTGAAACCAAGAATCAGATGCTTAACGGACTGAGTCACCCAGGCGCCCTGTTTGAAGGCAAATCTGACAGATGTATGGATGGGTGGTGTCTGAAGGGTGGAATCAAAATAGGACAAGAGGACAAAAACCAAGGCTTTTGGATGCAGGAACTTGGAAAGAGAGAGACGCCCCTGGGAAGGGGAGAAGTAGTTTGGGGTGGCTATTTGTGGCAACTGGCAATTTGGTTTTAGTCACAGTGAATTTGAGACGCTTGTAAGATTTTAAAAAGGAAATTACGGAGAGCTCCAGACTGGGGATAAAAGGGTGGACGCTGTCAGCGTCTATGCAGAGTTAAAGCCGTCCATATGGTCACCTTGAAACAGTGTAGTGCTTAATGGTTGGAAAAATGAGAAGGAACTCACAAAGGGGAATGAGAAAAGTGCCTGGGGAGATAGGAAAAGAACCAATAGAAAGAGTGGCCGTCCCAAAATTAAGCGAAGAAAGCACTGTAAGAGTAAGGGCGTTGTCACTGGGGACAAATCTTCTGATGGGTTAAGTAAGATGAAAACTAAGAATTGATGATGAAACTTAACAATTTAGAAATTGTCAATGACTTTTACAATAGTTTTCATGGGAGTTGTGAAGAATAAAGTCTGTTTGAACAAAAATCGAAAGCAGAATGGGAGAGGATGAAGTAAAGATAAGTAAGAAGAAGCAGTGCTCTGTCACTTTTACTTAAAAAAAGAGGTAAGAAACTGCAGTAGGAAGGGGCTGTGGAGTCAAAGGCAAGGTTTTGTTTTGTCTTGTTTTGTTTTTTTCCCAAGTTTGGCTCTATTGCAATAGGTCTGGATGTTTATGGTAAGCAGAATAATGACCTGCCAAATATGGCCATGTCCTAATCCCCAAGCCCTGTGAATATGTTACATTTCATAGGTGACATATTCAATCAACTCAACTCAAATCAAAATCAAAAAGATTTTGCAAGATTTGATTAATGTCTTCCTGAGGGATGTAAGCCTGGCGTTTCTATGTGGATCCAGTGTCATTATTTATTCTGGTATACCCGACGTAACTACATGAGTCCGTATAAGGGCAAGAGGGAGGCAAGAGGGTCAGAGAAGGAGATGTGATGGAAATGTGTGTGTGTGTGTGTGTGTGAGAGAGAGAGAGAGAGCACGAGAGAGAAAGAGAGCGAGCGTTTGAGATTCAAAGATGCTACTTTGCTGTACTTGAAGATGAAACTAGGGGCTGTGAGCCAAGGATTCAGGTAGCCTCTAGAAGGCAGAAAAAAAATAGATAAGAATCCTCATGTAGGGACTCCAGAAGGCTACAGTGCTGCAAATCCATTTTGTACTTCTGATCCCCAGATCTGTAAGTTAATACATTAGTGTTCTTTTAAGCCACTGCACGTGCTGCAATTTGCAATAGCAGCCACGAAAGCCAACACAATGCTGTTGGGAATGATACAATCAAGAAGGGAAATTGATCATGCAAGGGGGAGATGGCAACATCGGGAATGATGTCTTTCAACCTGTATCTTGGAGATATCAAACGGGGTTTGGTGCACAGAGGGGTGGACATAGGTAGGATTTCATTCTAGTAACAGGGATCGTATAAAATTGAGTTACAATCCATTGATACATTCAGCGGCAGAAGCATTTCCTCAACTTCTTCAGTGAGGTTCAAATCAACAGCATCAGCTAACATTGAAGAACTGGGGAGGGACGTTGAGGAAAAGTGTGCAATAAGCGTGTGGACAAATAGTAGACTAGAGAAGAGTAATAGGACTGCATGGCAGAAACAACGACCCACTTGAGGTTAGTGGCGATAGAGGGTCTGTTTGTTTAAATTTTTTCTTCAGTCATATTTAGCCTCCTAGATCAGTTACAGAATCTGTGGAGAGTTGGGTTTTGTCGAAACTGAGATTTTGCCAGAGAAATAAAACATGGAAAATTGGGGTTAGAAATTGATGGTGTGTGCAGGGAAATCTAAGATACTTTAGGGAGAAAATGAAGACATCACTTAAGTTAGAGACATTAAAAACATGGTGAATCAATGAACTGTAAATTTCAGTGGTATCAAAGAGTTATTGGCAGTCGCGTGGGGAAGTGGTGAAGGCCCGAGAGTGGGAAGCTTGAGAATGGGAGGGTGAAGCTCCTGAGAGTAAGAATGTGTAGGAAGCCCATCTCTGGGGCTGCACATTGACATCACCTGGGGTGTGTAAGTCAAAACCACATTAAATCAGCATCTCTGGGGATGGATCCCAGAAATTAGTATTTCCTTCCATTTCTCCCGTATGATTCTAATTTTGAGTGCCACGAAAGTGAGTAGCTGAGTGGAGTGAAAAACAAGAGCACAGGAAGCCCAGGAGATAATACCTATGTTGTAAAAATGAATGAGAAAACCTGTGAGCTGAAATTGACCTCTTCTAAGGAAAAGTATTATGGAACTGCCAGCTGTTTTGGGATACAGTTACAGAAACTTTCATCATTATCATAAATTAGGCTTTTATCTTTCTTAGCACAAGGACGATTGAATAAATTATTTGTCCAAGGAGTCTTGGGCAGCATGTTGCCTGGTGGTTGTGAAACTAAAAAGAAATAGTTGAGTTTCTCTCCACCCTCCTTGACCATTACAGATGGGAAATGTTTATAGAACTCTAATTTAAACTATTTGACAAAGAGGTAGACCTAAACTACAAGTTACATGTACCAGTGTTCTTGCTTAGAGACATATAGGTAAACCCCGAGATCAAGCCTGAGGCATCATCAGGCATGTAATCAACGACGAGTAAGATGTGAACAATTATGCATATACTTCTGGTACAGACACTGAGAGTTACATGCCCAGTATCTACTTTTCTTTCTCTTTTACTAAGAGAATCTCAACTTTTTTGTTTTTTTAGAGTGAGAATGTACTTTGTCAAAAATATGTCCATCCCAACTCTTCTTTGACCTAGTTTTGCCATGTGACCCACACCTGGCCTGTGAGATCTAAGTGGGAGTGTCCTAGTCAGGCTTCAGAGAAAGTTTTGGGTTGTTTGTTGTTTCTGATAGAGACAGATTTCATTTGGAACAGAGGGTTTGGACCTTTTGCACACCCCCCTCTCCTTTGCCTGGAGGTGACTCAGGCGTTCTGAGACTCTGAGGACCAATGCCACATGTTTGATTGCTGGGAGCAGGAAACTAGACAGAACTTCCAGCCCCGAGGAATTATCAGAGCAGCCCTGCCAGCCCTGAGCTGCCAAACACTGCACTACTTTTTTTTTTAAGAGACAAAAATAAACATCTTACTTGTTTAAGCAACTTCAGTAGAATGTGTGTTACATAAAGGCAAGTGTAATTGCTATTGAATATAATTTTCTTCAAAGAGTTTTAAAAACACTTTTCTTTATCCTTCATTATAAGTAGGAAAAAAAGAGACTTAATCAGTAGATTCCATGAATTATGTTTAAATTATGTTTATGCTCGCTGATACAATGGAATACAGCGTCATTATAAATATGATGAAGTGGGAAAATGTGTAGTGCAATCAAATGTTCAGGACAGACGACTAAGTGGGAAAACAAAGGAGCTAACACAATAGCGTTGATACTAGGCCTTGACTAGACTCATTTTCACCTAAATCTCACCTTTTTTTTTTTTTTTTTTCTTTTCAGGGCTGCTTGTGGTGGTCAGGGTTGTGGTGAGGGTAGCATCAAGGACATGTGTCCTGAGAACCCACCCATAAGATAACACACAGACACTGATGTGTGCGAATGTGGGGTGGGTGGCTGCGTTGTAAGGAGTGGAAAATAACCTAATACTTATCCTTCTTATGAGTTCTTGACAATCTCAATAAACCAACTCCAAAGAAAGTTTTAAAAAATATATTATTATTTTTTTCTTTTTTCCTGCTTAAGTTTACTGGCTAATGTTTTGCCAAGATACGGCTTATTATTTAAAAAATTCAGAAAACACTTTCACCTTTAATTTTAGGGATGTCAATTATTGATAAATATTACCATATACATAGTACTTAAATTCATTAAATAATGTTTAGGGGCTTTTTTGTCACTTTTTAGAACCCAGAAGACCTTGAATGTCAATTATTTTTAATGTTGGACTTATTTATATGAAGGCAAAAATCATTTTATAATCTGGCCCCTACATTCACATTCGTTATGACCCAAAGAGCACCATGTTTGTACGTTTTTTAAAGTGTGCTTTTACAGAGAAACACAGTTATCATATGGTTTCACTCATTTATGGAACATAAGAAATAGGAAGATCGGTAGGAGAAGGAAGGGAAGAATGAAGGGGGGTAAACAGAAGGGGAATGAACCATGAGAGACTGTGGACTCTGGGAAACAAACTGGGGGCTTCAGAGGGGAGGGGGGTGGGGGAATGGGATAGGCCGGTGATGGGTAGTAAGGAGGGCACGTATTGCATGGTGCACTGGGTGTTATATGCAAATAATGAATCATGGAACTTTACATCAAAAACTACGGAAGTACTGTATGGTGACTAACATAACATAATAAAAAATTATTATAAAAAAATTAAAAAAAAATAAAGTGTGCTTTTAGGGGCACCTGGGTAGCTCAGTCGTTAAACGTCTGCCTTTGGCTCAGGGTGTGAAACCAGAGTCCTGGGATCGAGTCCCGCATCGGGCTTCCTGCTCCGCTGGGAAGCCTGCTTCTTCCTCTCCCACTTCCCCTGCTAGTGTTCTCTCTCTCGCTGGCTGTCTCTCTCTCTGTCAAATAAATAAATAAAATCTTTAAAATAAAATAAAGTGTGCTTTTGTTGTTATACATTCATTTTAAGAAAAAAGTAAACGGTAAAACTACTCTGAATCCATGGGCTATGTATTTGAGCAACTGCATAAACAACGAGCACTTCTCTTTACAAACATATTTTTATTTTTTACTTTATTTTATTTTTTTTAAAGATTTTATTTATTTATTTGACAGAGATAGAGACAGCCAGTGAGAGAGGGAACACAAGCAGGGGGAGTGGGAGAGGAAGAAGCAGGCTCATAGCGGAGGAGCCTGATGTGGGGCTCGATCCCATAACGCCGGGATCACGCCCTGAGCCGAAGGCAGACGCTTAACCGCTGTGCCACCCAGGCGCCCCTTCAAACATATTTTTAAAACCAGCAGAGGTGTTGACCCTCTGTGTGCCTGGATGGCTCAGTCAGTTAAGCAACCAATGACCTCAGGGCTGTGAGACTCAGTCTCTGGCGAAGGTCTGTGCTGGGCATGGAGCCTGTTTGAGATTCTCTTTCTCCCTCTGTCCCTTCCCCTTCCCCTCCCTCCCTGCCCTCCCCCCCCTGAAAAAACAAAAACAAAAACAAAAAAACAAAAACACAGCCGAGTACCTGGTACAAAGTGTAACATTGTTCAACGAAGCCTTTTATACACACTCAGCTCACAAGAGTGCGGCAATCCTGTAGAGCTTACTTTATAAGCCTTCTCATTGTTCAGGCAAGAGTTACTATTAATATAAAAAATATCCACAGTGGTGACACATTTCTTCTCAAAATTACTGATTAGTGAGTTTATGGTCAGCTAAGAGCTACATTTTTGGTTTTTTTTTTTTTGTTTGTTTGTTTTTGGTTTTTTTATTTATATATGACTGGTAGCTTTTGGATAGTCTTTAGAAAACGTTATACTCTAGAGGTCGCCGCTTGATCAGATTTTGAAGGTCTCCTGCTCCGGTGAATGAAGGTTTGACATTCTATCCCCTTAGATGTGAATCACATACATTAAGCACAACAGAAAGAACAAAAACCATTTTTACTTATCAAGAGAGTCCCATCTAAAATATCAAGTAAGGTGAAACCTTTTGTTCTCTTAGGTTTTATGTGTTTTTTTGTCTATGTAATTTTGTACATTTCTCTAATAATTCTATGACAAAGTACAGCTGATTCATGTGGCTGTTTGCTGCTTTCAAGGTGCAATACAGACTTGCCTGGGGGAGGAATGCCCACCTGTTGCTTTAAAAGGACAAATCTTAAAATGCCTTAAGAATATATTCTACTTTCTCTGACAGGTGACAAAACTCATCTTGCACCATAAATGTAAATTTGCATGACTGGTAAACTTATCCTTAAGCTTTTGGGAACATTATTTAATGTACTTTACATATTACACCAGAGGAATGATTCAAATAACACATTAGATTTCCACTAAACCACTCATCACACTGTATATTGGTGTTAGTTTCAAAATAAAATTAATTCAGTATATTGTTATTGAGCATATAGTGTTTTAAATTTAAGTATTGAAAGAGACAAAGCTGAATGGATGAGTAAGATATCATCCTAGAGATGTTTAAATCCAGACATGAGGAGAAAGTTGGCACAAACAGGCATATGACTGGTATCCAAAGGAACAGACTTTCATAAGACTATAGGTTTTGTTGGAGAGAGAAAATAATTCCTATCTGGAGGTGAGTATGGGAAAAACACTGGGAATGTTCATTTAGGTGGAAATGAAGATGAAAGTTGAAGGATAAATAGTTGGAGATTCGGTTGGGTGTGAAGAACTTGGAAATTTTCAGGTAAAGGTGGACGAAGGAAGAACTTAGACAAAGGCATGGAGCTGGAACAGTGAAGGGTGTATTTAATTGGATTGAAATTAAATGAAAGGAAATAACAACTAATTTGATGAGAACAGTGGTTTGGATACATAATACAGGTCCAGGACCATCAGTGCCTAATGAAAATACTCCCCTAAGCCACCCTAATAGCATCAGAAGCTATGCAGTGAGAGAATTACATGGTCAGAGCTGCCCTACATAATATTATTCAGCAACAGGTGAGACACAGCTCTTCAATCTCTGTTTCTTTCTTGACTTGCATCTTATGCCCCAATAAAACTGAGTGACACTTGGTTCCTTGAAAATACTGGTGGATTCACATCTCTATGTCCTTGATAGCCCTGCCTTTTCTGCAATTCATGGGTTCAGAAAACCATGCCACGCGTCCATTGCTTACCAGGTTCTCCTTTATTGCCAGAGACACAAATTCCAGTAGAGGAAAATTCCCACTATTATGACAGGTAGCAAAAAGCACAAGGTGACCCGAATCCGAGGATGACCAGCATGCTCTGCGAGTCCATATGAGAAGCACCTAACTGAAACCCCAGGCTTAGGAAGAAAGGGAGGGCATGTGGGGAGGGATAATCCATGGGTTTGTTTGCCTGGCAAACACACAAGTTTCCAGATTTGGCTCCGGTTTCATTTCTCTATACAAATATTTCTGTCCCTTTCTTCTCTACCTGGCAGAATTCTCCATGCCATCCTCTGAGCCAAACATGTCATAATAATAATTATTTCCTAACCACTCAAAAGTGTTGTATAGCACACAGTCCTTGTAAGAGAACATAAAATACTGGCAATTGGTTTCCGTTCTTGCTGTGACAAAGTACCACCAACTTAATGGCTTAAAACAACACACATTTATTGTCTTACAGTCCTGGAGGTCAGGTATCCAAAATGAGTATTACAGGGCTAAATCAAGATGTCGGCCGGTCTGCCTTTCTTTGGGAGGTTCTAGAGGGGAAGAATCTGTTTCCTCACTTCTCCTGGCTTCTATAGGATATCTGTGTCCCTTCGTCCACGGCCCCATCCTCCATCTTTAGAGTGTGTCACTCCAACCTCAGCGGCCATTGCCTCATCTCCTTCTTCTGACTTTGATCCTCTGCCTCCTTCTTATGAAGACCCATGATTACTCTGGGCCCAAGGAGATAATCCAGCACAATGACCCCATCTCAAGAATCTTAACTTAATCATACTTGCAAAGTCCTTTTTGCTATGTAAGGTTGCATTTTCACAGATTCAGGGAAGCAGGATGTGGACATCTTTGAGGGGAGGGCCATTGTTCTGTCCACCATATCTTATAGGGCTAAGGCTATGTTTTATTTACTTCTGAAATTGCAAGTAGACACTGGTTGCTAAATAAATAGTCACGAAATTTACATCTGTTGTATGTACTAGGGGTTTGGAGAGGTGGAATTAGCAAGACAAGTTGGGAAGATATTTCTCTGCTCTAGAAGAGAAGCTCTCTGAATCTACCCAATTCAAAATGGCTGCATCTCCCTTAGAGGCTAAACCTATCCTAATTTGTAAAGATATTCTTGCAGGGTTTCCCTGCTTCATTGTTGCTGTTGAAAACATATCTATCAGGTCGGCAATACAGCAAAATAGATGTTTTCTATCAATATCCCCACCACAAAACGCTGATTTTGACAGTCACTGATGGACAAGGGTAGCTTTGTGAGAGTTGGGGAGTTCAGTGGAAAAGTTTCAGCACACAGTTGTACAAAAAAAATATGAGAATAAATGCATTGAAGAGGGTGAGGAAAAGAGTTTGACTTTACCCACATCACTCCTTCCCCAAAGCAGCACAGCTCAGTGCCAAGAAAGTACACCTGCGCCTTTTATTTCTCTGACAAGGAAAGTGAGAGCATAGGGGGTGAGTGCCCAGCTTCCCCAGACCAGCCAAGTGGGATGCTGTTCAGAAGGCCCACTTCTGTCTTGCGCTATTCAGAAGAGGTGACTGTCGTGGCTGAGGGTTTGGGAGAGGCTGGCAGCATGAAAACCAGGGCTCGGAACTCATTAAAGGGCCATGGATCTTACTACTTAACATATTGCATTAGGGAGCCCACCCATGTGCCATTTGAGGTGCTTTTCTTACAGACCCACCAATTGACTCATGCCCGCCCCAATGCTCCACTTACCTCATCAACCCCTGGTGGCTGGTACCCTGCATATGCCTCCATGGACAGTGAATGGGAGCCTTTGCAGAAGGCTTCTGAGAACATGCAGAAAGCTGGCCCAACTGTAGGATTGGAAGAAGGCACACAAATAGGCTGAAAGTGAAGGGATGGAAATAGATATTCCATGCCAACGGAAACCAAAAGAGAGTAGAGATAGCAGCACTTACAGCAGACAAAATAGACTTTAAATAAAGGACTATAACAAGAGACAAAGAAGGTCATTATATAATAAGGGGAACAAATCATCCAGAGACTGTAACTATTGTAAACATATATGCACCCAACTTTGGAGCACCTGAGTTTATAAAGCACATATTAACAGATCCAAAGGGAGAAATAGCAATACAAAAATAGTACAAGACTTCAATGCCCCACTTAAAACAATCATTCAGATGGAAAATCGATAAGGAAACATTGGACTGAAATTACACTTTAGACCAAATGGACCTCCCAGACATAAATAGAACACTCCATCCAACAGCAGCAGAATACACATTCTTCTAAAGTGCACATGGAACATTCTCCAGGATACATCATATGGTAAGTCATAAAACAAGTCTCAACAAGTTTAGGGAGGTTGAAACCATATCAATATCTTTTCTGGCCACAGTGGTATAAAACTAGAAATCAATTAATAGGAGAAAACTGGAAAATTCCAGTTTTAAATTAAACAACACACTCTTGAACAACCAATGGATCAAAGAAGAAATCAAAAGGGAAATAGAAAAAAAAGAATCTTAGACCATGATAACGGAGGCACAACATAACAAAACTTTTGGGATGCAGCAAAAATAGTTCTAAGAGGAAAGTTTATAGTTATAAACATGTACATTAAGAAAAAAGAAAGACATCAAATTGACTTAACTGTACATCTCAAATCTCAAGAAATTAAAAAAAGAAGAACAAACCAAGCCAAAAGTTATCAGAAGAAAGAGAATAACAAACATCGGAGTAGGGAAATGCAAATGAAAACCACAATGAGATTTTACTTCACACTTGCTGGGATGAGTGTTATCAAAAGGTCAAAAGATAACAAGTATTGGTAAGGAGGCAGAGAAAGGATACACCCTTGTACACCAGTGGTGGGGACATAAATCAGTACAGCCATTATGGAAGTTCCTCAACAAATTGAAAATAGAACTACCGTATTATCCAGTCATCCCACTTCTGGGTATATATTCAAAAAAAATAAAATCACCATCTCAAAGAGAGAGCTGCACTTCATGTTCATTGAAGCATTATTCACAATAACTAATAATAATTACTCTAATATGTGGAAACAACCCAAGTGTCCACTGACTGATGAATAGATAAAGAAAATGTGATACACACACACACAAATTAAATGTTACTCAGTCTTAAAAGAAAGAAATACATGTTTATAACAAATAGATTAACTTGGAGGACATAATGCCAAGTGCAATAAATTAGACACAGAAAAATAAATACTGAAAAATCTCACTTATATTTGGAATCTGAAAAAAATTGAACTCAGAGTAAGAGAGTAAAATGGTGGTTACCAAGGACTGGGAGTTGGGGAAATGAGAAGATGTTAGTCAAAGGGCACAGATTTCAGTTATAAGGTGAATAGGTTGTAGAGATCTACTGCATAGCATGGTGACTACAATAAAGAATAATGACTTGTGTACTTGAAATTTGCTGTAAGAGTAGATCTTTTGTGATCTCATTAAACACACATACGCAAACATACATACACAAAGGTAATTAGGTGAGTTAACAGATGTGTTAATTACCATGATTGTGACAATCACTTCATAATGTATATATATTTGAAAGCATCATATTGTACGCCTTAAATATTTGAATTTGCCTGTCATACTTCAATAAGGTTGCAAAAATAAAAAAAGAAAATTAAAACAGGCAGTTATTCTAATTGTTGTTTCTTTGTAATAAAGGTCTTTCGTCATTGGTGTTCTGCAATTTATCATAATACATCTAGAAAAGGTATCCTTTTATTTATGTACTGAGAATTAAATGTGCTTCCTAACTCTGTTGGTTACCTTTTCGTTTTGTTGATTGTTTCCTTCGCTGTGCAGAAAGCTTTTTATTTTGATGTAGTCCCAATAGTTTATTTTTTCTTTTGTTTCCCTTGCCTTAGGAGACATATCTAGAAAAATGTTGCTATGGCTCATGTCAGAGAAATTACTACCTGTGCTCTCTTCTAGGAATTTTATTGGTTCGGGTCTTATATTTAGGTCTTTAATCCATTTTGAGATTATTTTTGTGTATGGTGTAAGAACATAGTCCAGTTCATGCATGTAGCTGCCCAGTTTCCAAACACCTAATGTTGAAAACACCTCACTCTGACTACTTGGAAATTCTGATTTCAGATTCTGACTTTCTGGAAAATTCTTATTCATTATTTCTGATTATGGCCGCCTTCATTTTATCTATTGTCTCCAATTAAATGTAACTCCTGTTAAACTTACTTTGACTTTCTCTATCCTTCACTTTCTTCTATCCTGTCTGACTTTTTTTCCTTATGACATGTAAATAATTCTTTAAATGTATATTCCAATAATCTGAGTATTTTAATCTCTTGTAAAATCCATTTTCAAATTTTTAAAATTTTAGTTTCACTAGAATTTCCCTTTGTTTTGTCTGAAACACACCTGCTCATTTTTGATGAACTTTACCTTCTTAATTTGAGTCTACATTTTATTTTATCATACATATTTTCATTTTATATTATGAATATATTCTATATTCATTTTATATCTATATATTCTATACTCCAATATCTCAGTATCGTTTTTGGAGGTCTGATTCTGCTATTTTTTTCTTCTGCCAGTTCTCACATATTATGATGTTTCCTTGTGTATTTTGGGTTTTGTGACTATGAGCTCTGTTTATTGAAAATCTGTCCCTGGGAATTCATGAAGGGCTCCTTCAGAAAAGAGTTACATTTGTTTTTGTTAGGCACTTTGAGGTATTACCAGCCCAGATTTGCTTTAAATTAAAATTCCCAGCCTGCAATTTTGTGGACCATGTAAATAGTCTTAATCTAGACCCAAATGTCTACATGGCCACAAAGTCTCAAGTTACTTTTGAAATTCTAGTATGAAACAAAGCAAATTTACTTTCTGTTGGACTTCCTGATGGAAATTCTTGCTAATTTAACCTCTATCCTCAAGTTGTTGCTCTTTGAGAATCTCATCCTTATTCTAGAGTGTCTAATATGAATCCAGGCTTTTGCCCAAGTCCCATGGGCCAGCCATCCCAATCAGCCATCCTGGACCACCAGGGAATGGTAGATTCCCTAAGGCCACTCATGGCTTTCTCTTTTGCTAGTCTCCTAAGAATAAAGTTTCTGCTTCATTCTTATTCTCAAAATATTTCTCCTATTTTCTTGAAAACTTCCATGCATTGAAGTGATTTTTTCTTTCAGGAGTTTTAGTTTTTTGTTTTTTGTTTTTAACTGAGGAAATGATAGAATATTGGTTTCCAAGATCAACAAAGAAAATGATGAACATCAACTGAAGTGCTGAATTGATATCCTATACTTAATAGCACAAGAAGATTCTTTAGATATTAAATAACCACTGACTTAGATTGAACAAAAATATACAAATATCTTTCTCAGATTTTATGATTTGTTTTAATACCATTCTGGTCAAGTAAATAACCTGCTTATGAAATTTATAATTGTAGGGTGCCTCGGTGGCTCAGTCGGTTAAGTGTCTGACTCTTGATTTCAGCTCAGGTTATGATCTCAGGCTTGCGAGACTGAGCCCCACGTCGGGCTCCATGCTCAGCACAGAGCTTGCTTGGGATTCTCTCTCTCCCTCTCCCTCCGTGCTCTCTCTTTCTCTCTCTCTAAAATAAATAAATAAAATCTTTTTTTTTTTAAAGAGAGATTTATAATTGACCTCAATGTTCTATCACAAAAAATCTAAACTCTTCTTCCTTCTGAGGCTTTCCAGTATTTACCCCAACCTCATTCCTTTACTGCATAAATCTTACGAAAATGTGTAAAAATAAAGTTTTCAATAGGTAAAAATATGACTTTTATGCCAATACAGAATATAAACACATTTCAAAATGTACTTAACCCATTCATGAGAACTGCTAGGTCAGGATGCCTGTTTGCAAGAGTATTTGAGAAAAGCCACACTGAGATAAGTTAAAGACAAACCTCTTTAGTGTCCCAAGAGCAACAAAACTTAAGTTATCTTCTATCCAGAAATTATTTGCATTTTTATAGGAAAAAACCCTGTAAGTTTGCATGTAATTTCACAAAGTTAGAGCCCTAACCAATAGTAAATAGCAAGGAAAACAGAGGCATAATCCCCTAAAACATTAAATAATCCTTGGTTGAGTCTGTTAAGCAATGTTCCTGCATCCTGCATGGCATTGAAAGGATATGTAGTTCTTACTTTGTCTTAATTCTAAGTAGTACATCTTTTTTTTTTTTTTTCCACTACAGGCGTGAAATCTATAACAGCAGGGGCTTTACAGTTCTTCCCCACTCCTCTATGACCAGTGCACAGTGGAGTGAACTAACACATAGTATGTGCTCACATAATATGCCGAAGTATAAATGAATCAGTGAAACTGTCCTACTCTCTATGCGCTTCTCTCCTATATTAATCTAAACGAGGGTATCTCTGCTCTACGGCGCCGGACATCTTCTTTTATATAAACTATTTGGTCGTGTCCTATAGAATATCCTGAAATGTGAGTCGTAGATGATATAAAATAGTCTTTTGGAAGTGTCCTTATTATATCCTATCTATGACATAAGGAAAAATTTAAAGGAAAATAATTTACTTAAGATAATACATATTTCGTTATGTGATTGGAACTTCCAAACTGGAAGATATAACATTAGATGCTTGCTTTTATGTGTGGATTCACTGTCAATATGAGAGCTACAAAAATAGATGAATAGGAAAGTTAGATTTGTGTCTCAAATTCCCTGACTACCATTGCCATGGACAACAGGATTTTTTAAAATGATGAATAGCTTTTAGCATAAGTTCCAAACAAAAGAAAATTCAACCTGCCCTTGAATTACTGGTTATGGCATTCCTGATTTTTTCATTGTTCATTAAAAAAAAGAAAAGTTTTTACTTCAAAGTGGAGTAGAGTTCTATGTTCATGATCATAAACAGGTTTATATTATCCACCAAATCACCAGGAAATTGCATAAGATACAGGACGACACATCTTTGTGCAAGACTGTCTTTTATGTCTTGTTTGTACAAGATAACCAGTAGGCTCCCATTGATTAAATGCCAGCCAGGTTCTCAATTGTTGTGGCGAACAAATTTCACTCCCCCCCAAACACACACACACCTTTACAAGAAAACTCCTCAGATGGTATGCTTCAACTCAGGACCACTGGTGGAGGAATATGTTACCGGTTTTTGAAGGACCTATTAGAACACTGCACCTTCGTGAGTATTTACCAGTGATTCCTATGGACGTTATTTTCTCATTTCCTCAATACTTGACAACTTTTAAAGTTCGTACATGAGCCATAGTGATCAAGCGTGTGGACTCGGCAATCTCCCTGCCTGGGTTTCTATCTCAGATACCCTCTGTGTCCTTGGGCAGCTTACCTAACCTCTCCGTGTTTCCATTTTCCGCATCTGTAAAAAGTGAATGAAATTCGTAGCTATCTCACTGGGTTGTTGTGGGGAGAAAAATCCATGTTCGTTGCAAGATTAAAGATTGTTTAATTCTTTAATTTCTTAATACATATTAAGTATTTTTCTAATTAGCACCAAGGTGCTACTAGGTCTATTTCTTAAAGTAGATGGTAAGCTCTTTGAAAGTGGAGTTTGTTTTTTTTGGGGGGGGGTGGTAAAGAAAGACTGCCATATGCAGCACCTCATTTGGGGGTATCCAGGGTCTTGGAAGCTTGATTACCCTATGTTCCCCTAAAAATGGACCTTGAGAGCTTGTTTGGAGGTTCTAGCAGGGGAGCAACTACTTGTATACCCTTGACCCAACAACAGTCCTCCTCTATGGGGCAGAGCATTCAGCTTTAGGAGGGACGCACAAGATGTGGGGAGGGAGGAGGGGACACCCTCCTAGCCAACCAGATCAGCCCAGTCAACCCTGGTGATCAATGGGATGACAGCTGTCACAGCCAGATCACCCTGAGGATGGAGCATTTCGACAATGGTGAATAACCTGCTGACAATGGATCCATATGTACTTGTTAATTATGTATATTTAGTTTGAGCCATTGCCGGGCCACAATATTGACACAAGAAGACTCTTGAAAATGTGTTAGAATTGCAAAGCATACTACGAATATTCCCACAAAAGAATTATTAATTCAAAGAAGAGTGCTTAAAAGCAGAGGACACTAAACACATTTTTCTTGTTACTGTTTTGTAGAATGCTTTTGGCCAAGCCAGTGAGCTGCTCTATACTCTCACTTTTCCCACAACCAGCTACAGAGGTAGCACCTGCCCCTGCCCTCTGTCTCGGGAATGTTGTAAGGTTAGACAATGTGTATAAAGCTTTTGTTCCTCAGGCCACAGAACAATTATCTGTCCTCTTATTAAAATTGTTCTGTCCTGTGACATCAGCCATTATAAAGGGTCTTAGTGAATCATTTTCTCCTATGGATTTTCTGTGCCAGAGGAAGGTGTGTCTATCTATTTTTCTTAGCCACTAACCACTACAAAATATGCACTACCTTATTATATAGTTGAGCAGTATTACGTAAAACTTCAAGTGTTCTCACCCTCTGCTTTTATCACCCTCATTAAAAAGTTCAGGAGAAAGCACTGAATTCAGATGGTGGAGAGCCTTGGTTTTTATACTTTCATCTCTCACAGTGAAACATTGGCTTTCAAATTAACCATGGAAGAACCTGACAATTTTCCATCTCTGTGCAATTAAATTTATAATTAAGTGCCCATTGTTACTGATTTTTAATTTGTTTTTGTAAGATAAATCCATACATTTTTAAGGTTAACGGAGCACTTAACTGAATTTAATTAAATGCAACAGACCTAAGGTAGCATACGGAATCGTAAATGTGGCTCCGAGGCCACCCTGTCTGAGCCTGAATCTTGGCTTTACATTAGCTGGGTGACTTTCCGCCTTACTTTGCAGGTCTGGTATCCTTTCCTGAAAGATGGAGATGAACAAATGCTAAGCCTGTGGGGTTATTTTGAGTCTTGATGATGACAAGTGACCATGCAGATCCCACGGGTAATGATACGTATCATCTGTGGCATACCCCCTTGCTTACCGAGTGTTAGCCATGATTCTTTGTGCCAGGGGCTTGTCCTGCATGATGCAGGTGTTCAGAAGCGTTCCTACCCTCCACTCACTGGATGTCAACAGCATTTCCCCAGTGTAGACAAAATGTCTCCAGATGTTGACAAACATCCCCTGGGGAAAAATCTTGAGAACCACTGTTTTATGATATAATAAGTTTTATGGGGAGAAGGTGGAGCCTTTATGAAATGACATCGGCCCTGCTGGCCAGAAGCGTACAATCCAAGGCGGGGAGATGTAGTTCATTTGAACTGAGATACGTCAGAGCTTGAAGTCAGGCTCTGAGCATTGTTCACTGTCTCTGGTTGCCTCATTTCTTCATTGGCCAAATGTAGACAACCGTTAGAACAAAGCAGATAGTTCAGATAGTTAGCGGCAAAATAAATGCATAAAAATTAATAATTTTCTTATTTTACAGTTTCAGATTATAATAAAAGATGCAAATCATAACAAATGTATAAGACACCTAGAAATAAAATCAACAAAATAAAATACCCCAAATCAAGTGAGACACCATAATTGCTAAGAGCTATAAATTAGAAAACTAGTATGAACCTTTAATCTTGTAAGACTGTTGATCATTCTTTATATAATAATAGCATTCACATATTTATTTTCAGAATCCAATGTGTTTTGTTATTAATTTAACAAAAGTATTTTAAAGTCCATCTGAAAAAAACCCAAAAGTTTTTAAAAAGTAG
The DNA here is from genome assembly GCF_023065955.2 of Ursus arctos. NCBI lineage: Eukaryota > Metazoa > Chordata > Mammalia > Carnivora > Ursidae > Ursus > Ursus arctos. Next base: position 80,645,278 of record NW_026623056.1, on the reverse strand, counting down.
ACAATTTTTTAAAATAAAATTACAATAACTATAAGATTATGTATTGATGTGAAATTAGGCTAAAAAGAAATCCAGCCCATTTACAAAAGCAGACAAAAAATATGAATATATTTCTAGCAAGTTAAAAACTCACGAGGCAGAATAGAAAATCCAGAAGCAATGAGTATACTTTTAATAAAATAGCCCAAAAATATTTCTTGAACCCACACTATATTCCTGGTATTGGTCTAAATACTGGGGGTATATTAGTACAGAAAACAGAATATGTCCTTGTTCTCTTAATTTGCTTAGACAGAAAGACAATAAAAAAATCAACTCAGATTTATATTATAACGTTTAATAATGATAAGTGATTTTTAAAGAGATAATAAGGATAAAAATGACAGAGTGATGGAGAAGTTCCTGTTTATGTAGAGTGGTCACTGGTCAGGGAAGACTCCTCTTAATAGGTGACATTTGAGCAGTGGTCTTAAAAAAGCAGATGGGAACGTCTGCACATAAATGAAGGGAGGGAGCATGGAGGGCTCTCAGGCCAGAGCAGTGGAGCTTAAGTCCAAGGAACTAGGGACCACATACTGTAGGGATGCTGGATTTTATTCTAAGTGTGATGGAAAACCACGGGAAGAAGCAGGAGACATGAACAGTAACAGACAAAATGGCAGGAGTAAGACTAGAAAACAATTTCAGGAGGGTAGTAGTGTGATATTTGTGGTGAAGAAGATGAGAAATAGTTGAACTTGGGATTTGAAGGTGGAACATGAAGAATCATGATGGATTGCATGTTGGGTGTGAAGCAAAGGTGTGAGTTAAGGATGCCTTCAAGCTTTTTGGTCTAAGAAACTGGGCATGTAGAGATTGTATTTACTGAGCTAGGGAAGAAGTAATTTGGGGAAGTTTCACTAATCAAGAGTTTGGTTATGGACAAATTACACTGGAGATGTCTATTGGACCCCAATGTGGGGAAATGTCCAATAGGCTGTTAGACAGATGAATCTGGAGTTCAAGGAAGTGGCCACAACTGGAGATAAAAAGTTGGAGATAGTTTTCAAGCCCCAAGCTGGATTAAGTCACCGAGAGTGTGCCTGCAAAGGAAGAGGCGTGGAGACGCAAGGCTTGGGGTGAGCCAAGCATAGAGCTATTTGATTTAGTATGCCTATTTTTTCTGTTGTTGTTGTAACAAATTATCACAAACTTGTGGTTTATACTTCACAAACTTTTTATTTTATAGTTTCACGGGTTAGAGGTCCAAAATGGGTCCCACTGGACAAAATCAAAGTATTAAGTTGGGCCAGTTCCTTTTGAGAGTTTTTGTTGTTGTTGTTTGTTTGTTTTTTACAGAACCTTTTCAAAGAGACTCTGTTTCTTTGCCTTTTCCAGCTTCTAGAAGTTGGCTGGACTTCCACTCTCCATCTTGAAAGTTTGCGACATCTGGCTGTTCTTCACATGCTGCCATCCCTCTGATTCTTCCTCTTCTGCCTTCCACTTTTCAAGATCCTCTTAATTATCATGAGTCCATCCATGTGACCCAGGATAAGCTCCCAATCTTAAAATCATCTGCAATCATCTAAGTTCATCCACAAACTTAACTCCTCTTTTCCATATAACTGAATATATTTACACGTTCCCAGTATTAGGATGTGAATAAATTTGGGGGGCTGTTATTCTCCTTCCTACAATGTGTAATAGAGACAGCATGTTTTAAAAAAATTAGAAAACAATGGCTTATTCAATAAAAGATATGGATATAACTGGTTAAAAATATGAAAAAAGAATTAGACTGAATTCCTCACATCATGTATTGATTTAATGACCGATGTATTAAAATTTCCTTGTAAAAATCAGAATCTCCTTGAGAACCGGAATAATTTATGGAAGAACATACTGAGGACTTAAAAAAAAAGCATAAAGGAAAGTATTAAGTGGCTTGTGGCACATTGGTATTGTATGAAGTACAAGGTGCAGCAAAGCAAAGAAGAGGTAACATTTAAAGGCGGGCAACACACAGACCTATAACATAAATGCAGATTCCATAGTGTTATTTCTAATATATAAAATTACCATATTTTTTAAAGTTTATTAGCATTTTTTATTTCCTTATAAGCAAAGCAAAGGATGCAAGTCCTTTAAAAGTCTAGCCGCCTTTATTTTTAAGGTTTTATTTAAATTCCAGTTTAAATTGGTGCACCTTGGTGGCACCTTGGTGGCTCAGTTGGCTAAGTGTACAACTCTTGGTTTTGGCTCAGGTCATGATCTCAGGGTCCTGAGAGTGAGCCTGGAGTGGAGATCCACACTTAGCATGGAATCTGCTTGAGATTCTCTCCCTCTCCCTCTGCCCCTTCCCCCACTGGCACGCATGGGGGCATGTGTGTGTGCTCTCTCTCTCTCTCTCTCTCTAAAACAAACAAAGAGATACAATCTTTGAATTCCAGTTAGTTAACACACAGTCTAGTATTAGTTTCAGGTGTGCAATATACCCAATGCTTCCATACAACACCCGGTGTTCATCACAGCAAGTGCACGCCTTAATCCCCATCACCTATTTAACCCATCCCCTCACCCACCTTCCCTCTGGTAACCAGCAGTTTTTTCTCTATATTAAGAGTCTGTTTCTTGGTTTGTCTCTCTCTCTCTTTATCCCCCTTTGCTCATTTGCATTGTTTCTTCAATTCCACATATGAGTGGAATCATATGGTATTTGTCTGTCTTAGACTGACTTATTTCCCTTAGCATAAGACGCTCTACCTCCATCCATGTCATTGCAGATGGCAAGATTTCATTCTTTTGGGGCGCCTGGGTGGCTCAGTCGGTTAAGCATCTGCCTTCAGCTCAGGTCATGATCCCAGGGTCCTGGGGTCTAGCCCAGCATCAGGATCCTTGCTCAGGGGGGAGGGGGAGCCTGATTCTCCCTCTCTCTCTGCCCCTCCCCTCTACTCCTGTACTCTCTCTCTCTCAAATAAATAAACAAAATCTTTAAAAAATTTTTTCATCCTTTTTAGGGCTGAGTAATATTCCATCATATGTGTTTTATTTCCTTATGAGCAAAGCAAATTATTTCATTTCCTTATAAGTAAAGGAATTCTTTATCTTCTTATTCTTCCACTTCTTTATCCATTCATCATTTGATGGACACTTGAGCTGTTTCCATAGTTTGTCTATTGTAGAAAATATTGCTATAAACATCACGGTGCATGTATCCCTTTGAATTAGTATTTTTGTATTTTTGGATAGATACCTAGTCATGCAATTGGTGGATTGTAGGGTAGTTCTATTTTTAACTATTTGAGGAACCTGCATGCTGTTTTCCACAGTAGCTGCACCAGTTTGCATTCCCACCTATACCGCAAGAGGGTTCCCCTTTCTCCAGCCCCACACCTCACCAATACCTGTTCCTCATTGTGTTGTTGATTTTAGCCATTCTGACAGGTGTGGAAATAATTTTTAAACATATATACCAAAAGCAAAAAATAATCAAAGAAAATAAATAGATAATTGGTAAAAATTTTCTAAACACTGAGAAATGAAATTTAGTAATTTAACCACAAGAGTAATCAAAGAAATGTGAATTCTAACAATCATAAAATACTGTACTTCACCTATTAAGTCGAAATGTTTTGTTACGCTAACCCAGTGATGGTAAAGAAACAGGGGAATAGGTACTTTCAAGCACTGCTGATGGAAAACAATTTAAAAATATACACCAAAAATGTGCAATAGAATAAATTAATAAGTGGGAGAGGAAATACGAATCTCCCACGCTGAAGAATTCCAAATGATTTATGTAAGTGCCCCACTCCTGTGCTGTGGGCTGGGTATAGTGACTTCCTTCCAAAGAGCTCAGGATGGGAAGTAGGTGGAAGTACTTTACCGTGGAGAAATCTACAAATCCTACCCCAGCCAGATGAACAAGGTCAACATCAACAGTCATAAATAGTATAAATAGTACTTTTGATACTTTGTGATGAAGTGTCACTTTACCTCTGCGATCGTCTTCTCCGAAACCCATAACCTGTCTAATCATGAGAAAAATATCAAATTCCAGTAGCGAGTCACCATACAAAATAACTAAGCAGCACAGTACAAATATGAGGAAAGTCTGAAAAACTGTCACAGCCCAGAGGAGCCTAAGGAAACATCACAACTGAAGGTAAAGTGGTATCCTGGATGGGATCTTGGAACAGAGAAAGGATACTAGTGGAAAACTAGGAAAATCTGAAAAAACTAGGAACTTTAGTTAATAATAATGTATCGATATTGGTTTATTGAGTGTGACAACTGTATAATTAACATACAATGAATGATGTTACTAGTAAGGGAAACTGGGTGTGAGATACAAAAACTTTCTATATGAGCTTCTTAAATTTTTCTAAATCTAAAACTGTTCTAAAAAAATAAGGTCCGTATGAAACATAATAAAATGGACTGTGTAGTTTATCTGAAAGGAATGTCATTAAAAATAAGTATTAAATGAATATATTTTGATCAAGTTTTGATTTTAAAATTAGTATACAGAAAACATTTACTATATGTGATAAGTTAACCAATTGTGTTAATTATTTTATTTAATCCCTTTGTACAGAGGAGAAAACTGAGAGTTAGAAAGGTCTCTTGGGGGGCACCTGGGTAGTGTAGTCGTTAAGCGTCTGCCTTCAGTTCAGGGCGTGATCCTGGCGTTCTGGGATCGAGTCCCACATCAGGCTCCTCTGCTAGGAGCCTGCTTCTTCCTCTCCCACTCCTCCTGCTTGTGTTCCCTCTCTCGCTGGCTGTCTCTCTGTCGAATAAATAAAATCTTAAAAAAAAAAAAAGAAAGGTCTCTTGGTATTATTTAAACTGATATCCATTGGAACCTGAGAGTCTCCAAAGTATTTAGAGAGATATATCTGCTCGAGTTTTTAGTTATGTTGGATTATCTGGATGACAATTATACTTACCTCCTGCCCTATCACTGATATGTATGATTATCTAAAGTGAAAATGTGAACATGTAATGTGCTCGATCTCACTTCTGTCCCGTTGGCTTGTTCAAATTTTGAAGTAAGAATATTTGGGGGCGCCTGTGTGGCTCAATCAGTAAAGCATCAATTCTTGATTTCCGCTCAGGTTATGATCTCAGGGTCCTGGGATCAAGCGCCACATCCAGCTCTCTGCTCAGCAGGGAGTCTGCTTGTTCCTCTCCCTCTGCCCCTCCCCCCACTTGCGCGCACTCTCTCTCTCCCCCCCAAATTAATAAAATATTTTTAAAAATTAAAGTAACAATATTTGGTCTGCATAACATAGTTACTGGTTGAATTATTTTTACTATTTATACAGGTGTAATTGTTTTGCAGTGATAGTTTTCAATTTAAATAAATTCAAAATTAGTCTTTAGTTTTTTAAATCATATAATAAATTGAGACATTGGTTTGCCCTTGTAAAAATGACATTGAACACTGACATAATTTTTAAAAATACAGGTCAAATGTAGTCATGGCACATTGTACTTACGTAGAGTTCAGAGTCACAAATCTAGTTGGTGGGATATTGAATCCTTACAATATATAGAGACACTCAAGACAATATCACGCGAAAGAAAGAACTTGCTAAACTTTTCTTATATTTGGGTCACATGTGATGAAGAGATCTGATTTTTGTACAAGTCCTTAGTTAAGTATAGAAGTAAATTTGCAATAAAGAAGAGTACGTTTTAATTTGCCAGTATTTTACTTACGAGCAGGCTTTCAAACGTTTTGGCTGATCACAATATTGGATCAGTTTAAGAGTAATTTCATTGTTAAAATGAAAAAAAAATGACAGTGATAAATGGATGCTTCAGAAAATGGTGCATCACATTGGAAATCCAACAAATAAAAAATGGCTCGTAGAGGACAAATTAGAAAAGCGTATCTTTCTGCTAGTAAATCTAACAACCAAAGTTTAGTCTCAAAAATTCAATACTATGTACCGAATCAAAATAACATTGATAATTGAAATTTTATCAGTTGTGTAGTTTTGTTTGTATTTAATTTGTTGATTATTTTGGTTTTATGGTTTTTGTAAGAGCCATAAACATAAAAGTTTATACCATGTTTTATGTCTGAACATAACTGAAGTAATACGATGATATAAACGTTTTTTAAAAAACTTATTCTTCAAAGGTATTTGAACATAATTCACAGTTGAGAAGCACTATACAAATACTCCACTGGAGGTGTTTTCAATGATAATGGATAAATATCAGGCCCTCACTTGCTTTTTAAAAAATAACATTGCCTAATTGCAGAAAGTTAAGAGCAATAAATTCATCATTTTTATTTCAAAGCTTTTCACCACCTACTCACATAAGACAGAGTTTAACTAGAAATATAAAATATTTACACTCAAGATTCTTGTCGAGGAGAATAACCTCAGATTCACTCTGGAGTCTCAAAAGCTCTATGGAGAGAAATAATACGAATGTAAAATTACCTTAAGGATATACAATCCATCCATTCACATAGATCAGTGCCTCTCAGTCCCAGCCGCATACTACAATCACCTAAGACGCTTAAAAAATACTGATGTCTGGGTGCCATCTTGAGCTATTCTGATTTAATTAGTTTGATGTGAGACCTGATATGTTTAATAACTTCCCTTGTATGATTCTAATTAAAAACCAAAACTGAGAACCACTGAAATAGAAACTCTAAAGCAGTGCTTCTCATACCGTCTGCCTGTTGGTATCCCAGGGGGCGCATTTACAATACCAGCTCTGCTATAACAAAACCGAACTTAAATGAAAATTCTGCAGCCGCAGCCCCGCCCCCAGGCTACTGGTTTAATGGATCTGGGGTGGGGCCCCAAGCATCGGTATTGTTTCACAGCTGCCTCAGGCGGTTCTAGTGTGCGGTCAGGCTGAGAACCACTGACCTAAGACCTGAACACCTGGACCGCTCCTGTAAAATGAGAACACCTGGGCAAATTTGTCTGCTCTAGTTACTGTAAGGATCTTGTTCATTGTATTCCACAGTGAAAGAGTTCTTTCTGGTGTCAGAAGCAAGGAGAGTTACGCGATTCCTAAAGACATGTCTTTGTTTTTATTGCATGGACCCTGCATTGCTGCTAAAAAGCTTCGAGGAAAAGGGCTTCTGGGTTCCTGGGTGGCTCAGTCAGTTAAGCAGGGGACTCATGATTTCGGCTCAAGTCCTGATCTCAGGGTCCTGAAATTGAGCCCAGTGTCAGGCTCTATGCTCAGTATGGAGACTGCTTGAGATTCTTTCCCTCTGCCCCTCCCTTCTTCCCCCCTCCCAAATAAATAAATAAAATGTTTAAAAATATAAAACACTTAGAGGCAAGTTCATGGCCAATACTTAGCTAATGTGACCCTATTCTGTGGAGAAACTTCATGCACTTTTTTTCTTAAAGATTTTATTTATTTATTTGACAGAGAGAGAGCATGCACAAGAGGAGAGGGGATGGAAACAGCAGAGGGAGCGGGAGAAGCAGGCACCCCGCTGAGCAGGGAGCCCTCTGAAGCTGGGCTAGATCCCAGGACCCTGGCATCATGACCTGAACTGAAGGCAGATGCTTAACAGGGTGAGCCACCCAGGCGCCCCACTTCATGCATTTTTTTTTAAAGATTTTATTTATTTATTTGACAGAGATAGAGACAGCCAGTGAGAGAGGGAACACAAGCAGGGGGAGCGGGAGAGGAAGAAGCAGGCTCATAGTGGAGGAGCCTGATGTGGGGCTCGATCCCATAACGCCGGGATCACGCCCTGAGCTGAAGGCAGACGCTTAACCGCTGTGCCACCCAGGCGCCCCTCACTTCATGCATTTTTATCTTCTATTTTCTATTCTTATATTACCCTATCCCCCCCATTCTCATTTGCTTTTCATTAATCCCAGGGTTCCTTGTTTTGTTGCCTATTTTGACAAGTTGTCTTCAATTATTTCGGCAGCCGCATGTGGTAGAAAAAATGAAGGAGAGAAGGAGAAGGGAGAGGAAAATAAATCCAAAGCCCTCTAGAGCATATTCTCAACTGTCTGCAGAATCAAAAACATACATTGAATATTCAATGTATACAGGTTTTCATTACCTGGAGAAAACAGATTTCCCCGATTGGATTCATACAAAAGTCTATTTTAAATACTGACGTATAAGCCTGAAGACAGTTGAAATTTGAGATAGTAATGCAACATAACAGGATAAATTTGATTGACTAGAGGGTGGTGTTAAACCTAATTCAGTTGGTTTTTAGATTACCCCCAAATGCATTCCTGGAAAAGGAAACTATTTTTTTAAACAAATGAGGTGTTTAAATTGTTATGTAGTATATTTCATTACATAAATCCAGTCTTTAACTCTGGAGAGAAGTATTCAAACTGTGAATTTATAATTTAAGAAGATATAATTAAATATTGATCCCTAAGTTAGAGGATAGCCTACCTAAATGAAACATTGTATTAATTAATTCATTCATTATTCATTCAAACAGTATTTCTTGAGCAGACTACTACCAGCCTACTCTGAGTCAGCCTCTCTGCTACGTACTGGGAATCTAATGGCAAACAAAGTAGACACAATCTCTGTTCTCATCGAATCTATGCTCTAGATGGAAACAGACTTAAATGAACATAAGTAGAAATGCATATTTATTTAGAATTGGTGAAAAAAATGCTCTGGAGAAAAATGTGTAGTACCATGAAAGACTAAACCAGTGGCAGAACTGGGGATGGAATTGGAGTCTGATAGGATCTAATTCAGAACAAGATTCTCTTGTGACTAAATTTGTATCCAACCTGAAGGAGAATGAATAGTTATTATTAGATGGGCAGTGTGAACAGGTCAGGGGAATTGGGAAGGTGCTTTAGGTAGAGAGAATAGCGTTACATCCAAGTCAGCGATAGCGGAGAAACCTCTCTCTATATGTGTGTATTCATGCAGCTACTTCCATCAGCTTCAGATCAATCTAACAGACATCTAGCTAAAGCTTTTTCAACTCATTTGTACTTGTTAAAACTTACACTGGCCACTGAAGGGAATAAGACGTCATCTTTCAAAATAAACACACAATAAGCTGGGAGAACGTCTGAACATTTTCAGGTGTGTAAATGTTCAGAAAAGGGAGAAAAGTAAGGCAAGATGAGGATGCTTGGAGTGTCCTAATTTTTCCATGTGGATGTTACACTTCCACTTATATTCTGTGAAAGCTGATGCTGCAGGTAGAACTCGGACACATCTTACAGGGAGAAGTCAAAAGTCCCTCAACCTAAATTAGATTCTTTAAGACCTCAGGACAAGTCCCAGGAGGACATGGCAATGAAGTAAGTCAGCAGTCCGTATTGTCAGATGCCTCTCCGTGACTGTGATCCGATCATAGTTTGTGGACAGGGTGGAGGTTATGGGTTCTTACATACGTGTACAGTCAGACGGTTCCTGTGAAATGCAAAATATGTAATTCTCTACATTCTTTACTGGGATGACTCACAGGCAGCTCAGACTCTCTTCTGAAATATAACTCTTGACCTCTTTCTAAAAGGTCACTCATCCTTCAAGGGTCTCTAACCTCAGTACAGTGCTGCTCCTGCCAATGAAGACAGTCATCCCGACTTGGTTCCCACCTGCAGTCCCTCACCTACCCTCTCCAGTTATAACTCCTATGCACAGTGCAAAACCCATTCACTCCTCTTCATCACCTGTACTCCGGCCACCTCCCTCATCTCCCATTTGGACAATTGCAATAATCTTCCAACTTCTTCGTATTCTGTTTTGTGCCTTTCCAATCCTTTCCTCCCAAATAGTTATATGTTGTTGTTTAGGGGGTTTCTAGATTTTTGTTTGTTTGTTGTTTGGTTTTGTTTTTGAGAGAGAGTACAGGTGTAGGTTGGGAGGTCCAGAGGGAGAAGGCGAGAGAGAATTCTAAGCAGGCTCCATGCTCAGCCTGATGAGGGGCGCAATCTCACAACCCTGAGATCATGACCTGACCCAAAATTAAGAGTAGGAGGCTTAACCAACTGAGACACCTAGGCGCCCCTTGTTTTTGTTTTTAACGCTGACTTGATCGTGTCAGTTCTGTGCTTAAAATCTTTAGTGGGCTTTTCATTGGTCTCAGGAGAAGATTATTAGTGGTTTGCAGGGGCCCACACATCCGGACTTTGTCTGCACTCACAGCTTCACCTGCCCTCCCTGCAGCTTCCACATCCCTCGTGCCCAAGGCCTTCCATCTGTCAGCCCCACATTCTCTGCCCTCAGTGCATTCACCCACTGTCTCCGTACTCAGGAGGCTCCTTATCTCACTCTTTTCCTGATGATCTAATATCAAGCTTCAGGTTATAGGTTAAATATTATTTTGTCAGAGAGCCTTTCCTTTATCTCATAATTAAAATTAAGGTCTCATCTGTTTATCCTCTCAATATACCTTACTTTTTTCTATACTCTGTTTTTTACCCACAGCTATATCTCAATTTGTATACACACATTTTTTAATCACTTGTTTATTATTTAGTACTCTCACTAAAACATAAGGTCATGAAGGCATGGGATGGAATCATGGTCAGAAGATAAGTTTCACTGTTGAGTGGGAGCCAGTCCAAGGATTGGTCTTTTGCACCATGCTAAGGGATTTAGATTTTATCTTAGAGGAAGTGGAGAACTATTGAAAGAATTTAAATAAGGTGGTGGCATGTTCAGAATTTGATTCGGAAAGCTCTGTGTGGTCCCCAGTGGAGGATGGATGAGATAGGAGTAAGACCAAAGGCGAGGAGATTAGATAAGACATCCCTGAATTGATTCAGATGAGAGAGGTTGCAGGTGGAACTAAGCATAGCAATGTAATAACAAGAAATATTTTTTTAAAGATTTTATTTATTTATTTTAGAGAGAGGGAGAGGAGAGAGATAGAGAGAGCAGGGGGAGGGGCATACTGAGAGGGAATCTGAAGCGGACTCCGAGCTGAGTGTGGAGCCAGACATGGGACTCGATCTCACCACAACGAGATCATGACCTGAGTCGAAACCAAGAGTTGGATGCTTAACTGACTGAGCCACCCAGACGCCTCCAACAAGAAATATTTTTAATAAATTAGAATATGGTATCAATCAGTGGTTGGGTTTCCTGCAAAGCAATCTCTGAGGTGGAAGTTAGGGTACATTATTCTTACTATGGAGTGCTCTTGGGATCAACACCTGAGGGAAAGAGGGGAAGGAAGAGTATTGGTATAAGAAGAAGTCAAGTTGTGGTGCAGAACCAGTTTGGCTAAGGCATCAAACCAAGACTAAACAAGTCCCTCTCCAAAGCATATGCTCTTTATTGCCTCAATTAGAAGATGGTGGTTTCCTTTAGTCTCTACAGAAAAGTCAATGAGGCAAGGGTAAGAAAGTGTTATTTGAAGATAGCAGGTAAGAATGCCCAGGAAGTCTGTCAGATTTCTAACAAGATTTTAGTGGGTAACATGGTGATGGAAAGCAAACTTCCATGTTGGAGCCCTTGAAAAAATGTAAGTGGATTACAAGCTGTATGTGCATAAATTGCAGGGAACCCATTTCTGGCAAGATGGAATTTTAATATGGAAGAGAATTGAGCATATTTATGTTCTAAAGGACAACTCAGAAAGAGGAAGAAGATGCAGTTACAATGAAGGGAGGGAATTATCAATGAAACAAGAGCCTCTGAGGAGGTAGAGGGGTTAAGAGTCACCGAAAGTTGGAAAGCAAAACAATATCTCCTTTTAAATTTAAAGCAAGAAAGTAAAGCCAGTGTTGAGAATTGGCTTTGGCTGTGAGGGGCCCAAAACAAAAGCTCCTACATTATTTATGTTTCTCAGGCAATTCTTCTAATCAGGATGTACCTCCATTTTCTAAGTAAACATGTGCTCTCACTTGCGTTTATTTGTAATACAGACCAGATAGTCTATCTGATGAAAAAAATCAAACAATTAGAAAAGAACAATAAGTTGGACACTTGCTGGACAAAATGAAAATGGGATTTAAAGTGAGATAGAACGAGGAAGAGGAAATAGACCACAGAGGAGGAGGTGGAAGCGACAAGTCAGAGTGATGTTGGCAAATCCCTTCAGGGTGAGAATGGTTAATCTTGCATCTCAGTAAGCTGCAACAAAGGCAGAGAAAACCCTGCCTTCTGAGCTGGTGTTAGGAAACTATGAACTACACAGAAGTCATCTGTTTCCTCAATGATTCATATTCCTTAAAGAGGAAGTTCTCACTTGGTCTAGAATGGTACTAATACAGCAGCAACAACAAAGACAGATGATTGATAGATAATAGATAGATAGACCACCCATCTTAAAAACTCAGTGGTTTCCGTATTTCCTGATTCAATTAATGGGCTCTTTAAATCTGGATGGTATTGGACCTTCCATTGGCTCTTGGCCTGTGGTTGACTAAGATGGTGGATCTGTCGCAAATTGCAATGTCTCCCAGCTGGAATATGCTTGGTGTGCTCGTTTTCAAATAGTTTTCATCCCTGAAATGGATTCCTTGCAGTAGGATGTGAAAGAAAAAGGGGAAACGTCTACGCTTCCTACATTAAGCTCCTGTGGTCTCTGGGAGGGAGCAGGGAAGTGGAAGTTAAGGACGACGACTTGATTCTTGAACCTTGAAACACCCTCAGTTGAATTTTGCTTGCTTTGAAAACTATTTGTAAAACTATTGAAAGGTAGTATTAATTTCAGGCTCCCATTCATACAAAAAGGCTTGAAAAAGCATCTCTCCCTCCCCCTTTTGAGTCAGACTGGTCAGGGGCAGTAAGCATGGTAAGGTAGAGACTGGATTTATTTCTAGATCATTACCACATAGCTAGCCTAGCCGAGCACTCTGAAGACCTCACATTCTGCACCTGGCAAACAAGAGACTTAAGCCTTGTAACTGAAAATACCTTCCATCTCTAAAAAGTTTTCTATGAATTTAAGCAATTGCATAGCTAGTCCAAAGAGCCACTCTTAATTGTTCCATAAAAATGGAGTATACATTTGTAGCTTGATAAATGTGATATATTTCAAGCTGCCATTGAACAAACAGCTAATGGAAGTTTTTATACGAGACATTTTTTTTTCCTGGAGATAAAGTGTTACTTAACAAATAACATAATCATTGCCAGTAAATTCAATTATAGGGACTGCTTCTCTTTGTTCTTTTCTGGATCTGAAGAATCAACTGAAATCTGAATTTTTTTTCTTAGGACTCCTCCTTTTATAAAGCATAGGTGGCTTTAGTAGACGTCTTGAAACTAATACCTGGACATTTCTCCATATCCAGAAGTCTTTATTAAAGCCAGAATTGACTAACCATATTAAAGAAAAGTGACTTAGATGAGAAGAAAGTGATAGAGCATCCACAGTGCAAAGTGTTTCTCAACTGCTGTCCAAAGAACCAGCAAGGTTTTGGCTCTGTCTCCAGTCGTGACTTAATATATATATTTACGCTTTTTAATCAGAGTGGTTTTTCAACAGGAAGTTGAACTCTGTAATTAGCAATCCACAATGGGAGCTCTGACACTTAATTACAACACTGCTAAGACAATAATAATAAGAGGAATACCAAAGTTGAATGCAGTATTTCTTGACACACCTCTGGCTACCTTCTTATTGGCTGTGAAACAATTATATATGACTAGTAAATAATCCATACAGAAATGAATGTCTGTGTACAAAGGCAGCATGCATTTACAACAGGTCCTTCTAGTCAGGCCAAGTTCACTCACTGTTGCTGATTTCAACTAAAACATCAGGGGCAGTAACCTTGGAGAACCTCAGCAGAGATTGCTGTAGACTCAGACAGGCGTCCTCCACGTTCAGGATTTCGAGCGGCTTCTCTCATTCCAGATTGGCTCAGGCTTCAAAGGAGAGGCAATGGCATTTTATCCCCTGCAGATTGCTGGTCTGGTTCTTGGCTTCCTTGGCGTGGTCGGGACTCTTGCCACAACTCTTCTGCCTCAGTGGAGGGTATCGGCTTTTATTGGCAGCAACATTATTGTTTTTGAAAGGCTCTGGGAAGGGCTCTGGATGAACTGCGTTCGACAAGCCAAGGTCCGGTTGCAGTGCAAGTTCTATAGTTCTTTGTTGGCTCTCCCACCCGCCCTCGAAGCAGCGCGGGCCCTCATGTGTGTGGCGGTTGCTCTCTCCTTCATTGCTCTGCTCATTGGCATCTGTGGCGTGAAGCAGATCCGGTGCACGGGCTCTAACGAGAGGGCCAAAGCATACCTTCTGGGCACTTCTGGGGTCCTCTTTATCCTGACTGGCATCTTCGTTCTAATTCCTGTGTGCTGGACAGCCAACATCATCATCAGGGATTTCTACAACCCAACCATCCACGTGGGTCAGAAGCGAGAGCTGGGAGCAGCCCTTTTCCTCGGCTGGGCGAGCACCGCCGTCCTCTTCATTGCAGGGGGTCTGCTCTGTGGGTTCTGCTGTTGCAACCGAAGGAAGCAAAGACCCAGATATCCAGCCCCTGGATGTTGTGTGCCACACACAGAGAAGCAGAGGAACGTGACAATGCTTAGTAAGACTTCCACCAGCTATGTCTAATACCTGCTTTGGGCTCAAACTATGGATTGCAATCAAAGTGTTTTATAGAGTCCTGCCAGACACTGTAAGTACGTCAGGCACGAGAACTTGCTTTATGGCTGCATTTAAATTGAGATGAAAGTATAAAGGCTATATAGACTGTACTCTGTCACTTGTGGTAGGAATAGAAATGACTTGCTTTGGACATTCTGACCTCGTGTATTAAAACCATTTATTATTGTTAGACACAAATAATCCCCATTCCAATTTGTGTAGTTGAAAGTCAAGTACATCCACATCCTTAGTATCATGATAACTACTGTTTTTTGGCAATCATATATCACCTGGTAGGAAATGCAAATTTTATTGCAAGAGATAATACACAGCAATAAAACATATTCTAAAACATAACCCAAGTTATTTTTCCTCCAAATTATTTCTTTTTTTTCTTTTTTTTTTTTTTAAAGATTTTATTTATTTATTTGACAGAGACAGAGACAGCCAGCGAGAGAGGGAACACAAGCAGGGGGAGTGGGAGAGGAAGAAGCAGGCTCACAGCAGAGGAGCCTGATGTGGGACTCGATCCCGGAACGCCGGGATCACGCCCTGAGCCGAAGGCAGCCGCCTAACGACTGCGCCACCCAGGCGCCCCTCCTCCAAATTATTTCTTGTACTAAGACAGTAACAACTGAAATATAGACTTTTATTTTTTTAAGCAATTACTCTGAAATATAATAGATCTCAAATAAGGTTTTTTAATTGAATTTATCAAAATATTGAAATGCCCACCTAATGAAAAGATTTGGTATTCCTTTTGGAAACTCAAATGCACTGGCAATTAGACATTTTAGGGGAAAAAAGGGCTCTGATTTCTCTTAGGAAATTTATGAAGATGATTTTAAAGCACCTAATTTATACAGTTGAACTTGCCTGGAATTATATATTCAAAGGAAAATAATTGATAAATGAAAAGTAATATGTTTCATAACTTGCGATTTGTAGCCACAACAAACAGAAGTTCTCTATCTTGATAAGGTACATCAATATAAGGCTATAAACACTCATCTCTCATCAAGAGGAAATACGGTCCTAATTAGGGAATTGAGGTTTGGGTGTTGAAGGGAATGGTTTCTGTTCCTTGTTTTATTCTTTAGTCATTGTTCAGGTCTACACAGGCAAAGTAAAATGAAGAATGAAGATAATGATTCAGGCAATTAGTCAGGCTAAAATAAGTACCTCTATTTCATTCTGTAATAAATAAATAGGTATGGCTAAAGCATCTTGTTTTGCTTGAATTATGTGTATTATTTTCTCAGTTCTTCACTTCCCATGCATTTAACATACTATATTTAACATGCCAATATCAAGGTTAAAAGTGTGGGGTGGGGGCGCCTGGGTGGCACAGTGGTTAGGCGTCTGCCTTCGGCTCAGGGCGTGATCCCGGCGTTCTGGGATCGAGCCCCACATCAGGCTCCTCCACTATGAGCCTGCTTCTTCCTCTCCCACTCCCCCTGCTTGTGTTCCCTCTCTCACAGCCTGTCTCTCTCTGTCAAATAAATAAATAAAATCTTTAAAAAAAAAAAAGTGTGTGTGGGGTGGGGGAGGATGGGTATATGAGTGTTTGTGGGGCAAAAGCACTCCTATGGGCTGCTTCTAAATATCTCCAATATCTTGTGAACCAATCAATGTTTATATATCCAATTCTAACTCTTCAAATATTATGTTTATTTTATAATAAAACTGTATGTAATTTACAGTACATATTTGCAATAAACAGATTACATTTGTTCACCAAATATTTATTGCATGTCCATCCTTACTATCATAAAACAATAAAATGGTTACATGTTTTCAATTACGTTGATATATTTCACTGTGTGTCAATTTCAGAATGAATTTCTATCCTTTAAAGACCATCTAATAACTCTGAAACATCAAATTAGAGATAATGTTAAGGTCAAACCCTTACTCCATCCTATAAACCACCAGCAAGACTTCAGTAATTCCAACCTGTGGTAATATAAAACTGTATTTAAAAAATTAGTAATACATAATGATAAAGGCCACGTAAATATAAATATCTTCAAATAATATCAATAAAAATTAGAAAAACAATGATTTAGACAGATTTTTTTTCCCCCTAAGATTGTTTTCTTTTTCAGACTTCTTTCAGAGAGGCCTAAATTTTGGGTGTGTTGAAAAGGAGTCATTTATCATAAATACAGACAAATAAGTACGAAATCAAGACATACAAGATATAGGCTTAAAGGTTGTCATGGAATCATTTCTCTTACCTTTTGGTACACTAGAAGTAACTAGCCTCACATGATAGGTTCCAGAGCCTAAATGAGCCAAGTTATCCTGCGAGTGAGAGGATCAAAGAGTAAAAAGGTGTAACAGAGGTAGAATCACAAAATTACCGGAGATAACATTAGCCACTGAATTTGGGCAAAATTTCAGGAACTAAGAATTCTTTTGTTTGCTCTTTCATTAATCAAGGTGTACTTTTGGAAGAATGATTTCTATTTTCCCCATTCTGCTGCAGTAGTTTCCCTATTATACCACAAAGAAATTTCAATAATTTTTAAGGAATTTCAAGACACATATGAATGTAAATTTCATACCACAAACCCAGATATGCAAGAAATGCATCTTTATTTTCTAAAATTTAACTTAACTTCAACTTCTTGCATATTTTCCCATAGATTACATGTTTCTTAGAGTCTTGTGTAGGGTTAAGCAGTGCTTGGGGTGATGGGTTCATGGGATCAGTCCATGATGATTCATACAGGTAAGTCCATACAGGTCACTGAGAAGATGTCTATTGTACCTGCTTACACGGTCCCTTTAGACTTCTCAGCTCTGTCAGTTCTTTATCATGCTTGGCAATCTTTTTTGATACTTTCTAGTTATAGGCTGCTTAGATCAGCAGATTTTAACTTGGCTGCATATTAGAATTGCTAGGGGAATTTTGAAAACTACCAATGCAACCAGTGTCAAGGTGATCTATGGTAAAAACTTGACCTGTTGACTTGGTTACCAGCTATCTACAAACAATGGTGAAAGAAATTATTCCTTCTGTCATAAGATTTTTTTTTAAATATCACCTTCACAAAACTCCTTTTCTTCCATTGTCAAAAATTTTACTGTTTCATAGAGTTTTAGGTCTTCAGAAGCAAAAACGCATAAAGACTAAAACTCTTCTAGACTATTTTGACTTCAGTTTTGCTGTACACTCCACTGAACCAGTGAAATGCTTTGCTGGCTACCTTCTGGAATGGAGAGCAGAGAAAGAAGGAAAATATAATATCTATTCACACATGGTTGAAAATGTTTTAAAAGAGTAATCCTTTGTGAGTTACAATTTTAGTTAAATGCACACTAATAATTCTTTTCATTTGCAAAAAAGTGGTATATTTAGCTCACTTGCTCTTCACAACCATTATATAGTGTAAAAAGTATAGACATCATTATAAACACAATTGTTGCAGCTAAGAGAACTGAAACTTTTTTCCAAGATTTTATTTATTTATTTTTGAGAGAGAGAGAGAAAGGGAGAAAAAGGGAGAGAGAGACAGCATGAGTTAGGGGGGAGGGGCAGAGGGAGAAGCAGACTCCCCCTGAGCAGAGAGACTGACGTGGGACTCAATCCCAGGACCTTGGGATCATGACAGGAGCCGAAGGCAGATTCTTAACCAACTGAGCCACCCAGACACCCAAGAGAACTGAAACTTACTAAGTGATATAACTTGGCCAAAGTCATAGAGCTGACCTTGAGAAATCAAGCAGTCAACAATAGTACTAAGAAGATACTTAATAAATATTTGAAGAATGATCAAGAAACAGTATAAATGAATATAACAGTTTGAGATTTTTAGTTAATATGGAGCTCTTCTCACACAGGGAAGAGAGAAAACAATAGAGCTCAGACATTTAAGGACTGCTTTTGAGTTTTGTTTTTGTTTTTTGTTTTGTTTTTGTCTGAACAGCCTATATTCGGAAGAGATTGTGGGCAAAGAAAAAAAATGGCTCAGTACCAGGTTTTCCTCACTCTTAAGATCATAAAATAGGGGCACCTGGGTGGCTCAGTTGGTTAAGTGTCTGACTTCAGCTCAGGTCATGATCTCAGGGTCCTGGGATCGAACCTAGCATCAGGCTCTGTGCTCAGTGGGGAGTCTGATTGAGATTCTCTCTTTCCTTCTCTCTCTGCCCCTCTCCCTGCTCATGTGCATGCTTTCTTTCTCTCAAATAAATCCATAAATCTTTAAAAAAGATTATAAAATAATTTCTTTGAATGGAAGTAAAATAAAAAAGAGTTAAGAGGGGCCAGATATCAATGTGCCACTGGAGATGACCCTGTGGCCTCTCCTTAGTCTACTTTTTGGAGAATTGGACACAGGAAAATGAAAACCTATCAGGTGGGTTGGAGAATTTAAGGGCAGAAATGACCCTCATCCTGACCCAGGTGGAGCCAGGCATGTTGACAGTTTTCCTCATGTTCTCACAGTGCTGGGGGTTAAGAAACATCTCCATGATGTGTTTGGTCTGACAGGACAAGAAATAGTCTTTTTTTTTTAATTCATTTGAGAGAGAGAGAGAGACAGCCAGCGAAAGAGGGAACACAGGCAGGGGGAGTGGGAGAGGAAGAAGCAGGCTCCCAGTGGAGGAGCCTGATGCGGGACTCGATCCCGGAATGCCAGGATCATGCCCTGAGCCGAAGGCAGACGCTTAACGACTGAGCCACCCAGGCACCCCTGGACAAGAAATAGTCTTGACAAGTTTTCCACAGGCTATGGGAACAGAAGAAGATCTCATCTTCACCCAAGACTGGCACAGAACCTTTAAAAAGTCTTCGTGGTTGGGACTAAGAACACAGCAGTAATACACTTGGATGGAGAAGTGGGTCTGTCCATAGCCTGTTCGTCCTCAGACTCATTTCTTGCCCTTCCTCTGCTCAAATCTGTATCGTCAGGAGGTGGATTCCTGTGGGTTGTGCAGTGGTGTGCCCAGTGAGCAGTGGGGGCCATCCTCAATAAGGGAAGGCATTAAGAGGAACTCTAACTGGAGAGAATATAAAAACAGTAATACAACTTAATGAATTATTATCTTCACATGCTGGCCTTCCTAAACAATGTCAGTCACTAAGTTAAGTACTCCTGCTCAAAAAAAAAAAAAAAAAAGTGTTGGTTTAAGTCCTGAACAATCACTGTCATCACTATAAATAGATAGTAATGATGAGGATGAGGAGGAGGAGATGATGATGGTAATAAATAGATGATAGACGGATGGGAAATAAATATATGATGATAGAGATACATAATAGATAGATAATGGATACAGAGATCAATAGAAAGATAGCTGTTAGCTCTGCTACAATGAGCTCTGACACATGACTGTATGCATTTGTTTCAAGAGTAAACGAGGGAGTTTTTCCCGCAATTCAGATTCAGCAAGGCATGATTTTCAAATCATCACTCTCCAGCTATTCTGTTTTAGCATTCTAACTTTTAACGCAAATAAAGACTCCGTGTCACCATAAAATGACAGAATTAAAGTAACTCCAGATCTGTTTCTACATCTTGACAGTGTCTCTGCTGCAGAAATTGGAGGCACAAACTATACACGAGCTAGGTCGGATGGGTCTAAACTGTTATGGACTTACTGGCATCTCTTCAGAATAATGTCTATAAAGAACACAACGTTTATTAAAGGATAAATAATAAAACTGTGCTCCCTTGAAGCTTATAACCGAAAACAATTTCTCTCACAGAGGAGCGTATAGTAAAAAATGATCTGTGCCTGGGAGTCAGACGCACTAGACGAAGGCCATGTTTCCCCAGCTCCCGAGGTCAGAGGCTGCCGGCTACATCGGGCCCCTAAAAGGCACTGGTGCGACCGGAGGACAGGAGGGCTTTTCTTCTCTCTTTGCCTGGAGAGATGACTCCAGTGGGTGACTATGTCTTCTCCCCAGCTTTGCCAGAAGGGTCCAGCTTAGGTCAGCTTCTGCCAAATGAACCTCATCTCCTGAGTCCAGCAAAACTGCTTTAGTTTTTGTTCTCCCATCGTCAGGGAGGTAGCCACTTCCTGCTGTTTTTAGTGTCTGGGGGGCTCCGTGGTCCTCTCTTTGGTTTCTCCACTCTCCCCATAATATGTGTGACAAAGTTTCTCTATCAAATTCCATGAATTTGAATATTTAAAATGACTGCTTCTTTTGGTTGGATCTGACCAATACAGCATCTGAAAATCACCCTGAAATGAGAGCATCTCGGCATAATCCCAGGTGAATAACTGAGGGTCTCAACTATCAGATCAATGAACTCGGCTTTACATGAGCCCACAGAACTTGGGTACAACTCTGAGAAATTTAGGGACTCTCTCTGAATAAGATTCAGTTTGTATTCCATTGGGGCTTGAAACAAAAACTAAGTTTGATTTAAAAAAAAATATTTAATATTTTCATATCAAAACACCTGGCACATAGGAGATGGCAAATGTTTTGCTGTGAGAATGATTAAATGATGAATTAATGAAGGAAGAAAATAATAAACAAACCATAGCATGAAGGACCTTATCTAGGGGTAATCCAAAGTTCAAGTCCTAAGTGGGTCTAAAGGAGTTTTGTGGTTTTGGTGCTCTTAACAGGAAAATTTCTAAGAAAATATTAATTTAATGGTTTATTGAAGAATTATTACAGATGAAGTAGGACATAAAGAAAAATACCTTTAAGATGGGCAAAGTTGTAGTCTGAACTCAGTGTGATTTGGTAAAGCTCAGGATTCGTTGGTAGAAATGACTAATAAAATATTCAGTAGGAAGCAAGTTATAAAATTGACATAACAATAGCAAAATAACAAAAACTTTTACTACAGTTTAAGATGTATGGACATTTTATGAAGGCTGGGCTCCCTCTGGGAAAAAGGACACATTCATCAGTTGACAAATACCCCACACACTCTGAATAACAAGGCTGATTCTGAACGTGCATTTGGCAGAAATAAATGTGTCAAGTAGATTCTGAGGAAAAAAAATAGGACATAATAAAGGAGAACTAAAAGTATAAAAGCTGATAACAGAGGGAGGGCACAACTATAAAACAGTACAAACAAAAATAAGTGAGGCAAAGAGAAGCTATGGTGATAGGGAGAGAAGGAAGAGTTTCAGTGGGTAAGGGGGGAAAGAAAGAGACTTTGTGTTTCACAGGAAAATAATTCTAAGAGCTCTGGTATTCAGTCAGTGATGAATATTCTCAGGAGCACTGGAGACACCACTGTTTTTACACCCTTTTCCATCCTGTCCCAGAGCTGATGACTTGGTTGGAATCACAGAATTGTAAGGTTGAAAAGGATCATGGAAGGAGTTGAGGCCAAGAGAGGTCCACCTCTCTGGCCAAGTCCTCCTTACCTCAGTCTTGTCTGACTCGGGGCCCCACTGCATTCCATCAGTAATTCTCCAGACCTGAGTCTCCTTACCTCAGGAAAGACCAGCCTCTCAACCTTCCACTCACCTCCTATGGCATGACCTCTTGCTCCCTCTTCTGTTCCATGACCCTCAACTTGACCTCAGACCTGTCTGAGCATTGAGCTTCCATCGGTATTACACTTTGCACAACCTTGAAATGTCTTCTACTTTGACTCTTCTAAAAAACTTGGGCAAATCAAGATGACCAACTGTTTCAATAATCTTGTCACTTTTCTTCAAATGTCTCTCGATTTAATTTTTTTCTTCAATTATGACCAAGAACTCTTTTTTAGTGTTTTTAAAAACACACTGCTTTTGTGTTTTACCCTTAGATCCCATACGCATTTATTTCCTTTGAGAACTCATTCACTCCTATTATTCCAACTGCCAGTCAATGGAGCACGGATTTAGTAGAAGGAACACTGGACTAGGAGATCGGATTTTTAGCTCGGCCCAGGCCTTCAAGCAAAACTGAACCTAGCTTTTCTCAACTACAAAATGTGGAGAGGAAATAAACATTTTTTAACATGTACTACATGTTTATAATTAGGCTAAAGATTTATATATACATAAATATAAATAGACATATATAAATGCATTCTTATCATTTTTTACAGTGAAAGAACTAGTGCTCCAAGAGGTTATGTAACTTTTCCAAAGGCACAGTGAGGTCGCTGCCCACCCTCCATCACCTGCCATGTCAATGCATCTTGAAAGAGTGAGCTTTCTTCCGTGGGGTGCCCTTCCTCCCCATCCCCCCACAGAGGGAGGATAATAACCACCCTCTCTACCTGGAAGGCTACAGTGAGGAGAAAATGAGGCAGTGCCTGTGAAAGCATTTTAATCACAAAGCATTATGTAAATGTAATACATAATTACTGTTATTATCTCCGGCAATCCAAGTCTTCAGCTCTTTATAGTTTGCTTGCTTTCTCTGCCCATAGAGTAATTCACTTGTATGTCCTGTTGGCCTTAAACTTAGGTAAAAATAATACTCATTATGTTTTCCTAAGTTTCACATTTCACTCATTTTCCTTTACCTTCCTAAGCATCACAATTCACTTTGTTCCCTAAGATACCAGTGACTAGCATTCTGGTTAACTCCTGTTGTTCCGGAATAATAAGAAACATTACCCTCTTTTTTCTCAAAAATCCCCATTTGGATGATAAATTATATGATCACTTATGATGTCTTTTTATGCCTCCTGCTATGGTCCCTATCTTCTCATCCTTGCTCTTGTTTTTTGAGAACGCTGTGCTCTAAAACCCTCTCCCTTTCTCATTTACACTCACTAACATGAACTCTATTGCTACTTGCTCAGCTTACTGAGATAGACCTTTTGCCTCTCTGCTTATCTTGGGAATTCTTCGTTTCCGCTGATTCCTCCACATAGAAGAAGGATTCTTACTTCCAACCATGGCCAATATCCGATCCCTTCCTTCATTAGAGCTCACAGGCATTTTAATTTCCTGATCTTAAACTTTATTGTCTACTTTCAACTATCCCTCACTTTTTTTTTTACTTATCTTTCCTCAGCTTTCTCTCTATAATGTCATTAATCAGACATATATTTGCTACAAATCTAGAGTACACTCTTACATCTACAATGCCTTCCCTATACCGCCTCTCCTCCTGTTTTGGTAGATTGCAAATAGCCATCAATTCTTTGCAGTCCCTTCCTTCAAGAGATGGAGTCTGTTTCTCCGGCGCTGAAATCAGTCCTGGCTTCATGACTTGCTTTCATCAATGAAGTGCAATGGAAGTGACATTATACAACTTCTGAGTCGAGACCTTATGAGACTTGCAACTTTCAGTTTTGCTCTCTTGGAAGGCCCCTACCATTTTATTAGTCCAGACAACCCTGACTGAGGATCAGAGGTCAGTTAGAGAGAGAAGTCTAATCTTCTGGGCCACCCCAGTAATCCCAGCAATCCCAACTGAGGTCCCCTAATGTATGAACGAATTCCAGTAAACCATGTGGAGCAGAGAAGACCCATCTTGCCTGAGCCATTTGGCTCAGTTCAAATTGCTGCCTTCTAGAATTATGAGCAAGTCAGTAATATTGAAAGCCTCACTTTACTTTATTCATTCCCTTAATATGACTCTCTCTCTCTCTGTATATATATGATATGTTTTGATTTGATATCAATATGATATGAAATTGATTTTCCACCTTCCTTATTTCTCCACATCTACAGGAATATCTTTAAAAATTTTTAAGAATATGGGGCGCCTGGGTGGCACAGCAGTTAAGCGTCTGCCTTCGGCTCAGGGCGTGATCCTGGCGTTATAGGATCGAGCCCCACATCAGGCTCTTCTGCTATGAGCCTGCTTCTTCCTCTCCCACTCCCCCTGCTTGTGTTCCCTCTCTCGCTGGCTGTCTCTATCTCTGTCGAATAAATAAATAAAATCTTTAAAAATAATTTTTTTTAAGAATATACAAATATTGGGGCCCCTGGCTGGCTCAGTCTGTAGAGCAAGTGACTCTTGATCTTGGGGTCATGAGTTCAAGCCCCAGGTTGGGCATAGAGCTTACTTTTTTAAAAAAAAGAATATGCAAGTGCTTTGCGTAAGCGATCTTTCTTAAGTTTTGCACAAACCATGCAAGCTAGGTATTGCTGTCTTTATTTTCTGGATAAGCACACCCATCACCAAGGATGTTAAGAAACTTGAACAAAATTCTCCAATTCATAAATAACTTAAATCAAAATTGAAATGATTCATTTTGTTATTTCAATAATGTATGCAATAAATATCTTTTCATGGGGTCCAATAAAGACTGTTAGGTCTCCTGTGCCATCGAGGAGAAATCACTCCCAGAAAACACAGAAACAAAATAAACCAAAGGGAAAAAGAAATACAGCCCAGTCTGTGATAGCTGCCGTCTGAAAAACAAAATATTTTAGAAGTTCAGAGAGGGGTAAGGTGGATTAAGAGTGTGTGTAGGTAGAGGATGTTTCTGGAAGACACAGATACTGAGACAGACCTTGGGAAAGAAGGCGATTCCCAGGGGTGAAAATAAGTGAAAGAAGGTTTGGAAAAACAATGTCAACTTGGAACTGAAACTATGGAAACATCTAGGGATGCCCAGGGAAATATGAATCAGGACACAGGCATACACAAGAGTGAGCAACTTGAGGTATATCTGGAAACTCTAAGGATGCATCAAGCATATGGAAGACCTTGAACACCAGAATGCAGAGTTCTTTGTTTTGTGATCCATCAAAGGAGTTTGTACAACAGAGCCCTCTTGTCACAATTGTCCTTAGAAAGCTTTTTCTGTCTCCTTTGAACTGACTTTATGCTTGTCTGCCCCACTGATGAGTAAGCTCACCAAAGCCATCAATATATTAACAAGTACTTAGCGAGCACATGGTATTCAAGGAACGGGGTTGAATTTCGTGACCTAAAATGGAACCTCTGTGACCAACAATGTATATCCGCTCCTAGAGGATGCACAGTTGGGTAGGTTGCTAAAAACCTATCCTGCAGTAAACGCACAGCTATCAATGGTAAAAATTGTGACTTTCACTTTTAGAACAATTTTCTGGATATAATAAATGTTTGCATGTATTTTGATGGCCTGATCAAAATCTGAGACACTAAGGAACACTTGTTAAGAACTGCACCTGAGGGGCATAAGGAAATCCATACTATAATTGTCTCATGGATTCTACTAAAATGAGTGTTCTCACACCTTAACATTCTGGTATTCTGGACATTATGGCTCGAGGGACTTTACCAGTTGTTAACAGAGGCGGTGTGATGGTTAATTTTATGTGTCGACTTGACTGGGTCACAGGGTGCCCAGGTATTTGGCTAAACATTATTTCTGAATGTGTCTGTGACGGCGTTTCTGGATGAGATTAGCATTTGAGTTGATGGATTCAGTAAAGTGGGTCACCCTCCCCGGTGTGGGTTGGCATCACCCAATCCACTGAGGGCCTGGGCACAACAAAATGTGGAGGAAAGAAGAATTGCTCTGTTTCTCTCTCTCACTCTCACTCTCTCTTTCTCAATTTTCTGCCTGACTAATTGAACTGGGACATAGGTCTTCTACTCTCAGAATAGGATTTACACCATCTGCACTCCTGGTCTCAGGCCTTGGACTTGGACTGAATTACACCCCTGGCTTTTCTGGGTCTCCAGCTTGCAGACAGCAGATTGTGAGACTTCTTGACCTTCATAACTGTGTGAACCAATTCTTTATAATAAAACTCTCTTTTGTAATTATCTTTCATATATATATATGAAACATATAGATGAAACATATAGATGAAATATATAGATGAAACATATAGATGAAACATATATATGAAATATATATACATATATATGAAATATATATATATACATATATATATGAAATATATATATATATACATATATATTCCTGTTTCTCTCGCAAACCCTAATGCAGGCAGCCTTTTTAGTTTCAGAGAACAGACATTCTCCACAACCCCTAAAAATTGGCTTAGAACAGGATACTGTAAGACATTTAGACAGCATTAGATCTAGAAATTGCTAGACAAATCTTCATCTCTAATTATGGATTGATAGATCTGCCTGCCCTTAAAGGAACAGCAAGCATCAGCGCACCAAGGAAATGTTTCGGGAAAAGGTGGCATCAATCTACCCTTGAAGTTTCAGAAATCTTACTGTCAATGTTTCCCTATAGTGACCTGAGATGCTTGTTAAAAAGGCACTTTCCTGCACTCCATCCCAGATATACTCAGTCAGATTATCTGTGATGGAATCCAGGATCTTGTTTCTTATACACTCCCCAGAATAATCTTGTATGCATGTTTTTAGAGTTTAAGAAGGATTTGCCAAAGGCAATGCGAAGGGAAGCCTGTGTTCTCCTTCACTTTGTAATTACTTGTAAGTAAACAGAGTAGGTCTTGTAGGTGTTGTCAAAGGTATTAGTCTAATTAAAAATCTTCTCTGAATTTCAGGGAGTTCCTTTGAACCAATTTCGTTAATGCTTCTCATTGCTATTGGTGGATTTGCTATTGTATTTTAAATGCCACATCAACTTCAAAATTACACTTCCAAATATCTTCAGAAACGACTAATGGCAGCTAGTAAAGTGACTTTAAATGGATGTTTTCAGGTGCCTGCCCATAAAGACTGTGATTGAAGCACTTCTCCTGGAATTATTAAAGCTTAAACAAGAGTCTAATTTAGGAGTGATTTAAACGTGCAGGGCTTTGGGAAGGGACATGAAACAATTATCCTTGGATTATGCCCAAACAGGACTAGATGCCCGCATATTGGCTGCCTCGATGGAGTCTTGCCTTCCCCAGCGTTGTGATTGTGCCTTCATTTCGGCTGCCAGATAAGTCTATGTTTTTATTAAGTAAGAACCACTGAAACCTACTGGATAAAGAAATTGCCTTCCTTTATCACATCCACCCCTTAAGCTCAACACTGACACCTATCACCTCTCATGTATACAAACACGCACAGTATCATATGTTACAGCAAGATAGTCACTTATCTTAAGCAACAATTAAGATATGTGACTTAAATATTAGCTGAAATCAAATTATCCAGTGAGAATTAAATGTAATTAGAAAGAAATTCCTAGCATATCATTTCGAAGAAGGAAAAGCTCATCACCCTCCACAAGACATTTGCAAATTGGGAGATTTTCTTCTTAGACACTTCTCGCTCTGGGTATTACATCTCACACTTGCGGCTGATTCTCTTCTCTCTGTTTCCTGCTAATTCAGATGTGGATTACAACTCATTTTCTTTAATCCCTCACCTCCATTCACATCTCTCACAAAGAAATTTCTATGCAGTATAGCCAACCAGAGGTTTGACAGGAAGGGCTTAGGTAACAAAAAAGCAAACACAAAATCAACGAACCAACCTTAAAAAGTATCGACATTAACCATCCCTGATTTACAGAAGCCCTTGGATCACTCCAAGAGCAAAAATTTCCTACCAGCTACATTTCTTTCCTGCCTCCAGTTTTCCACATTCATCTCTAACCCACTTCTCAGGTGATCTGCAGGGTTTTCAATGCATGGGATCTCTTCTCATTTCTTGTGAATTTTCCTACACAGAGAAACTTAGACTCTATTCGTCAGTTTTAGCCTCCATGCTGCATTTCCAAGATTTCTTCTATCCTTGCTCTCCAGTCTCTGTAAGTAAGGAATAGTTTGAGATTAATATAATAATGTTTGCCATAATATAGGTAAGTAAAATGATACATAGGAAAGTAATAGTCATGGATGGATGGATGGATGGATGGATGGATGGATGGATGATGGATGGATGATGGATGGACATAGGTGATGAGGGAGAGAGAGATCATAGGTAGATAGGTAAGTACATAGATTATAGGTAGATGATAGATAGAAAGATAGGTGATAGATAGATGATAGACAGATGATAGATTTATACCTCTTCAACACTGTATTCCAGTGCCAGTGCCAAGAGAACTTGGCACATAGTTGGTGATTAATACATACTTATTTAATAAACAAAAATATGGTCTCTCTAATTGGTCATTAATTCATCCATCTATATATTTATTCAACATATATTTTATTAAACTTATTTTCAGTGCCAGGTATTTTTCTAGAACCTGGAGATAGAGCAGTGAATAAAATAGTCAAATTCTCTCTTTGTGGAGCTTGCACTCTAATGGAGTTCAAGTTCCTGTCAATGTTCCTTCCTGAATAACTGGAACCCACCTCGTGCTGTCTTTTGCATCCAAATCTTCATCCTCTTTTTAACTGGATAAATGAAGTGGTCTGAAGATATCTTTTTTTCCTTGTTTTTTCCTGTTGTCTCGACCCTTTGCAATCCCCCCTTCTCATTTTAACCACAACTCTTTTCTAAGACTGAAATCTGATGATATCCCTACTTTGTGCTATTCACTGCTTTTCTGTTTTTTGTTTTTGTTTTTGGTTTTGGTTTTGGTTTTTTTGTTTGTTTGTTTGTTTGTTTTTGTTTTTTGTTTTTTGTTTTTTTTTTTCAGAATAAAGCTGGAGTTCCAGAACTTGGACATTCAGGGCTTCTTATGATTCACTCTTATGTCATCTCCTGGTGTTCTGAAACGTAGGCCGAACTTAAAGCCATGCTGACTTAACTTGAAATTCTTGAAGTTTGCCTCAACACTTCATGCTTCCAGCCTTGTGTACATACCTCAGTTATCCGTCTTCCCCTAGAAAGGTGGAGTTCATCACTCAGTGCTCAACTCAGGCATTTCCTCTCTTGGGTTCTTCCCAGACTTTCCCAGAGGAGTTAAGAATTTCCTCTACCATGTTCCTGAATGATATAAATGACTATATTATAGTTCTGAGCTCAGGGCTTTCACTCTGACCCCTCCTACACACAGTGTAGGCAGTCGAGATTTTTTTTTGCATTTTTAAAATGAAAATTCCATTTGTGTCAGCCTTCTGGTCTATGCTTTCCCAGTGTCGGCTCCCTACGTACTTCCCCAATCTCATCTCCTCCACTTCTTCTCTTAGTACATTACACACAGCTCCAATTTTCCTTCTGTTTTTTTGAACACAAAAACCTTTCACCTCCTTATCCTGGTGGTTTTCTCTGCCTGGAATGCCCTTCACCTGGGTCATCTCAAGGCAGATTCCTTCAGGTCTCACCTCGGCTGTCACCTGATCAGAAATGTCTTCTAAGATCACTGCTCCTACACTGGCCTCCTCTGATTACTCTCTATCCTAAGACTCTGTGTATACTCTTCTTGGTACTATTCATAATATGAGCGGTCTCGGTTATTTGTTTAAGTGCCTCTGCTGATTTTCTGGAAGGCAAGCTCATTGAAGGTAAGGGGTCTGTCTACCTCTGATTCTAAAGCCCAGCATGGTGCTCGGCAAACTTACTGGCTGAGTTAATAAATAGTACTGAATGCTGTTCTTTCTCTCCTCGGACTGTGGAGATCTAGGGGACCTAAGCTGTATAACATTCACTTTAGTACTACCAGGAAGCATCATATTATAGATAATTCAATAATATTTTATTGGATATAAAAGCAACCAGTTAATAAACACACCTAATGCCATAAAGATACATTATTTTAAATGGAACTAAGGAAAAGAGAAAAATAAGATTCATTATTTGATAGTTCCGATCAAGTCTGAGGCTATCTGCTGAAAATCGTGGTAAATTGGGAGTGAAGACAAAAGTCCTCCCGGAGGATTAGCATCAGGAAACCTGAGTTCTCTCTGCCATTTGGATGACTCAGCACCAGGAGCTCACCGTACCTTATGATCACTGGCCTTGTTTCTGTTATGTAAGGTGGAGATTGAACGAGATGGTGTCCCACGGTAAAGTGAGAAGCAAGGTGTGTTTTCCTGGAACAACACAGGGGCCCAATAAATGTGAGCTTCCATAGTTAAAGTTGATCAACAAAATAAAAACCAAATGTAACAAAATCCAGGTTCAGAAAATAATTTACTTTGGAAAATTTAACCTTTTCATTTCTGACTTTTAAATAATTTCAAATTCCAGAAATAAAGTGATTTTGTTTTTCTCAGGGTATTGTCACTATAGAAATATTAGAAAAGTAATTAATAGGTAGAAACGTTTGTCCCTTTTGGTGAAAAAGTTATTTTCATGTATGTTTAACTATTAGCTAGCTGTCAGTGTTCAAATTATGTTTATGAGAACACAGTTTTGTGGGGAAGGATGGACTTCTAACCTTCAAATTGCAGAAGAGATACAAGTTTTTAATAGCTCACTTTCAAACCAGGACAGTAAGTTTAAGTGGATTACTGGTCTTCTGACATAGTCATTATTTTATTCAATTTTGGGGTCACCAGCTTCCACAGTAACCCCCAGTGATTCCCACTTCCTGTTATCTACACCCATGTATTGTCTTCTGCCTCATGAGCCCGGAGTTGGTGTGTGTGACCCATAATGACAGATGTAATGGAATGTCATGTCAGAGATTAGGTTATAGAAGCTTGTGCCTTCCATCTTAGCCACTTTGGGAGAATCGAGCTGCCATTTTGTGAGCATCTCTACAGAAGCCCAAGTGGCAAAGAAGTGAAACCTGCTCTGGCCAACAGCTATCCAAGAACTGAAGTCTGCAGTTAACCACGGGAGTAAGTTTGGAAACAGTTCCTCTAGCCATAGGTGAGGCTCAAGAGAAGACTGTAGCCCCAGCTGATAGAGCTGAATACTTCCGATACTTCCGTGGAACTTGACCAGGTGCATCCTTAGTGGGCCCACCCTGTGTAAAGGAAATCTTAACTCAGGAAGATGAAATATTGCATTAGGAATATTCTGTATTGCCATAGTGTATTCTGACTGTTGGGGCTTTTTTTAACTTTATTGTGATTTTTCTATTTTCCACAAAGTTTTTCAGAATGGAGTTTTTCTCAGTAAGAAGTGTTAATTGAGCTATGGAAGCGACAATGAAAACACACCTTTATTCTTTCCCTAAATTTGTTGAGAATTAGACATAGTTAAATATGGAACAATTGTAGTAAACACATAGATATAATTATTTCCTTTGTTGCTCAAATTTCATGAAGACAATGGTAACAGAGCGTAGACAATAACTTTTTTTTCATGTTTGTCTCTGTCTTTTAAAATTGCAACACTAAGAATTTATGGGCCACAACATATTTTTCCTGAAAACTCTTTAAAGTAAAACATGAACTGTGACAATATTAACTGTATGAGGTAAAACGTGAAGTATTTGGTGTATTCCTCCCACTAAACAATGATGCCAGAAGAATTTGCCTGAACCAAAATAATAACTCTACTGGAACATCTTAATTGTACGTCTGGCTACAGTTCAGACTTCCTGGTGTATAGGATTCAAGCCCTCCCTCAGGCAACCCTGCTTTCCTGGCTAACCTGGGAAATGAATGCAGATGACTTAATAGATAATTGGCTTTTTGTAGAAGGCATGGTGCCAGAGAACCAAGGCTTTCCCAGCCGGTTTTTACTACTCAAAACATCTTTGTGTAACACCAACTGCCGTTTGTCGAAGTTTTCCACTACGTACACAACTGTGCATATTTTGAGGAGAATATCTCATTTATTTTAATTTATTAAGATTGAGTTGGAGATCTTTGAACTATCTAAAGAAATATTATATATATATAACACAATATATATATATATTCATAAATTTATGTGTTCAAAAACAGACCAAAAACTTAACATTTGCTTAAAACACTGGAAGTGACAGTTGTTAAATATATTGAAAGCCTTCCACTTGACTTAGCTATGTTTCATGGGTTTTTTTATTACTTTCCTAATATTTTACCAAATTTTAAATTAGTAGGTAAATTAGAATAATTTAGATTATTGTTTAATATTTTCAAAATTTTCACAGTTGAAACCTATGACAAACATCATTAATAAGTAAACATAAAGGAATGTTATTTCTTACACATTAATTAACCAAATTTTTTACACTCTAAATCAATGAAAATTATAAAATATGAACTTAATTTATGTTTGTTTGTTGAAAAAGTGAAAAGCTCATTCTATAAATCTTATACATCTGACTAACCAGTGAAACCTTGACCAAAAATACTATTTGACTTTAAAAAGGTATTAACGAGTAGTTGGTGTAAGCATAAAGCTACGCAGAAAGATATTTTAAAATCCTGGGAGGTACCCTCTAAAAATGGAGTGAGAGACTTCAATCAGAAAATTTAACATTCTTTATGACACTTCTGGTGATTCCATCCTGGCTTTTTAATCACCTTCTTCCATTGATTGTCTTGCTTATTTATTCATTTCTATTGAGGGCTTGCTCACTCAGGTCAGTCAATGAGCCCATCTGGGGTTACAGAGATAAATGAGATCCACCCCACGCCCACTCATATTTAGAGGATATCAAGGTTACTGAGGACAAAGAGGTGAAAGTCTTATGAGGATAGATGCTGATAGTCAAGGACAATTACATGGAAGTCACCAGAAAGAAGACCGGAAATAGGTGAAAAGGAAAGCTGTAATACACATGTGAAAAACACATCCTTACAGCTGTTCCCTGCTGGTCTCACTTTCTGTGGGTTCTGCCTTCACTCATTTTCTAAACTTCTCCCTTGACTCCCAGACTATCTGTCCAGTTTTATTTCCTTTTCTTATCCCTCAATTCTGCCTTTGTCAGCACTATTTTCTCCCTCTACCCAGAGTCTTTTCCTGGAGATACTTACTCTTCACTTCTTATCTCAAGTAAAGAGACTCACTTCCCTTGTTCCCAGCTAATCTCTCTCCAGATTTCACAGATCTTGTGCGCTCCCAGCTTGGCCCAGGCCTTGGCCACCAATTACTCTCCTAGCACTAGAATACTTCATTTCTCCCTCTCTTTCCTTTGTAAGCATAGAATTCATGCAACTTTATTTCATCATTAAAAAAAAAATCCCTTGACTTTTCTCATCACATTCTTCTTCCTTTCATAGCCAAAATTATTCTAAATTTATAGTTATTCTTTGTTCTTCTTTTCTCCCATTCCCCCCTCCACTTACCGCAGACTGACTTCCACTGTCCCCTCACCGCACCAGTGGAACCACTGATAGTAAGATTGCCAAACCCAAAGAACACATTTCAGTTTTTTTGCCAGACAGCATTTAACACTTACAAATAATTATTCTCCTCTAAAATGCCTCTTGGTTCTTTTTATTTTATTTTTTCTTTCTCTTTCTCACCATCCTTCCTGGTCTCCATCAAAAGGCTTCACTACCCCCCCCAACAGCTTCTTAATATTATTTTATTATATTTTATTTTATTTTAGCCTCTTCTCTTTTTTTTATACCAATTATTTCAAATGCACCAACAGATTAGTAATGCCCAGTCTCCTTCATTACTCAGACTATTTTCCTGAGCTTCAGATCCCCGTTTGTATCCGTCTACAAGATATGCCCATCACATATGTTTCATGCATTATCAACTTAACCTGCATATAAATGAAGTACTGTTATTTCTTCCATTTTGCTTGTCCTACTTTGTCTCCTAACTTGTCGGATAGCACCACCATCCACTAAATCACACAGGACAGATATCTGATGACTTCCTGGATTTCTTTTCTTTTCCATCATCTCTAAGTTAATCAATTTATAATCCCTGCCATGCCTTCATTCTCAATATGTCTCCTCTAGCTCTATGGCTATTCTCAGGTGGGTCTTTCAAATCTATCACATGCACTATTGCATAATTGATTCAATTAGTGTCATTGGTTCTAGCCTTCTCTTTTAAATCCCTTATTCATAAAAGTCAGATTAATCTTTTATTTAAAAAGTAAAAACCAAATTATGTCATCCTCCAGCTTAAAATCTTCCAAATCTCATTCTAGAAAGCAGGATAAAGTGAAACCTATTTGTCCAATGGCAGGAAATGCTTAGTTGCGTGACCTCTGCTTGCTTTTCCAACTTAATTTCTTTAAGACTTTCCCATGGGAACCCTTTGTTCCAGCCAATAATAACATGTTCTCACCTAATATAATGCAACTAGGTATGTGCCCTGGCATCACGATGGGAGATCCAGAGACTTACTACCTCCATATCTTGATGGCATTTATTTCTCTTTAGTTAGATCACAATCTCATCTTGGTCTCACATAACCTATAAACTAAATTAGGCAGCTAATCACCAGCAATATAACTCATACAGTATAGTTTAAAAAAGAGGGAAAATAAAATTTAAAAATTGGTTGATACGAATAAACACAAACAAAACAAGCAAGAAAAGGTGGTTTCCAGCTAAGACCACTCTAATCATGGACTTGACACTTCCATCTGCAGGATCAAGATGGAACTCCAGAACTCTGTCTTTGTAAGAATCCTCACCTTCGTTCCATATTCCTCCAAGTCTCACAAACCCAACTGGTCCGGTAGCCAACTGGGACAAGTCACTGGATGTTCTTTACCACTGTTTATATCAGATGCCTCCAGAAGCCTAAGATTTTCAGTTTATCCTTCCTCACCAAGACCCCTAGTTTCCTTGGACTATATTCTGCTTACACAGATTCCTATCCCTCCCCAAGGTCTTATGTTCCTTTTCCTTTCCTTTCTTCTCTGAAATTTCCCTCAAACTTCATGCTCTAACCAGAGCCTGGCTCTCCCAGGAGGACATTGACTTCCCTGCGGTTCTGTCGAGTAAAAGCTGTTTTCTTTCCCACATCACTTGTATCACCACCTTGAAAATTCTGGAGGGGGCGGGTCCTAAATACCAATCACCCATCTCTACTCTGGAAGTCACTTCTCCCCTACTCTGCTTTATTTACCACCAAAACATTTATTGAAAGCTAATGGATCAGACACAGGTATCACTCATTGTCCAAATATATTTAATCTGTGAATTTACAGAATTGAAATTAGGAATACTGTAAGTTACTGTGTCTTGGCTAGTGAGTTCAATTAGTAAGGGAATCATCTAAAGATTAAAAAAATAATAAAATCAAGTGAAGCCAGCTCCTGAATTCAGACAAGGAGAGTTTGGAAATAGAGAGTATAGTGAGTTTGCATAGAGAAGAATATTTGTATTTCCTAAGTCAAGTGCAAGTTCCAAGATAAAGCAACTATGATTTTCTGTTGTATCTCAGGGTTTAGAATGAGACCTAAGAAAGCATCAACCCTCATTAATATTTATTTATTTATATTAATGAACACATGAAATATTTGTAAACAGATCTCAATTATTTTTTTTCTTTTTTGATCAATTGGCCATAAGAAATTCTCATTGAGGTCATAGATTCAGGCTGAAGGAAAAATGCCAGTGCTATAGAAGTATGCCCCCTAGAAACATGAGTCTTCTAGTGTCTTAAATGATTTGGGTTCTGAGAAATCCCTTGAACCTCTTTTTGTTTTATTTTTTCCATTTGATCAAATCATTTGCTGTGGGGCATCTCAGGTTGCACTGAACCCATGTATGCATCTCTGCTATGGCCCATTGGCAATCCAGGAGTTATCTGTAGAAGAAAATAATTAGTCTCTGACAAGGGAATGGCTTTACGTCTAATTCCGGAGTTTTCCACTCTTATTCCTTCAAGGCTTTCCGTAAACCTACACAATACCTGATCTACTTGGTCATTAAGTCCATGTACTATATCAAGTCTTCCCACTCATCAGATCCAATAAGCTGATGTTATCAGTTTAGTGGGCCAGTGTGGCATCCTGCAGAAAAATGAGACAGATTTCCTAAGGAATAATTTGGGCAGACTCAAGATTTGTTGTAACTCTGAGGTAAGATTGTGAAAATATTTTACTCTCCTTCCCAAGTGAAACCAAGTATCTTTAGTTATTCTCTATTTATCAGAGTAGAGGAAATTCTTTTACCAGACACCAGGGGCTATGTTGAATTGCTCTAGAAAAGAGACCGCTTCAAATTCAGCAGCTCGAAAGGGGTCATCCCTGTTGAAGTTTATGATAACTCATTTTTATCTCTTAAGATCTACCTGACTTATAAAAGACCAAATTGGTGAAATAATGGAGATCTGATCAAAATCAACAAGTCTGCATATCTTTCATCTCTTTTGATATGGCAATAATCTTTGTGGTACTGCTTTTACTTAACTGGTTTTATAGCTAGAAGGACATCTAAAGTTACTAATTGATCTCTCTTATCAGATTACTCTTACTTCCCTCGCCAGAGAATCAATGTAGGAATCACGTCAGTTGGCATATATGTCTATTCCAAGTACGCTCTCCAAATCTTAGAAAATAAGGAGAACATGAGTTTTAGATTCTTCTCCTGCTTCCCCTTGGGCCCACTTTGCAATAGATTTAGAACAAATCTCCATTTATCACTTGACTTTCATAAGCCCTCACTTTGCCTGGTCTTCTGAGTCTCCAGAGTTCAGTTTTAGTTCATAGACACTGTCTAATAATTTACAAATGGTCTGGTTATTTCTCTTTCTTCAGAGCACCTTTTACCTTGGTAAATAGCCATAGATTTCTTTGGGGAAGTCTAACAGGAAGATTTTCAATACCCACTTATTGCATTGTCACAGAGTTCCTCCATGTGGCACTTAACCTGCCCTAATTCAAGGGGATCTAGGTTTGGGAATTAACTAAGTGAGATTAAATAAGAAGCCATAATTTTATCATGTTGAGTCAGTCCTCTCTATGGAAGGCTAAATTTTTTTCCACCCATAGCAGAATTACACCCTGTTGGACTGGGCACTATTTCATTTCCATGGATCCTGTGATCAATTAGCTACCTCAAAAGATCCTTTCAGGTCAAATCAATTTGGTTATCATTGCAGCCTTGCTGTCTTTTGTAGGATAAGTATGATTGAATGATTCCACCCTGCAATCTCCTTGGTCAATTGCTCTCCTTAATCTCTGGCCGGAAAAAAACCAAAACAAAACACAATCACTACATAGCTTTCTAAGGCCATTAGAGTTGCACTTTACCATTGTTATTTTTAATTTACTGATGAAAGGGGTACTATGAACCATCTCATAGGACACAGTTAGGGGAGTCATTTATGACAAATTTACTGTAACATTCCCCAAAGACAACATAAAATCCAAGCTTCAGACAACAAAATGAAAAAGCAACCAGAACTCTTCTCATCTACTAAAGCTGGTACCTTGCATGAAAACCTTGGGTAAGTGCAAACATTTTAATAAATTCAGCCAATACCAAAATTTTATTTCTCCATTTCTAGTCTAACATTTATAATCCATTCTTGCCCATATCACTCAAGTTTGTTTGTTTTTCTGAAATAAGCTAAAAAAAAATCTTGCTAAGAACTTTTCTATGTAGGCTTGAATTCTTATTTTTCCCAGAGCTTGCTAACCTGGTTAAAGATATGGGAACAATGATAGCTCATAGGGATGAAGCATGGAGAGGAGAGATACGACATCCTCTTTCGAGACACTATTCCAGATGAGCTTGTAACTAATGTCTTTAAGCATTGAAGGACCAGCACCTTCACAAAGGGCAGGAAAGTCCGCTTCTGTTGACAGACTTGATAGGGCTTGGGTACCTGCGTATTAACAAGTCATCTATTTCCAAATCACTATTCTAATTCTCAAGGTTCCCTCTTGCCCAATAATTGACTAACATAATGAATCCAATTTATGTTATAATTGAGTAATAAATGGAATGAGACTCTTAAGTTAATTTTTTGCTACACTAGCCTTGAGACCTAAGGAAATTAGAGTATTCTTTAAGTCAGTCTCAGAAAACTTTACATCCTCTGATAATGCCTTGAATCAAGAATTTCAAATGTTGACTTTATCCCTTTCTGTCTTTAAGTTCTCTATTTCAGCTTAAAGGCCTCCTATTGTTCTTGACCCCAGTAGTGGTCTGTCCTAACAATAACTTGATCCAACAATTTCTTGTCTTAATTTGGCATCTCATACCAGACCTATCTTCCAATAGTTAAGTGGTTTCTCACCACCTTAATATGCAAATAGTTCATGGAGACATTCCTAAATTCCCATATTCTTAAAGGTCTATTGTACTTTACCAATTCTGCTATCAATTATGATGTTGGTCAGTGTTGGATTTTTGACAATAGAATCTACTTTAGCTGGTTTAAACAGACACACATCTGATACAAAGGTTTAGGAATTTACAAAGCTGTTGGAAGGGCTGGAGAAGGCACTAAGATGAGTTCCTAGAAATAACACTCCATCCACTAGTCATTCATATTCTGCTGAGTTGGCCCTTTCCCTGGTAAGAAGCTGACAATTGGGAAGCTACTACTACACCATTCTTGAGCCACACTATTATTGTCTGCCCTGTTTGACAAAGCTGTTGCTCTTCCTACAGTTAGCTGATGAATCAAGAAGCCAATAAATATGCCCTCTCTGCTATGATGTGAGTCACCAGTGGATATATTACACCGTGCCTGTCTCAGTGATTTAGTTCCTAATCTAGATCTCATAGAAGTGTGTCTGAAAGGTAGAACCAAAATCAGATCCCAAACCCTATCTATGAGTGGAGGAAGAGACTGATCATTTGGCCTTATGTCTTTTACATCCTGTAAACCCTTGGAATGGGTATTAGCAGAGCCAATCCAAGAATCCATATCTTTTAACACAATTCTTGGGCCATTGTTTACTCTTGTGAAGGAACATTATATTCCCTACTCTTCTCATGTCTTCACCTCCAGTTACTATAATAAAATGTTCTAGTCCCTGAAATTTACTGCTACTCTGGACTACAGCTTTTATATCTCATTGAAACAGTTTTATTAGTGACTTAACCTAATAATATTACATGGTATCAGTTCTCACCCCTCTTGATTCATGGATTAGTCCTATTATCCTAGCAGTCATTCTCTGTTTTCCAGCATCAACCACGAACGCCCTTGGTTCTAAACTCTCTATCATCGAAGTGATGCTGGGATGCCAGAGGAGAAGAAAGGATGAGTGAATATGCAGAGGAAGGTGGAGTGGGAATAAATTGGGTGGTGGTGTTGTTTAACATCTGTTTGTCAAATAAAATAAAAACAACAGTATCTACTGAGAATGAGAAAAATGGAAGTGAGTCCTAGGATTTGGAGAGAATAAATGTCAGAACATTGTGGAAGGTGTTTCTAATGACTGCTCAGTTTCTCAGTTTTCCTTCTGACATACTTGTGTTTCACTTTCCATGATGTACAGAAGGCTGAAGTCTGGGTATCGAAGCAGAGACTCCATCGGTCTTGTTATCAGAGCCAACCCCCCACTCACGTGAAGTAGCATGCCATCTATAGCATTTGTTATTTTAAGCCCATAATGTTTGAGGATCACATTTTCTAGAGCAAAACAAAGCCTTGTCTGTATTTCTTAATAACTCAGCTAACTGCCACAGAAATTCAATAGGATTGCTGAGAAAAATTGAAAACTCTGTTGTATTTATTTAAATTATGAGAATTGATCTTGTTAGTTCTTATTGATGACTTCTTTCTCTCTTTCTTTTTTCTTTTCTTTTTTTTAACCTTTTTCCTGTTACAGCAATGCTTGATAGCCAAGGTATGCAAAAGAAGACTATACTTGTAAGACACTGCAAAAGGCCAAGGAAGCAAGAAATTTTAAGTTCTTAGTAAAAGCGTTGTTGAAATGATTGACTGAAAATGAGGATAGGAAGAAATAAAGCCAAGGAAGATCTAAAAGATGGGAAGAAAATATACTTATAAAAGAAATGAAAATCATAATAGAAATGAAAATCTGGTTCAATTAAAGAACTTGGTGGCACCAGATATGGCATGAAAGGAGCTCAGGTGATGGTGATATCTAAGGAATGGCTGCACAAAGAAAGCAACAAAATGATGCAATGAGAGTTGCTGAAATGGAGGGACTGTGTGGAATTTGAGGAGATGCCGATGGGGAGCGTCATTAACGTGAACACTGGTGTCCCCATTGTGAGAGCAGAAAGCACTCTGGAGAGTGCGTGCGGGCACGTTAGATTACACCGCACAAAATGCTGCACTTGTGATTTTC
Organism: Ursus arctos; assembly: GCF_023065955.2. Classification (NCBI taxonomy): domain Eukaryota; kingdom Metazoa; phylum Chordata; class Mammalia; order Carnivora; family Ursidae; genus Ursus; species Ursus arctos. The sequence goes on along the minus strand of NW_026623056.1, from coordinate 80,604,970 downwards.
CTGAATTATGTTTCCTCTTCAGTACTCAACCTTTTCATTTGACTTCCAAGAAAAATGACAACAAAATCTTACCTTTCATCATCAATGTTTTGATCACGAGGTTACCTCATTTAAGTTCAATGTGATAAAAAAAAATGTAGAAAATAGTCCTCCATTAAACTCTTTATTTTAAAAATAGCTCAATATTTCACTGGTGTATTTTTAAAATTTGCATATACTTTAAAAAATGTCAGTTAGAAAAATAGTATTTTCCCTCAAAACTATCCTAGGACATGTCTACATATCTCAAATACAGCAACTGAAGCATGAGATGAGTACTTCTAGAAGTTATATAGCCTGCTATTTGATAATAATGATTGTTTTGTTTTCCAAGTGGAGCCACATCTGAGTATGTGACAACTCTTTAATGGAATGATCTGTAGCCAGCCACCAACACAAATCTAAATTAGGATAAAAATAGGTTGCCTACAAATGGGTCCAACTGGAAACAACTGCTAATAGACTTATTATCTCATTCCTATTCCCACATGCTGCTCTGCTTTTCATACGAGCAGGTCCTTTTCAGGATTTGAAACCACTGACCTCTGTTATAATCTGTTATGCTTTTTAACTTTTCACAAAGGAGAAAGACAATGCTATTAATCCCAACTAAGAGAGTTCTCTCTCTGTATCCCTATTTTGTAAGTTTAGACACTAACATTTTTATCTTTGCTTGTAAATTGGAATGGGTTTACATCTATGTTTATTTGTAAGCCAGGTCATAAATTGTAGACAGGATCCATTCACTGTAGCGATTTCCTGGGAGTGTAGAAATGATTGTCACTCAGAGACTGTGTTTGCTTTCCCCCCCTTCCCATCAGCAAACTCTTATCTCTAAAGTCCAAGAGGAAATAACATGGAGTGAGTGAACGATGGCAATTTAATTTATGTAATGATGGGCTAGGTAAGAAAATAGTCTTTGGTCTGCTATACCTATGGACTAGAAAAACTATAACTTCTTTTCTGGGCATCAAGAAGGGAAAAAAAAAAAAGACAAACATTTCAATGTCAGAGATAAGCTACATATGTGGGTTGTTTGAGGACAGTGGATCACTGTCTTCTTAGCCCTTTGGTTTTCATGAAAAGGCACACTGCACAGTAACTTTCTGAATCTAATTGTGCTGTTTTCGTAACTAAGATAGTTACAGCTGTCTATCAGCACACCGTGCCTTGTAACCAATTCATTTGCACTTGAACTGATGGAAGGAGAACTTATTGCAAAAGGAAGATCTTAGTAGTAGAAAGAAATGTGTTAAAATGAACTCACTTGAATGTATAGAAACAAAATGACAGAAGGTGAAAAATAATTAAAACATCAACCATGTGACATACATGGAGATTTTTAACAAAGAAATAAAACAGGTTGAAGCACAGTTTTCTAGTTTAGTTTGTAGGAATGGTAAGGAGCAATTACAAATCCTGTGTCAGTTTTACATCAAAAAGATTCCATCGATCAGTTTGTTATTTCAGTCAATCAATGAAATAAATAGTTAATTTAAGAAAATCCATTTTAACAGTGAAGTCAATAAATATTTGATTGAATGCTTGACTCTCTAAATGTCACATAGTACATCCTATAAGAAATTGGAAGAGCAGAAAAATGTCATAGAGGGAGACAATTAACATAACATGATGAAAATCACCAACATTAAGTAACTAACAAAGCCTTCTATCTTAGAGGAGAAGAAAAAAAGATGAGTGCCAAGACTGTTGTTTATTAAGAAACTCTGAGCAGTAACATCCAGTTTAGCACTTTAATTATAGCTAATGTCAAGCAATGCCACAGGAAAAACTAATTAAACCAAATATTTCATTTATTTCAGAAAGACATGTCAGTATAACTTCACCTATGATTCACTCAGGATGTGCAGAGGAAACAGAGCCTACAGTCTAACCAAGATAAAGAGAAAATATTATCATCTCCATACATGGCTTTTGTCCTTTCAAGAATAAATTCCCTCAGAAATTCCTACCTCTGGAATTCCTCACCTCAAGCAAGTAAAGGTGGAAGCTTAGAAGAGCGGAATGTCCTACATCCCAACGCATAAAAGGAAAATGCAAGCTAATAGTTGTATACACAATGGAAAAGGCACGTCTTCTGACATAAGTTTTCTGAGGGGGGATAATAGGCTGCTTGTGCTCATGGCTAACTCTCTAAGCTTTAAGGAAAAATATGCATCCTATTTAGGGCAACCATCATACCATTGAACTTATGCATTCTAGAACAGTGATTTCCTAGCTTTATGTACATGGTAGGTGTGGGTCAGGGTCCAAGGTGAGATTTTGTATTTCCAACAAGCTCCCAGATGACACCACTGCTATTGGTCTCTGAAACATTTCAGGTGTGTGGCTCTCGTGTAAACTACATAAGGTAGAAGAACGTGAAGCCTAGAAGTCATCTTGGGCGACATGTCGTGCAACTTCTCATTTTATAGAGGTGAAGAGATGGAGTCTCAGAGCAACACAATAATATAATTTTCACAATTCTTTATTAACTGATAAAATTAGAACCAAAACTCCTGACTCATAGTCGAGTATTCTTTCCTATAGGCAATGAATAGAAACCACCCAGAATCTTAGTCCTCAGTGCACTGTGGGAGACAACCCACATCAGGGACTTTTTTAATTTAAAATATTATGATGTCAGTTTTGAAAGTAAATATGAAACATCCTTCAACATAGTGTTCCCCTTATGGTATTTTAAATTTCTTGTCTCTCTGGCTCTAGCTTTCATCTATTAAAAGTTTACATTCAGAACAAAGTTCACCTAAAACTGCAAATAATCTTTTACCAGGACATATGTCTTTCTAAGATATGCAGGCCAATTTACAATGGCATGGATGGAGCTAGAGAGTATAATGCTAAGTGAAATAAGTCAGTCAGAGAAAGACAAATACCATATGATTTCACTCAAATGTAGAATTTTTTTAAAAAAAGAGCATAGGTAAAAAAAGAGAGAGACAAGCCAAGAAACGAACTTTTTTTAAAAATTTTTTTAAAAGATTTTATTTATTCATTTGACAGAGACAGAGACAGCCAGTGAGAGAGGGAACACAAGCAGGGGGAGTGGGAGAGGAAGAAGCAGGCTCCCAGCGGAAGAGCCTGACGTGGGGCTCGATCCCAGAACGCCAGGATCACGCCCTGAGCCGAAGGCAGACGCTTAACGACTGAGCCACCCAGGCGCCCCAAGAAACGAACTCTTAATTAGAGGACAAACTGATGGTTATAAGAGGGGAGGAGGCTGGTAGAGGGTGGGGGAAAGGATGATGGAGATCAAGGGAAAAGGATGTGCACTTGTTGTGATGAACACTGGGTGTTGTCTGGAAGTGCTGAATCACTGTATTGTACACCTGAAACTGATATTACACTGTATGTTAACCATTCTGGAATTAAGAAACAAAAGGCCACATGTAAAATACCTAAAAATATGTCTACACAAGTCAGGGGAAGCTATGAAACTGCAACACGTAACATTAAAACTTCATTCACTCATGCTCTCGTTTAACCAGCAATTACTGAGCAATTAGTTAGGCAATATTTCCAAAGAAGTATAAAGTATGACACCTGCTCTCTCAGAGCTTTTAATCCAGTGGAGGAAATCAGACATGGAAGCAAGAAAGAGTAAATAATAATATATGTGATAGAGCTTATAAAGTTCAGAGCAGGTAGAAGAGTGAGTTTGAGAGATTTGGGGAAGTAAACTGAAAGCTTAAATTAGGTCATGAAGGCGAGTGTGGACATACAGAAAGAAAGGGATCACAGTGGACAAAATACCACCCTGCAAAGGAAGTGCACAGAATCAGGATGAAATGGAACAAGGTTAAATGGAGTGTGGAAGCAAAGGTGGAATGCTTGAGGGCCGCATACCCGCTCTCCTTCCTCCTGTTTCACATACGGACCAGGGAGAAGTAGAGGAGAGGCAAAGCTGTCTTACTGCCTACAACATCTACAGGGTCTCTGAGCAAGGACGGCGGATGAGTGCCCTTCACCCTACTGCTATATGGCCCCACATATAATCTGTCTTGGTGAATGTTTTCATGTGCTCTTGAGAAGATTGCACACTCTACATTTGCTGAATTTATTGTTCTATGAATACAAATTTAAATATGCAATCAGATCAAATTGAGGGATGATATTACCCAAATCTTCGATAGCCATACTGTTTTTTTAGTATTTTTTGCCATCAGTTATTGAGAGGGGAGTTGCTCAAATCTCTAACTTTATTTGTGGGTTTATTTCAAATTTATTTCAGGCAGTTTGGATTCCATGTATTTTGAAATTCTGTTAATAGGGGCCTACATACTTAGAGTAGTTATGTTTTCTTGATGAATTGGCCATTTTGCCATTAAGAAATGGCCCTATTTCTGGTAATACTTTGTCTTTAAGATCACTTTGCTAGGTATTAATATAGCCATTCTAGATTTCTTATGATTGGTATTTTCATGGTCTTTCTTTCCATTTTGCCACTTCTAACCAATGTGTCTCTATTTTTAAACTGTCTGATTCCTTGTCTGTGAGCACGATTTTCATTTGAAGATTAAGAACAAATCCCCCCTTACCCCTACAATTCTTCCTGGATTTGTTGTCCAGCTGGTTTAAGTTGTTATTTAGACTAGCTTTCCAGAGAATTTTGTTATTGTTTTTACTTTTATTTTTATTTGTTTGTTTGTTATTCTTAGGTCAGCACGTGTCAGAGTGTATTTTTATATACTTTACTCTTTCTGGATGAACATTTTATGATCAATGATGAATACATTCTTTCTCGCTCCAGAGTTATGTGTTATCTGCTTGTATATGGATTCTCTCTTTCTCATGACTGTAAGTAGTCTAAGGGAAACTCTTTCCTTAAAATTTTGTTTTTCTGTTCATTGGTCCAGGACCTAGTTCAATAAGTGCCCTTAAAATGTATGCCAAGTAAATAGATTGCATGCTTGGCATTGATGATATGGAAGAATTCATTTGATCAATTTAGCATTTTTGTAAATATAAGTGAACTTTAGACTTTCAGAAAAAAAAAATTCAAGGCCTTATCAAAAGATTACCTGAATTTTATCTATGGTTTCTCCTTCTGATTTTTTCCCTTTGCCTTCTAATACTTGTCTCTATAGCACAAAACTGATTCATTTCCTTCCTCTTTAATTAGCCTCTCCCTTACTCAGTGACTCATATAATACTTAATTCCCTCCCCCAAATGCCAAACCCTCCCTAATCCCTTCTCCCTCAGATTTGTATTTTGTTTCCTCCACCTTTGTTGATACTCCCAACATGAATTATTAGTCAATTAGACTTGAGGTGGTCAATCCTGCCTTTCTCCTTGGCCCCATAAGGCCAGCCCGTTCCCTTAGCAGCCTACCACCCACTGTGTTTAGTTAAGTTTTGTGTTTTTTTTATTTTCTGGTTTTCAGATAGATGTACAGAGAACCAATCCTGTGACCTTGTTAAATAGACTTTTATAAAGATGACATTAAAACTCTGTTCTTGTGGGAAGAGAATCAAGATAAAGCTAGCTCACACAGTTAGAGCACTGTCTTAGGGAGGCATGGAGTGTCAAGTCTGAGGGATTAAATTAGCTTCATTTTACACCAAGGTCTACCTTGCCTAACAATTACGTAGCTCTGGGTTCAAATTTTGGTGGAATAACTCCAGGAAAATTATTTCACCCCTTGTGACTCATTAGGCTTATTTAAGAAATGAGAACGAACCTACCTATGTCACAGGTATGTTGTTGGGCTTAAATGTGATACATATGTAAAGCATGTGCCAGTGTTGCCATAATGGTAGAGAGAGTAGCCGCAATAGCTACACTAGTAATAAACACTATTTCTTTTCTTTTCAAGTAAGCAGACATATTCAGGTACATCCAGAGGGTCAGCTGTGCAGTTCTTTCAGACGAAAATCAGAAATGCGGGTCTCAAAGAAGTGAATTCATTCCAAGGAAAGGGTAGAGTATTGTCATGATCTTTGTCCAAAGGAAGGTGTCATTCTATGAGAATGAGTACATTTAGTCCACTATATGTAAGCCACATCCCCTTACTGGTCCTCCTGCATTTAAGCCAATTCTTTAGGGAGAGAGCAACATGGAAATAAATGGCCATCCCATTAAATAACTCCATTGATATAGGCAGCTCCGGAACCCCTGTACACAAACAGGACTGAAGAAAGCAGGCTCACTTGGAAGTCTCATGAAACATACTGGAAATTGACCAGAGGAGAAAGAATGCATAACATAAGTAAGGTAGAAGGAACAGAGAATGAGTCCTTGAGGCCGCATCGGTGAGCCAACCCTCACTACTCTATGGAGTTTAAAACCCCTTCTGTGTCTTCCATCTACAGTGCACAAAGGACATTTGTAAAATAGTCAGATTTGGGGGCTGTCCTATAGATCCTAAACACAACCTTATGATGGTGACTTGTCATGTATATTTTAAACGTATGTTGGGAGGAAAACAGGACATAATGCTTGAAGTAAGTGATAGCTTAAAGGACTACTGTATTCAGGCCGCTTAGGGGATCCATATACCAGCTTAAAGAAATTTGAGACGATCTCCTCTTCCCCAGATTTGTTAGATGGGTCTGGACAAAATAAATAATAATAGCTTATGTATTCGTGATCCTGTTGTAACTTCAACATAGACTCACTCGAACAAGCATGCATTACACGATGTCTGGGGATTATTCATGGCACATTACTTTAAAAATATAAATAGCAATGAGGGGCACCTGGGTGGCTCAGTCAGCTGAGCATCTGACTCTTGATTTCAGCTCAGGTCATGATCTCAGCCCACCTGGGGCTCCACGCTCAGCATAGAGTCTGCTTGTCCCTTTCCCTCTACTCCTGCCCCCCACCCCCGCTCATGCTCTCTCTCTCTAAAATAAATAAGCAAATAAACAAAACCTTCAAAAAAATATAAATAGTAAGGAATCATTTACATTATTGACTGTAAGAAAGACAAATAAACACGGAGCACTTACTACTTCTAAATTCACTAAAGTGAATTCCCTGAGTATAGACTAGAGTATATGCATTTAAGTTGAATGTTGAGCTTGGAAAATACCAAAAATGCTCCTTTATTAAATTCTTGCTAATAGGAACATTAGAGTATAGTCTGATTTCTAGGAAACACTATCACATATCAGCATCATTTAAACTTAATTTATAGGCCTTGTCTCTTTTAAATTATTTCAGTTGACATGATTAAACATTTCCCAAAGTATGTCCCAAAAAAAAACAATATCCGAAGAAATAATTGTTTAAAATGATTCTTTGTATAAACAGATTTGGTAAATTTATGTTATATCCATGTCTCAATACTTGGTGATTTGAGGAAGCCATGAGCATAGTAAAATCTCAAAGAATTTCTGCAGTAAAGAAAGCTTAATAGGCTTAACCTAGAATTTCCAAATCCCATCTACATGGAACTCAGTTATCTGAAATAACATCTTTTAAGAACTTGGAAACCGAAGGTTGGAAAATGCTGATATCAGTATATTTTTTGCAAAATCTCAAGTTCTGATCAGTTGTGTTTTTATGCTTTATTTCCTTAACTTGCAACAAAGTCTTAATTTTAACTATCATCTCACAGAATTATCAAGACTGGCAATAGATAAAAAATGTGTAAGGAGGGGCGCCTGGGTGGCACAGCGGTTAAGCATCTGCCTTCGGCTCAGGGCATGATCCTGGTGTTATGGGATCGAGCCCCGCATCAGGCACTTCTGCTATGAGCTTGCTTCTTCCTCTCCCACTCCCCCTGCTTGTGTTCCCTCTCTCTCTGGCTGTCTCTATCTCTGTCAAATAAATAAATAAATAAAATCTTAAAACAAAAAAACAAAACAAAAAAAAACAAAAATGTGTAAGGATACACATATTACTTGGTGCATAACTGTCGCTCAATAAAGAGTTCAGTTGATTTAGCACAACTAACAACGTGTAACTGATTCAGTTGAATATTGATACTAAAGAAGACGTACCTTTAGAATAAAGGTTTCAAAATAATTTTTGAATAAATGCTTTCAAAATAATTTTTACTTTTATCTACTGTTAAAAAGAAATATATACACATATGTATATATGTAACATTGCTGCTAGAGTCCACATGCGAATACAGTGTAACTAAAAGTCTCAAAAATACACTTACTATTGGGGGCACCTGGGTGGCTCAGTTGTTAAGCATCTGCCTTCAGCTCAGGGTGTGATCGTGGGGTCCTGGGATCGAGCCCCACATCAGGCTCCCTGCTCCGCTGGAAGCCTGCTTCTTCCTCTCCCACTCCCCCTGCTTGTGTTCCCTCTCTCGCTGGCTGTCTCTCTCTCTGTCAAATAAATAAAATCTTTAAAAAAAAATACACTTACTATCATCTTTCCTTGCAATGTAGTCTATATTCTATTCTGTGGTATTCTCGTCTACATCTTAATTTTAAATCTGACAGTGTTCCAATAAAATTATTTTGTGGGCAGTAATGATTTGAAAAATTCAGCTCTAAAAGAGCTTAGCATCCATAGCAAAATTCTGTCACTTAAATATGGAACAAAACTATCTGTGTTTATTGCATAAGTCTGGAAGTGGCTTTTGTGACACAGGGTGGTTTGCTCCATGCCCACAAGCCACAAATTCTAATTAGGAAATTAACCCATGGGGCTGGTGTTCAGAATTTGCTTTTGAAAATAAGAAGTAGTTAAGTGATCTACTTTACTTCCAGATTTGCATAGACCAGCAATGTGAAAGGCTATACCCGGCATCTCAAAGTTCCTATTAGAAATGAATATTTTAGTTGTCATAGTATTTAGTATAATTTTTTTTAACTTTTTAAAAATAAAGTCCCACATCGTTTGACAATCAAAAGTTCTTCCATGTGTTTGTGTCATAGATAATTACATTGGGATTTCTAAATCCATGTTTTAGATAAAAATTTTAATTTCTAATCTTTTTTTGTCACTGAAAAATAAAATTGTACAAAATTTTCATATGTCAAAGATGATGGTTGAATTAGCATTTTTCTTCTATTGTAAGATTTTTGATTGACAGATTGATAAACAATGTTTATTCATTAAAAAGCATTTATACTGAATTTCCAACAGTGCCTGAAGGGTGGGGTGTGGATATATATATATATATATATATATATCCCAAATAATCATTTACTTTCTGTGAATACCTCCATACATTTCCTGAAAAACAACAAACACAAATCAAAGCAAATGATTCAAACGTTCAGAGAAAAATCTATGAAATAAATAGATGCATTTTTAAAAGTCTCCAATTTGAGGTAGCTGAATTGATTTATAATCTCTAATTTGTTATGCTCTTGTCTGGGGCAGAGCCTATAAATCTACAAAGCTTGCTTAGCATTTCTAATTATGTAACCCTGCAATGCTGAATACAAACTGTCTCACCACTATACAGAGGGCAAAAGAAGAGTAAAGTGCTGAAAATAAACAAAGTATAGCACACGTGAGCATGCAAACCTATACGCGCTACTGTACAAAGTAAAACCATAGGCATCTCCCAGACTTCATAAGAGTACCCATTGCTTATCTTCATCTTTTTATCCTTAACTGGAGTCCCCTGGGACACTCCTATTAAATATTCAGCCTAAGTCTCCTGCCCCAAAAGGAACTGGGGAAAAGCTTCCAAGTATATGACTACACAGCTTCAGATGTAAAAGAATGCTGGATTTTAGGCAGGTCCTACAGAGAATGAACTAGTGAAGGTGGCCATTTTCTAGTCAATGCTCCTGGGGTGATCATTGTTTATCAATTTGCATGTTGCAAGGTTTTGAATGGGATCAGCACTGACTTTTCTATTGTGTTGTTTCCAACAACTATAAGGAGTTACTCCTTTTATGTAGGCAGAAAACAGAGTATCTGGGGAAAGAGAAGACATAAGGTTTGAACCTAGGAATTCTTACTGTCAGGATTCTTCCAAATGTCAATTAAATCCTAAACAAATAAAAACAACCCGAGAAGTCTTTCCAGAGATCACTAACTCTAACCAGGGTTCACGTAACCTTTTCTACCAAATGAGTAACTATGCAGTTTGCAAATACTTGCCAACAGAATAGCATTGGGTTTTTAGGCATTTCATTCTAGCGTTTCAAAAGATTTGAAAAACTGCAAAGGAGGCATTCACACAGATAATACTTTGCCGGTGAGAAAAGATGGGCAGTACATTTTTGTTAGATTATAAGTGAAAGATATTATCAATGCAGAAGTAATAGATATTCTTAATCTGTTTTATTTTCATCCTTTCATGGTTTAACCACACCACCGGCTACGTGATTCACTAATAGTGTCTTGCAACAAGTGGGTCTGTCATTTATCTTCTGTGGTTTTTGGCCTTGATCTATAATTCCAATGAAATATTTCCACATAAACCCCAGTAATGGAAGTTGTACTTCTTAGTCTAGATTAAGACAAAAATCTCAGTTCATAAGTAAAAGGCAGTGTCACTATGGCTATATTTGTTTAATTATAAATTCCAGAAAAAGTCATTAAAATGGATTTAACTTAAATTTGTGTAACATTAAAAGTAGAAAATCCAAGTGAGATTTTTGAGAAAATATTTCTAAATCATGAGCATGATGTCAACATTTAAAGAGGAAGGAAGGGGTGCCTGGGTGCTCAGATGATTAAGCATCTGCATTTGGCTTAGGTTCCTGGGATTGAGTCCCGCATCGGGCTCCCTGCTTAGCGAGGAGTCTGCTTCTCCCTCTGTCCCTTCCCCCAGCTCCTGCACACTTTCTCTCTCTCTCTCAAAAATAAATAAAATCTTTTAAAAAATTAAATAAATAAATAAATAAATAAATAGGAAGGGAAAGCAAATTATTATGTAAGGAGTAAATAATACAAATTATTAATAAATATGATAATTTGTAGAATTTTCACAAGAAAAGGGTTAAGAGAACAAAAGATATTTTATTTGTTGAAATATTAATTATGTAAAAGCTAGAATAGATCAAAACACAAATTCAGAAAACACCTCAGGTAGGATTTTTCTTTAGAAAGAAACAGCACATTTTGCAGAATAGTATAGGAATATTGATATTAGAATTCACAAGGAGCTTACTATCACAGATAAAGTAATACCAAGTTAGCATCTTATTTAAAAAAAAAAATTAACCAGGTGGTTGCCGAAAAGAGAATTATAGGACAGCTAAATAGTAATGGTAAATGGTAAGGAATTGTCAAAAAGATCATTCTGTCACTAATAACCCCACTGATACACGAAAATGAAATGACGTTGAAATGAGGTAGAATAACTGATACAGAGACACTACAGATTGAGAGGGTAGAGATTGTGCTTTATATTTTTCTTGTTGACCCCAGCACTTAGCATCATGTTGGGCACACAACAGGAGATCAATAAATACTTGCAAAGTGATTGATCCATCCACGAATAAGAGCATGACGTGGATAATTAGTTGCCACAGGGAAACTAGTCTCTCAGTGTTAGTTTTCCACACTGATTGAAATCAAAGAGAAGAATATACAAAAGCCTTCTCAATCTTTACAGTTTTTTCTATGAAGAAACTCCAACCATCATATCGATCACAATTTTGACAGTGAAGAATCGACTATTTCTTCTTACTATACCATATGGTCAATTATGATTTTGATAAAATTCATACATCTGTGAAAAGTAGATTCTATCATTACGGGCAATTGGAGCAATTCAAAATACTGAATTTAATAATTTTTTTGACTGATGTCTTGCTTATCTTGTTCCCAATTTCTTCATTCTGCTCACTGTGCCTTCACCAAGACCTCTACCCATTCCAAACCTCCCATTCACACAGACCATCTCTGTACATTGTTCCGACATAATGGGTCTTTTGGCCCAGATTCTAGGTTTGCTTATATAAATATGTGCTGATTTAAGAACCACCTTCATTTCTACCTTAGACCCCACCACACACACACACACACACACACACACACACACCCCACACACTAAACATTGAGCGTCTACCATTCAACTTCTGAGCTCTTTCTTTGCAGCACCTCTAGAGAAAGAGGCAGAAATCATTTCTTGGTCTTTCCTATCCAATTTTAATCTGGCTCCCCTATACTTCTCAACAATTCTATTCTTTCTAAAGGATCATAAGGTCACTCCAAATCTTTATTATTTCACTTATTTGTTTACATTTCCCTGTGACCAAACCCTCATTCTGCAGAGATGCTCTTACCTCGTATTTCCATGAAGAACATTCCGACCTGAATTTTTCCATTAATCTTTCTTTATATTGACATAAATCTGTACCTAGGTCATTTTTCCCTTCATGTATTCAATGAGTAGTCATCAAGTAATCACCCTGTGCTGGCCTCTGTTTTGACAGATACAGTGGTGAACAAGACAAGTAATGTCCTCAAAGAGTTTATCTTCTATTGGGAGTAAACAGGAGATTACAACAAATTGCTACAATTGCCATGAGTAACAGATAAAGGACGGTATGGAAGCACATAGCACTGGCACCTAAGCTGGAATTCATTGTGAGATTAGCAATCGCTTCCTGGAATTAGTGGCATCTGTATTGAGATCTCAAATGTAAGTAAGAATTAGCCAGAAAAATGAAGTTAGACGGGATGGAGCATGAGTTTAAGGCATGAGAAAATACGTTCACAAGAGAAAGCACATATAGAGAATAACAAGAGATTCAATCTGGGTGGGGATGGAGATGTGAAGGTTGAATGATAGAGATGTTCAGAGCCATAGAGATGTTGCTGGAGACATTGACAGGGATCCACCATGAAGGGTATGGGGAGCAGTTAAACATACTGTTTATAAAAAGTAACTCTGGAGTAACTCAGATCTAGTTCCTATCATTCACAAGGTTATCCTAAGAGTGAGATAATGTCTGGCACAGTTAGGAATTTAATACTTTAAAAAATGTAATATTGGAGAATACCTGGGGGAGGTAGTCAGTTAAGCATCTGACTCTTGGTTTTGACTCAGGGCCGTGATCTTAGGGTCATGAGATTGAGCCCCTAGTGGGGCTCTGCATTCAGCAGACAGTCTGCCTAGGATTCTCTCTCTCCCTCTCTCTCTGCCCCTCCCCCGGCGCTCGCTCTCTCTCTCCCTCAATAAATAAATAAAATATTTTTTGAAAGGTAGTATTGGGCAAATTAAAAAGCTTGTATGTTATACAGAGCCAAGTAGGGAGCTATGGAAATACTTTATCGAGAAGAATGACACGACTTGATTCATATTTTAGGGCTATCTTGTGGATTGAAGAAGAAGTATAAGGAGATAGGTGGGCCAAAGCTAGCATCAAAGGCATGGGTTATGGGACTTTCTACAATAATCTAGGCAAAAATTATAGTGGCCTGAATGGGTGTGGTGGCAGTAGAGATGAGAAAACAAGGATGGGTTTAGTAAATACTTAGGAAATTAAGCCAAAAGGAGTTGTTAATAGATGACATAAAAAAGTGGGAGGAAAAGGGAGGAGTGAGGAGAACACTGAAATTCCTGGCTTGCCTAACTGCGTGGAAAGTGGGCTAAAAATGAGACAAGGAACACTGGAGAAGCGCAGGATTGCAGATGTCAGAAAGAAATAGCTTCAGGAATAGATATGTTGAGATTGAGGCTCTGTAGAATCTAGCAGCCAATCCATAGGTCAAGAGAGAAATCTGAGCCATTATTCAGAATTAGGACTCACATGCTTATGGTGACAGCTGAAGCCGCAAGGGCAATGTACAGGATAATAGACCAAGTGGGAAGAGGAGAGAGGAGAAAGCAAAAGAACCTGAAAGATAAGAAGAAAGCCAGTGTGTGTGTCATGAGAGCCATGCTTTAAAAGGGGGAAAAGATGTCATCAATTTGATATGGTAGCAAAGGGGCGTTAATAATCTTGATAAAACATATGTCTGTGGAGAGGGTGCAAAGCTGTGAATAAGAAGGAAGATGGAGTAAGAGTGGGGCAGGAAAAGTCTATGTAAAATAGTATTGGTTTTGTTTGACTTTGAAAAGGACAATAGAGAGATCCCGTAGCTGAGAGGTAGAGCACACATAAGAGAAACTATCGTGTGGATGGGGGGACCAGACAATGTCTGCAGGGACAGACAAGAAGTCAGGGCAGAGGGCTGCTTGCAAATGCAAACCTCAAAGGCAATAAATGGTGACACAGGGTTTTGGAAGAGATGGAAAGAGATGCACTAGAAGATCCAGATGAAGGGGTTAGCATGGAAAAGGGAAAGAAATACACTCTATGCTTTCACCTGTGCTTTAAATCCTTCAAACTTCTCAGAGATCCTTCCAGTTGGATACTTTCTCCACAAATAGAGAAATTTCCTTATTTAGGCCGGGGTGTTGGGGGGGCGAGGTAAAGTTTACTCTTTCTCCTCTGTCTCCTCTAGTTATTGACACCACTTCTTTTACATACAGCTTCAAAAATGTTGCTAGGGGCTTCCGGGTGGTTCAGTTTGTTAAGTGTCTGCCTTCACCTCAGGTCATGATCCCAGGGTCCTGGGATCCAGCCCTGCACTGGTAGGGCTCCCTGTTCATTGCGGAGTCAGATTGTCCCTCTCCCTCTGCCTCTCCTCCCCTGCTCATGTTCTCTCTCTCTCTCAAATAAATAAATAGAATCTTTTAAAAAATGTTGTCGCTATTCACTACCTCCATTTTCTCACCTTGCCTTATTCCCATCCACACTGCAATTAGGATTTTGTTCTTGAGATTTAATTAAATATCTCTATTAAAAGTCAACAGTCATAACTGCTTGTCTCAAGGAAACTTTCTTCCTCTTCTTTCTTATCTGATTTCATATTAAAAAGGCCAATGTGTTTAACCAAGTGCTCTTTCTCATAACATTTGTCTACCTTGACCTCTATGACATTATTTTGGAAGACTCCCTACTTTTCCAACAGTTCCCCCTTTGGTGTGTGATCTGTGCCCCATCTCGGGGTAGTGGACATTACAAACCCATTCATTAGTTGCCTTCTATTTTTCTCTCTCTGCCTTACTTTTTTTTTTTTTTTTTTTTGGTAAGCTTATTCACTTTGACATTTAAGCTTTTATCTTGATGCCCTCTCCCAAATCAATATTCAAGCTTATTCTGGTTTGAAATTACAACCACCTTTATAATATTTCCTTCATTTTCCCCTGATTACATCTCATTAGATTAAGCACTGACTTCATTGTCATTCCTTCTTAGCAAACCACTCCCCAGTTTCTCTACTTGTATTACTGGAAACATAACACCTCAGGCACAAAATATGGAAGCCATAACGTACTCTGCTATTTTTGTATTTCTATTGTCTGAGCTACAACCAGATCCTAGGCATTAGTAGCACCTCCACTGCTTGACCCTTTCTTCACATTTTTACTGCTTCCACCCTAGTCTTAGTTCTAATCAACTCACATCTAGAAAGTTACAAGATCTCTTAAACTTTGTGTTCCCAAAGTCAAGTCATCTTGCACGTCATCACCATACTTGATTTTCATGCAGTCCAGTTTTTACTATGCCATTTGCCTTATCAAGAATCCCATTACCTATTGGATCAAGATGAGGATGTGAGAATGTGGAGAAAAAGGAACACTCTTGCACTATTGGTGGGAATGTAGACTGTATTCCCACAGTGCAGTGACTGTGGAAAACAGTGTGGAATTTCCTCAAAAAGTTAAAAAAAAGAACTATCTTAGGATCCAGCAATCACACTACAGGATATTTACCCAAAAAATACAAAAACATTAATTCAAAGTGTTTACAGCAACATTATTTACAATAGACAAGATATGGAAGAAGCTCATGTCCATTGATTGATGAATGGATAAAGATGTGGTATGTGTATATATATATATATATATATATATATATATATATATATATATTATGGAATATCATTCAGCCATAAGAAAGAATGAATACTTGCCATTTATAATGACACTGATGGAGCTAGAGAGTATAATGCTAAGGGAAGTAATCCAGACAGAGAAAGACAAATATCATATGATTTCACTCATATGTAGAATTTAAGAAACAAAACAAACAAGCAAAGGACAAAATGAAAGAGTCAAAGCAAAAAACAGGCTTTTAATTACAGAGAACAATCTGATGGTTACCAGATGAGAGGGGGCTCAGGGGATGGGTTAAACAGGTGATGGGGATTAAGGAGAGCACTTGGGATGGGCACGGGGTGTTGTACGAAAGTGTGGAGTCACTATATTGTACACCTGAACCTAGTATTACACTGTAGGTTCACTAACTGGAATTAAAATAAAAACTTTAAAAACGTTTACCTATGCTGAAATCCTAACCTCCAGTAACTCAAAATATGACTGTATTTGCAGATAGAATCTTTTAAGAGGTAATTCAGGTAAGGTGAGGTCATCTGGGGGGGGGGGTCTTAATCCAGCATGACTGAAAATTAGGGCACAGACAGTCCAGAGGGAAGATGATGTGAAGACGGGAGGTGAAGGTGGCCATCTGCAAGCCAAGAAGAAACATCTCAGAAGAAAGCGAACCTTGATTTTGGGCTTTTAACCTTCAGAACCATGAGAAAATAAATTTCTGCTATTTAAGCCAATGAGTTTGCGGTACTGTGTTATGGCAGCCCCAGCAAACTAATGCGGCACCTTACATGTAGAAGCTGAGAACTAAGTGTTCTAGAAGCCTGAACAAAAGGAGTCTGACTAGGGGTTAATGTGGATAATGCTTTAGCTTCAGAGTTCTCAGAATTAACACACAAAATAACGTATATTGCTCACTCTAAGCATAAAACAAGAACACAATAATAACTAACATTCAGTGATATTTTTCTATGTGTTAGACATGCTTATAAGAGTTTCAGAAGTTATTACTTTGAGACAGATCTATTATTTTGTCCCATCCTCACAACGCCCAATGCATGAATAAACTGGGACTCAGAATTTAAGTGACTGATGAGCAAAGACAAAAAGTGACAGAAACAGATATCTAACCAAGGAAATTAACTCTAGAAAATATTCTCATAACTTTTATACTACACTGATTCTTCATTTGTGTATACAATTTCTGTGTTTCATATATATTTTTGCATATATTGTTACCATTGCCATGCAAAATAAAACAAAACAAACAAACAAACAAAAAAAACTATCCCAGATACTTGTCCTAGTAAAATGTAAAATTTCAACAGTCTCTTAGTTCTTCCTTCTATAGGAAAAAAATCAAATTTGGCTGTTTCAAGTCTTGGGTTAACTATAGATTTAAGCTTTGTTTCTTTTCTCTTTTTTATCCCGTTTCTGATGTCTGTATTAAAAAATGTCTACTTTTATGCATATATTTATTTTTTCTAATTGTTAAGTTAAAAATAATTCTTAACCCCAGTTTCAGGCCTTATTGGGATGAAGAGAAGAAGAAAAGAATCACCAATTAACCAAAAGTAGAAGGAAAAGAAGAGTGGGGAAAAAAGAGAAGAAAAATGAATTTACAAATGTAATCATTTGACTTAGATTAGGCAAAATAATCTATGTTGCTAAATATAATAGGTAATATGTTAAATAAGACGAAAATAATCTACACTGCTAAATATAATAAACAATATTGTTGAGGAATGGGTGATCCCTCTAAGGAAGCACAGGTTCAAACTGGAATGCACCTGCCACCCCAGAATGATGTATCCAACATGAGTCATACACAGCTTTGGTGTTCACAGTCTCTGACTATCTAATGCTAATTCTTAAGGGAGATTCTTCAGTAGGTTCTTGTCAGACAACAAAGCACTTCATAAAATGTCAACTATTTTAAGTTCCAAAACCACTAAAAATATAGAACATTTTGTCCACCTCAGAAAGTGCATCAGAAGCATCATCAAACTACCAAAATAACAAAGACCTTTGAGTTGCCCTCCAGGGGCTGGTGGTTACAAGGTTATGCCTGATACACATTCAAAATGATAGAAATATTTCAGTAATTTTGTTCCAGCTTAAGAAGAGGAGTGACTGGAACAGATCTTCTCAATAATATCTTCAGAAGTTCTAAAGGTGAAGTAATACCTGTTATGGAATTGTAGGATCTCCAAATTGGCCAAACCATTAAATGCCATCTGGTCAGAGGAGCACACTGTATCAGAGTTTCTGAACAATATCCAGAGAGGAGAGTTTACTCTTACTATACTCCTTGGGGTGGCTGAAAAACTTCTGCAAAGATTATAAAATTATTTTCTTTTTTTAAAAAAGATTTATTTATTTGAGAGAGAGAGAGAGAGAATGTGGGAGGGGCAGAGGGGGAGAGAGTCTTAAGCAGACTCCCCACTGAGCCTGCAGCCTGATGCAGGACTCCATCTCATGACACTGAGATCACAATCTGAGTTGAAATTGAGAGTCAACTGAGCCACCTAGGTGCTCCTATTTTCTTTATGTTGGAAAAACCATTGCTTCATAATCTTTATCCATCAACTCCACTTCTGACTTTTGTTACAAACATTATTCAGTCTTCTATTGGGCAAACTTTCACAAATTGAAAGGAATTATTATGTTACCCTGAAGTTATTTATTTGTTATATTAATATCTCTCAATTTCTTCATCTCTTCATCTACAAAATATTGGCCAAAACATGTACATTCTGTTGGTTCTTAATAAATATCTATTCTAGTTTGTCAGTTTTTTAAATGCAACATCCAACATTAAGCCTAATTATGATATGGAATGTCTACATGTTGAGGTTGTCATCTTTTATCATCCAGCTGCTCATTGCTACACTGTTGAAAATCCATGACCTACTCTTTCTTTTTAGCTTTATCCAAATGTAAATGGCATTGGATAGAGAAAGAGAATAGTCTGATAAGTTTAATTACATAAAATATGTACATGTATATTTTACTAATCATTCTCTGTTTTGTGCTATCAACTGTTTACCTGTTCACCTATCTTTCTTAAATTTTTTGCTTACTTATATTTTATGGCCTTTTATTTTTCCAAAAAATGAATATACCTTGATCCAGTACCTTGAAATAAGGTTCAGAAAAATAACAACTCTCAATAGATTAAATAATTTTGGTTTTCTGTACATCAAGAGTAATCGAGAATAATGTATTGCTAAAGATTAAGTACATTAAATATGTAATGAATTTATTAAAGCCATTAGTTTTAGAATATACCCTAAACAAGTAAAATGAAGCCAAAAAGCAGGGTTTTTCCTTTTTTTAAAGAAAAATCAATAAATTACTTATAATGCTTTTTAAAAATTAATAAAACTAAGCTCTTATATTTTGAAAATACTATTTTGACTATTTTAACTCTGGGTTACAAAAATTTTCTTCCCATACAATTGTAAGAAGACAAAAACATCAGCAATGTAATTGGACTGTAATATTTTTTTTCTACAATAAGGATTAAACACAGCAAATGGTAAGAATAATCTACAGTGGAAATTTGCCAGTGTTAACAAGAAAACTGTACTTTTTACATTCATCCCTTTTAAAGTTCTGGTGATTAGTGATGAGTAAATAAACATGTATTAAGCATGCCTTAATTGTTTAGGAGACTGCATTTAAGAAATAAGAATGAATAGAACAAAAACCATTTAGGTACATCTTCATGACTTTGGATTTGGCAAAGGGTTCTTTGACACCAAAAGGATAATTAACAACAAAAACAGCAAAATAATAGATAAGTTGGACATCACCAAAGTTAAATACTTTTGTCTTTCAAGGGACACCACTGAGAAAGTGAAAAGACAAACCACAGAATAAGAGAAAATAAGTTCAAATCATGATCTGATGAGGGACTTATGTCTAGAATAAAGAACTCTTACAACCCAATAATAAAAAGACAAATAACCTAATTTAGAAATGGGCAAAGGATCTGAATAGACATTTGTCTAAGGAAGATAGAAAAATGGTCAATAAGCACATGAAGTCGACATCATTAATCATTAGGAAAATGCAAATCAAAACCACAAGACAGAACTTCACACAAAGTAGGATGGCTAGAAGAACAAAAAAGACAAGTAACAAGTGCTAGTGAGGATGTGGAGAAATTATACCCCTCATACACTGCTAGCAGGAAATGGGAATAGAAAACATCCTTGAAGCTCTTCAAATAATTAAATATACAGCTATCATATGACTCAGCAATTCCTAGGTATATACTCAAGAGAAATAAGAACATATCCCCTCAAAAATTTGTACACAAATTTTTATAGCAGTGTTATGTATAGTAATAAAAAAGATGGAAATGACCTAAATGCCCATCATCTAATGAATGGATAAGCAAAATATAGTATATCACCCATACAATGAAATATTATTTCGCCATAAAAAGGAATGGAATGTTGATACATGTAGAACATGGATGAACCTGAAAATATGCTAAGTGAAAGAAGCCAGTGACAAAAGATCATGTATCATATGATTACATTCATATGAAAGTCCAGAAAAGCAAAACCCACAGAGACAGAAAATAGATTTGTGGTTGCTTAGAATTGAGGGAACAGAGGTGAAGGTAGGGGGGTGATAGGTAAAGAGTGGTGTTTCTTGGTGAAGTCATGAAAATGTTCTAAAACAAGCATGGTGATGGTTGTACATGTCTGTGACTATACTGTAAACCATTTAATTGCATGGTTTAAATGAGTGAATTGTATGGTATGCAAATTATATCTCAATAAAGTTGGTAAATAAAAACATTCTTGAGAAAGAAAAACAAGTTTGGAAACCTTGATCAACCAGATACCAAGACTTATAGAGAGCCATAGTGATAAATACAATGTGATAGAGTACAAGTATGGGCACACAGGTCAATGGAAAAGAGTAGGGAACGTACAGACAGACACGTGTGAAGTCTTAATTTACAACAATCGTAGTACTGCAACACTGGGGCAAGGATGGTCTTCTCAATAAGTAGAAGTGGGTTAGTAAAAAAAGAAAGAAAATATGACATAGACCCTGTTTTCAAGGATCCCATGGTCTTGTTCCAGTATCAGACATCAAATGGCTTTGGGGAGCCCGGGTGGCTCAGTCAGTTAAGCGTCTGACTCGATTTCAGCTCAGGGTAAGATCTCAGGGTCATGGGATCCAGCCAGCATTGAGCCCTGGGGAGTCTGCTTGAGATTCTCTCTCTCTCTCTCTCCCTCTGCCCCCCCAACTCGTGTGCTCTCTCTCTCTCAAATAAATAAATGAATCTTTAAAAAAAAAACGGCTTTGAAGGAATAAGCCCCTATGTGTTACATTTACTTTATTGCTTTCATCACTCCCTTTCTGCCTCTCTTCTATGGTAAAATGATCTTTGGCTTTTAATTTCACTTACTACCTGCCACATTTTACCATAAGCTCTCTGCTGCCTCCGAAGACCCATAGTGTCAAACTTAAATGTGATAAGCAGCCTCACAAGCTCAGATGCCGTCATTTTTATAGTTTTCCCAATATGCAGATTGAGTACTTTATAGAGTTGCAGATGGTTCTGGAATGGGTTTTTCAGCAAATATGAGTGGAAGTCAATAATATGTAATGAAGTGCTAACATGTTACTACTTATGAGCTTCAAGGCCAAATTTCTGTCAAGATAATCGTACAGTTACCCCATATATCAGATCAAGATAGTTTTTCTTTATAGTGTAATGTGTATGTTTTGGGGAAGGGATTTTTTTATGCCTTTATAGAGCTTGAGGCAAAAAGCTTCTCTCTTTAAAAGGCCATATGTATTACTTCTAGCTCCTTAAATGAGGTGTAGGCCATCTTATCTTTGCACTGCCTACTGAAAACAACCTTAGAAGTGTTGACTGTATTTAGAAAGTAATATGCTAATACCCATCAAGATATGCGCACATATGTATAACATTTAACACTAGTTTTTCCTTTGAGAGTTTATCTTAAAATAACCCAAAAGTGGGATAAAAAAAAAGACTGTATATGTAAGGATATCTAGTATATGATTACCCACACTGGCCGACAAAACAGAAATAACCTATATATCCAATAGCACGAGCAGGGGCTGCAGCAAGTGTCATAAGCTGATTAGACTTCTCTATGGGCTGAAATTATGCAACCACCAAAGCAGTTGATCTGAAGACTACAGAAAAATATGGGTAGTGCTAAAGATTCATGGGTTCATACTAAGGTTTTTCTTAGTCTAACAATAGTCAGGCAACCTTATTTAGTTTTTATAGGTAAATGTAGGATCAATTCTAGGATGCTAGAGACAAAAGTTTGGACCAATATTTTAAAAAAATGATTAATAATATATTTGATAGGTATATGCTACTTTCCAGGATAAAGTCCAGTTAAAATTGTGAAAGCAATGAACTTGTCTTCCTTGGTGAGCATTTGTCACTTTTTGGCCACCCAATACTGAACTTCTTGTATATCACTCCTTCAATCTTCTCTTTGGAGGAATCTCTTATACATATGGACTTCAGAAGTAGTGGTCATTCTTTCCACACCCTAGTGCTGTCAGGTGGCAGACATGTGAATGAAGATCAGGCAATCTCAAGCTTTCTCATAGGACTTTGAAGCCTTGAATAAATAACATAACGATAAGGGGCTTGTTCAAGTTCATCATAAAAGCAGTGCCTGGTAATCCAGCCTTTTTCTTTCGCATGAACTTCATTATGGGTTCTGTTGCCCAACACATCAGAGCTCTCCAGGTTTTGCTGATTTTCCTCCAAACTTTCCCCTTTTATCCCAGGAATCTTGAATTGTTCCCATTACTCATAACCTAGAATCCTTTCTGATCTATGGACACACGTGTGACTTCACATATTAGAGTTGTTCTCAATTTTACATAAAATAATACATAGGAACTGATGAAGAAGAAATTGCAAACATGAGGAGAATGTTGAAGTGGGCTAAGAGAAGCAGATAAAGAATTAAAATCAAGGAAACCAGAGTGAGAGGACTAAATTTACAAATTCAGTTTACAAACAGTGAGAGAAATAGGAATTAACATGAGATACTTTAAGTAGCTAAAGTGGGCTTGATTGAGCCTAAACAAAAGCTGGTTTGGATTTGAGAGAACGAACACCCTCCTCTGCCCTTAGGTGGTTCTAAGTTGTAATGGAGAAGGGCTCTGTTTCATTTTTATTTTGTTTTGGCTTGGTTTTCTTTAATTAATATGGGTGTTGTTGGGGAGGGTGGAGCTGTTTGTTGATGATGACATTGTTCTTGTTTAGAAAGCATATGTTTCTGACGAGGCATCTGGAAAGGTGGCTGGAAAGAAGAACATAATGATTTTCTGTTTCCCTCTAATCCAAGAGTCTTGGTCTGATCTCTTATAGGAAAAAAGATATTAGATAGAACTAAAGCATTTGTTTTGACAAAGGAAATCCAACACACAGACCTAAGACTTCTTCTTTCTAGAGCCTAGATGAGAACATTTAAGACCAAGGTGAGCAGTGGGTCATTCCTTCCACCCTACCATAGTCTACCATAGAACTTTGCCAGCCCAAATACTCTGGGCAGCTATTTCCAGAGAAATGTTTTGCCCAGTGGAATCATTCCCACTGGAACAACATTTTGTTGGGAAGGGCAGTCTCATGTGCATCGTCTTTTGACACCTTCTTGGCCACTTAAGAATGGGCGTTGGGCCTGGGACACTTCCTTAGCAAGAGGAAGTGGTTGCTGGAGAGAACAGCCAGCCATGAGGGACTCACATATACAGTTGGAGCTGATTTTGTTCTGTGTCTCCTCTATGTGAAGGAAAGTATTATTCCATCCAATACTTGATCGTTTTGCTTTCCTTGACAACTCCAATACCAAGACGCAGTAAGCAAAAGTGTTTGGATTTCTGCTCCTGGTGGCCACACTGTGATGATCTTTTCTATCCTCTATGCAGTTGGAGTCCTTCACTGGCAATGGGATCTTGTCCGCATTCCATCTGGCTGAATCATTTACTCATGGAGAAGCAAGCATGGTGGCTGTAGTCAATTATTTCCTGGAAGTTTCCTATCTGTCTTGTAAGAGGCCTTCCCAAACATAAATGAGGGAAACTCAGAAAAGAAATGAAATCCTGAAACAGCTAAAAGGGGAACTCCAAATTGGTGAAATTTAGGTATGAATATTAATGTAACTCTTCGGTTTCCACAAAGCATATGGTTTGAGGACATTTTGGGTTATATTTAAAGTAAGCTATATTATTATTTTATTATGGTAGCTTATGCTTTGCTAAGCCCCACTACCTTGAAAATACAACAAAGACAAAGTCACAAAACCATTTCTCTCTCCTGCACTACACCCTTCCATCCTCTGCTACCCAGAATCCTAGAAAGCCCAGCCTTGATCAAATACTATCTATGTTATGGCATTCTCAAAGAGCTCTTATGTGCTCCCAAATGTGGGCGTCCTGGCTGCCATGTTTTCTTGCATGCCAGATTGAATCTTATAACAGAATTACAGTCTTTGCTGCTACCACTCAACTTCATAGTTCATCTCTAACTCACTTGCCAACAGCAAGATCACTGGATCTCTGGATGCTTCTTTGTGGGCTGCCAGTGTCTAGGTTGTTGACTTGGTGTGAGCTAGTAGCACTGTCTTCTCGGTCCCTCATGCCCCTTCCCCTCAGCAACCCAACAGGCTTCCACAGTCATCCCCTAAATCAGGATACATATTTGCTGGTCCCTACCATCACTTGTTTATATTCTAGTACCTGTGCACTCACTGTCTTAGAAAGATTTTAGCTCTTAACACCATTAGAGTGTCCTCTTCAAGGTACCCTGGGAAGTCCCTGCCTATGGACTATATTTCTATTTATCTATTTTTTTGTGAAATTTTTCTCTTGCATTTGTAAGGGGAACCAGAGGGTCAAAGCATCCGGTGTAAGAGCACAGACTTCTTGGTCAGGTTCAGAAAATGTCTTATGTCAAGATAATAGAATTCTGATACTACCATGGGAGGCTTTAAAAAAATGACTCTGAAAGCATATAATCAGGAAAACTGATTCGTTTTGTAACCCACTTGGTAGCATGAGATAATTAATCAGGAGATTGACCTGGGGGTCTTCAGTGAAGATACAGTCCCCGTGGGTATCTCTCTCTGCACTGTCCCAACCAAGACTTTACTCTTCTTCACTAGAATGTACAGCATGCTCTCCAATCAGTGCAAAGAAGAGAGAGAAACAGGAGTGCGAGACGCATAGCTGAACTCTCAGATTTGTTAAGACCCAACTGGAGATCTCCCAGGTGAGGAATGAAAGCAGGAAGCTATCATTTTGGCAAGGCTATTGGAGAAAACAAACCTTAAAAATAATATAAAAGTCTTGGTGATAAAGGGACATGTGAACAATGGCATAAATAAAGTCTGAGAACACATAGCGAATATTATTTAGTAAGATCTTGCATGAAAATCTAACATCCCAGCATAGAGCCGCCTCCAAAAAGGGCAGGGTAGGACACTTCAAAGAACATCTCTGTGACCTGGAAAAAGGGAAAATGAAATGTAAGGTTGTCTACTGATTTAATAAGGAGAAGAAACAGCACTTTATATTTGAACCTGTCCTCTTACCCTTACTTCGTATTCTTTATTTTTTGTGGTATAAAAATGTATCTTTACATATGTTGTAGAAGAATAGAGTTAGTGAAGATTTATCACCCCAAGATCCAGAGAGAGAGACCTCAGAGACCCTAGGAATTTAAAGGGGGCTTGGAATGAATGGATATATGGTTCTTCTATTATTTCAGGAGGTGCCAAGGTGTAAAAACAACAACAACAACAACAACAACAACAAACTAATGGGTCTCACTGCCTTCTTTTGTTATTTAGACTTTTGATTGTACTGCTTTCCATAAACTTAATTTTAGCTGTTAAAAACGTGTGTGTCCGCACACGTGCATCCCTGTCTGTCTGTTTCACGGATTGGGGGAAAACTGGCTCTCCTCTCTTCCCACTTTCCACTCTAATGTTTTATTGGACTTGCACCATAAACTAAATTTTACTGTCACCACCACACCTGAAGCCCAAGGGAACAATACAAACTCTACGGTTTCAACTTTAATGCAGATGGGAGAGGGAGGAGTCTTGGGCAAACGTCTTCAACTCAGAGGCCTATAAGGACCAGGTAACTAAACAAGTAAGGCAATTACTCGATCTACAGGACCCAGCTCCTCCTGAACTCCAGGGGATTATTGTAAGAGACTCTGGATTTACTAGGAGTGTCAGAAATTCGGATTTTTATTTAATTGTTTTTATTGGGAAATATTGGCTGCTTCTTTTTAAGAAATGGTGTCAGCCAAATAATATATTCAAAATACAAATTCCAGGGCCAACAATTTTGATGTCTCACTTGTCTGAACCAAGAGCTACTTCCTGATGGAAAATAATTTGGAAAGCAATGTGCTGAGGATTGACAGAGACAACCTTGAATTAAAGGGCATTCGGTGAGAAGAGTTTTCACCAGAACAGGGGAAGCTAGAGCTACTCCTAGATGTTTATCATTGGCTAGAAGACACTAGAGAACATTCTTGTCCTGAAAAAAACTTTAGCTTTCCTCTTTATTGACTCTGTAGTTAATTAGTGGGGAAATAAAGAAACAAGCATATATCTGCACAACCTGGTGCAAAGGGAAGATGAGGAGTATAACTCCAGTCCATGTTCTTACTGGCTTCCTTCGAGGCCACACATTGTTCTGTGGAACAAGTTTTGAATCGACTGGAATAACCAATAAGCAGTAGTAAGCTGCGTGCCGGAGGTAGGGAAAGAACTACCCAAGCTGAGAGGTATTGCTGAAGAGGGGACCATTCAATAGGTTCAGTGGAAAAAAACAGTTCTTAAGCCATAGAAGACACTACATTTAAAGGGGGTAGATGAATAAACATCCAGATTGCAATCTGGATGTTTTTTAAAGACAAGAGTGGAAGTGGATTTGAAACAGGGCTTGTTGGAATCAAGTTCCCAATCAGAGTCCTTTCAAAAACTGTTATGGATAGACATATAGATGATAGAGAGATAATTAGATAGATAGATAGATAGATAGATAGATAGATAGATAGATAGACATCTCCACATAGATACAGACACAGATAGGACATGACCTGGTCAATCTCAGCATCCATTATTTCCGAGAGAAAACAAATGATTCCCTTCTTACAGAATGTTGTGGTATATTCTATACTATGTGCCACACATTATTTTTTCATAAGAAGTATGCACGAAACTGGCAGCAGTCATTCTCTAAGGATATGAAGATATATAAATTAAAATGTCTGTATCTGTGTGTGTATGTACAATTTATCATGCGATGGGAAGGTAACGTGAAGGTACCTAAGCTGGGAGGTAGAATCTGGTAAGAGTGGGAATTTCTGACTTACAGATATTTCCTAGAGCTTAGTATAGGGTATAAACTCCAGCAAACCTTTGTTGATTTGATTTATGCTGTCCCCAGAACTGCCAACTCTAAAAAGATGAATCACTTGGTCAAGACCTAACATGCAACAGGGTGATTTATAGACATTTCTAATCCTTAGTAAAACCACAACTAACAACTTAGTAAAAACTATTTTAAGAACAATGCTGATTTATTATATTTTTCAAATAAAATTATAAAATTGGGGCACCTGGGTGGCTCAATCAGTTAAGCCTCTGCCTTCGGCTCCGGTCGTAATCCTGGGGTTTTGGGATCAAGTCCCAAGTTGGGCTTCCTGCTCAACGGGAAGTCTGCTTTTCCCTCTGCTCCTACCCCCAAATCGTTTTCTCAATCTCTCTCTGTCTTGCTCTCTCTCTCTCCCAAGTAAATAAATAAAATCTTAAAAAGTAAAATAAAATAAAATAATAAAATTGTTTTATTTGGTTTTCATTACCAATGATATAAATGTTCATTACGACCATTTTCAAAATATAGAAAAGGTTTAAAAAGAAAAAAATCCAATAATAACAACAATCCCTGCACTGAATGGTAACCTTGTTTGATTGTTCCACTCTCAATTGTTTCATTCCTGAACAACCATTTTTAAAAATCTGCTGTAAGTATATGTATCTAAAGCGTCCCATCCTTGATCATGTTGCAGGGTAAATATTGTCTTCTGATACATTTTGCAAAATTTCTCTCCAAAAGTTTGTACCAATTTTATTCCTACCAAAATTATATAAAGAGCTCACTAATTCAAGATTTTTCATTTCAAATCTTAGCAGACCTAGTATCAACCTAATAGCAACGTAATAAGATATTAGGTAATTTGGTAAAGTTGAAAAGCAGAGGGAATTAGTGTACTTTTGTAATTGGAATGTTTTCATTGGTGAAGTTTATTTATACTGTCTTGCAAGATTTTATTTTGATGACAGGTATGCACAGATCTATGATAATGGATATGCACAGATATATGATGATGGGTAAGCAGAGATATATTTCAAAGAATAAAAATATGCAGTATTGACTTCAATTTGTCTTACATGATTTACGTAGAACATTTTTAGGTTAAAGCCAAATCCAGTATTTTGAAAGTAATGAACTTACCTGAGCTAAAAAGAGTTCAAGAAAATTCAAATAAATACCTGTTTTCAACGCCATTGACACATTACTCTTACCAAAGCTACCCTGCCCACCCAAGCCTCACTCAGGGACAAAAGATGTCAGTGCTCTCTGACTTAATCAGAGAAAAGAAAATGATTATTATTGTTATGCCAGACACTTGATTAAGATTTTTAAAAGCCACATTTGCTTTCACTCGAACTGAAAACCAGACTTCAACAGTGATTAGTTTATTTTAAATCGTGTACTCTCATTAAGTCCAAAGAAAGTAGGAACTCTCGATTCTTTGAAATATTAAAGTAAACATTATCTAGTCAGAGGACAAAATGTTCCTGGGTGTCTCTTTTTTCTTCAATATGTTAAGTTAGATCAGAAGCTAAGGTTAGAATTCAATGGCAAAATAGCAAGAATTGGATTTTTCATCAAAACCAGTCTCTGGCACAGAAACTGTGCTGGCCTCAATTCTTTCCCATGCAGCCAGTATTTAAGAAGGGCTTACTCTGTGTCAAGTAATTCTTAGGCTCTGAGAATGCAAGAATTCCTACAAGGAGACCCCTGCCCTCAAGTTCTGTGTTTCCAATGAGCAAGCCTGCCCTTACACACCAGCTGGCAAAGCAATGTCACGTGGACAAAGCTGATTTAGTGGCCTGAGCAGATAGGTGCCCAGAGGAAGAGCTCAGCCTGAGAGATTGCAGCATGCTTCCTACCAAATACCGCACCTTTGCCATGGCTTGAAGGATCTCATCGCAGTAAACGAAACCTGAATGTGGCTGCAGAAAGAAAATCAGAAAGATACCTATGAGCCAGGTCTCAAGGAGGAATGCAGTACTGGGAATTGAATGGTTCCCAGTCCCAGCCTTTCCAGGAGCAACGTTGCTAGGCTAAGAGGGGTAGAAGACAAGAAGGGAACAATGTGAATGGCTCAAAGCTGAATCCTAAACTATTGATGTGTTGACTGTTGTTTTTTTTCTATTCCACATCTCTCTTTTTTTCATTTCATTTTTTTAATTTTAAAGGAATTTATTTATTTATTTATTTATTTGAGAGCGAGAGGGAGAGACAAAGTGAGCTCAAGTAGGGGGAAGGGCAAAGGGAAAAGCAGACTCCCTGTTGAGCAGGGAGCCCAATGGAGGACTGGATCCCAGGACCTGAGCATAAGTCAGAGGCTTAACCAAGTGAGTCACCAAGAGACTTTTTTTTCGTTACTGAGGAATAATTGACAAATTTGTATCCATTTAAAGTGTACAATATGATGATTTGATACACATACATGTTGTGGAACAATCACCACAATCAAGTTAATTAACACATACATCATCTCACAGAGTTAACTCTTCTCTTTTCTTTTTTTCTTTTTTCTTTTCTTTCTCTTCTTTCTTTCTTCATCTTTTCTTTTCTTTTTTTTTTTTTTTTGTGTGTGAACACTTAACATAAGAACTACTCTCGGCAAATTTCAAGTACACGATGCCATATTATTAACTATAGTCATTAAGGTATACACTAGATCCTCAGAAGTTATTTATCTTAGAACTGAAAATTTGTACCCTTTAATCTAAATTTCTCCATTTTCCCCACCCCTCGCCATCTGGCAGCCACCTTTCCACTCTCTGTTCCTATTAAATCAGCTTTTTTTTTTTTTTTTTTTTTTGTAGATTGCATTATGTAAGTGATACTATACAGTACTTGTCTTTTCTGTCTGGCTTATTTCATTTAGCATAATAACCTCTAGGTTCATCCATGGTTCTGCGAATAGCAGGATTTCCTTCTTTATTGTGGCTGGATGACATTCTATTGTATATTTGTACCATGTTATCTTTACCCATTCATCCATCGATGGACACTTAGATTGTTTCCATGTCTTGGCTATTGTGAGTAATGTTGCAATGAACATGGGAGTGCAGATATCTCTTCAAGATACTGATTTTATTTCCTTTGTATATATACCCAGAGGTGGGTCGCTAGATCATATGGTAGTTCTGTTTTTAATTTTTGAGAACTATTCATACTGTTTTCCATGATGGCTATACCAATTAATATTCTCACCAACAGTGCAGAAGGGTACTCTTTCTTCACATTTTGGTCAACAGTTAGTACCTCTTGTCTTTCTATAAAGGTGAGCTCTCACTGTGTTTTTGATTTGCATTTCCTTGATAATTAGCTATGTTGAGGACATTTTTGTGTACCTATTGATCAGTTGTATGTCTTCTTTGGAAGAATGTCTATTCAAACATTTTGCCTATTTTTAAATTTTATTATTACTTTGCTATTGAGTTGCATGTGTGTTTTAATATATTTTGTATATTAACCTTTATCAGATGTGTGGTTTGCAAATATTTTCTCCCATTCCACGGGTTGACTTTTCATTTTATTGGTTGTTTCCTTTGCTATGCAGAAGCTTTTAAGTTTGATGTAGTCCCACTTGTTAATTTTTGCATTTGTTGCCTGTGCTTTTGTTGTCATATCCAAAAAAATCCTTGCCAAGACCAATGTCAAGAAGCTGTTCCCCTATGTTTTCTTTTAGAAGATTTATGGTTTCAGGTCTCCCATTTAAGCCCTTAATCCATTTCAAGTTAATTTTTGAGAGTGGTGTAAGATCAGGGTCCAGTTTCATTCTTTCATGTGTGTCTATCCAGGTTTTCCAGTACCATTTATTGATGAGACTATTCTTCCCCCCATTGTGCACTGATTGCTTTTAAAGCTACCTTCAGATTGTGTTCTCGAAAAAAAAAGAGGAAAGTATCTGAATTTGGAGATTAAATGGTGTCAGCTATGGGGAAAGGATAACTATTTATAAATAGTTGTCAAACCTTAGTGAATATAAAATTCACCTCAGGTTTCTTTTTAACGTAGAAAGTAAGGCCCTGATATTATGATTCACTATGTTCTAAGTAGGGTTCAGGAATCTGGCCTCTAACAAATCAACAGAGGGTGATTCGGTGGTCCATACCACTTGAGCTAAGAGTCAGAATCTCACAGATCTTGGACCTCAGAGAGAACAAGGACAGAAATATTTAGAAATAGAAAAATTTCCCCCAGAATCTCAAAAGTCAACATGTCAGTACTTCAAAAATTCCCAGCACTTGCCACCTGTACTTAGAGATTATGGTCATCAATTTCAAATAGGATGGCTTATTAATGTTCAGGTAAGGAAGCAAAAGTAGTCAATTCATAAATATATATGTTTTAATACTTTTATCATTTGTTTGAACAAAGGGACTACTTATTTAATTATGATCATTAGTAAGTCAAAACATATGTGCATTTCCCAGGAATATTTACATTTCAGAGTAGACTCATCATCTTTGTATTCAAATACTACTACTAAATGTATTAAAAAATAAAATTTTAGACCTCAAAACACATGCCTATGGCACTAAAGCATATCCACTATATAATAACCCATTTTTATGCAAGTAGATTAAATAATATATAATCATAAAAATGGGTCTGTGGAAAGGTACCAGCATCAACATACCAAAAATTCGGAAGGTGGTTCCTTAGAGAATTACCGAAATGAATGAGTCAAGAAAAATCAAAGGCAGTAAAATCCAGAAGTGGCATTTACAATACGGGATTCATGAAGAGCTATTGTGCTCAGATTGGAAATGTCAATGCATATGTCTTATTTTTCCAGCAGAGACAGAAATTTTTAGAAATGCCGTCACCACCTACGGCAAAGGCCACTACTGCAAAAGCACCTGTGGGAACCAGAACAGGCTTCACGCAAAGTCGACTGGAGAGAAAGGGAGGTCACTGAGATCAGGAAGCTGTTACGAAAAACAAACAAAAAGAAGGAAATGAAACTTTCTAGTCCATTAAGAAAATAAGGCATATAATTTGAAAATTCGTATTAATTTATGTTTCCTGATTTTGATTATTAAGTAGGCAATTTTCTTGCTCCTCCCCTCCCCAGGGCTTCTGCTCCATCAATACCAATCGTATGAGTTGGCACATGGCCAGCTGCAGGATTCTAACCCAGCGAACCAGCCACCAAAGTCCTGAAGAAGAAAGTATTTCACATTGTCAGTTGTTTCTCCTTGTGGGATTCATTGTAAGTGCAGTCATCTGATATATAGTTCATTGTATTCACTAGTCTGTTAGCACAGAAAAGTTTATATAGCATAGTAATAAAAGAGCCTGCAGAGCTGGGAGGAATGACACCTGGAGTGGGTATTAGCTCTCCCACATTGTGTATAGTCTGGGCGGGTCTCTAAATCTCCAGGTCCTGCCTGTACAAAAGTTTAAGCTATTCCTTCCACCAAGGGCTTCCCTGTTGTACTCCAGTGTGGCCAAGGAATGTGCATGTGACCTGAGCATAGTCAGATGGTCTCTCCTTAGACTCTGGATATAGAGAGGAGTACCACACAAACTGGGAAATCATTTGATCGAGTTTATTTCTGCAAGAGGCAGGGCTCTAATGAGATGAGGGGTCTCTAATGCTCTGGTTCTGGGTCTGTTTCTCCACCTCGTCTGTGGACCTCACTTCCCATTCATTCTGTGAACTCCCTGATGGTAGCTAAAATCAAGATTCACTTTTACTAACAGAGCAGGTGGGCAAAAGAGTCATTCAAATTTCACCTGTAATTGAAATAAGAGGTCCTGAGTGAAGAAAAAAAAAAGGCATAAAAGCTGTTTAAAAAACAAAAATAAAAACAGAGATAAGTCTGAGATGCCCAGTTTGGCTTTAGAGAGGAATGAAGCAGTAGGAAGGAATATTCAAAATACGTTAATCAATAGAAACAAAAACGATTTACTCTTTCTAGAAAAAGACACACTTTAAAATTGATAAATAAATATGAAAATAAAGGTTAAAATATGTAAAATGAGAGTGCAGAAAGACATGAAAGTGAAGAGGACATTACACTCAATATGAGGAAAGATATAAAAGTAGATTTAAGCCCTTGAACTTAAGGGAAGCCATCTAAAATATAGTCCCCAGAGGAAACTGGTGTAAAGGTTAGGGTACTTTTCTCCCTGTGGCATGCCTCAGACCATGGCATGACAGAGCAGAAGAGTAGAAAACAGAGGGAAGTTGTGCATCTGTATTAACTGATATACCATGCAAAGCCCTTTGAATGTATCCACATTCTAATGCTAATGTATGCCCCTGCTTGTTTATTAATAACAACTATAATTTTATACCAAGTTTAAGTAAATAAATCCTGGCCAACAAATGATTTTCCTAATAAGAACAAGAATAACTGATTGGCAGATAAAAGACAGACCCTAAAGTCATTCTACTTCTTGCGTTTGCTCTCTCTTCTTAGAATCTCACATGTTTTTCTGCAGAGAAAAGAGAAAGCTTCAGGGCCAAGAAGGTTCAAGGGCAGTCAACACTGTTTTACAATTAAGTATGCTGCTTTGCTGGTCATGGGCCCAAAGGGAAAAATGTTTCATTTTAACAGGGTACCATGTCGGGGAAAGAGGGAGAAGGCCCTTTACAGCATGCCAAAGAGAAATGTCTTTTCCCTAAAGTTTGCTTTCCATGGTTAAGCTGTGACTGTTCGTTTATGCTCAAGTATAGGACATCTCCTTACGTACTGGATGCTGCACCCCGAGAAATTTATCAGTTCTGTTTAATCCACACACATTCAATATGCAACTTGCTATGTGCCAGACACCTCTACAGGATTCATGAGGCACGAAAATGTTGCAGAGGACATGAATCTCTGCCCTCAAGCACTTTACGAAACAGTAGGAGAGATAAGACGTGCGTGTGGATATTAGCCATTAGAAGGTACTATCTATGATCATCACTATAAAAGACACCCGCCCTGTGGAAGTTTGCCGTGTGTGTTATCGAGAGAAACACTGCTGAATTCGTTGGGAAATAGAAGTAGGTAAGAGAGGTTGATCAGTTGCAGGATTTGGTTTCCTTATGTTATGAGAACCAATGAAACCAACACTCAGTAATATACAAGCACACACAGGAACTGAGATAGACATTAGAAAGAGTGTCAGATAACTCAAAGGAAACAGTGAAACAGTCTCCGTCATCTGTTTAGCCACAATCCATCTCAATAAATAGGTTACAAAGCAAGTCAAACAAAAGTCAAACTAAAAGTCTGGTTTTTTTAGATATAATAAAAAGAAAAGCAATTAGATAAATCAACCAAAGGTCCTCAACAAATATATCATGAAAAAGTTTAAGAGCTACAGAGTAGAGTCTTCAGTAGAAGATAAACTTGCCAATGGCAATACTCAAAAGTGCATAAATTAAGATTTCTTCTGTGCTGAACAAGGGTAACTGCCCGCTTACTGAGTTCAATATTTCTGTCCTCCTTATTTCAAAGTAACTATGTGAATGAGAATCCTTTGTTCATATCTTTTTTTTCCCTTTAGATATGTTAATATTACTGAATAGCCTTAACCTGCCAATAAATATTTTAACTTCAGCACATCCTATTTGGTATGAAAGGAACTAGTGGTTTGTCACTGATTTAAACTATTGAATTAAAACAGTAACATAAATGAATGCATATTCACTATAATCATTTTATTGTTAATCCCTAATCTGGAAAGATGCGTTCATTCTTCCATTCTTTGTTCTATGGCTAGGTGTTTTTTTGTTTTTTGGGTTGTTTTTTTTTTAATATGGATGTGATGATTGGAGCTCCTTTCCTTTTTCTCACATAAACCACATTAATATCATGTTACCTATAATTTCCAGTAATGGCTCCTTTATTTGCATGGTGGTTGGAAGTCTCAGTCACTTGATATATGGGCTTCTCTGTAAGCTGCCTGAGTTTCTTCACCACATGGTAGCTGGCTTCCCCCAGAGGAAGCAGAGAGAGAAAGGGAGAGAGAGAGAGAGAGAGAGAGAGAAGACGGAGACAGAAAGTGAGAAATCTACCAAGAGATCTCACCCTAAAGGGAAACAATAATCTTTTAAAGTCTAATCTGATAGTTGACATACCATCATTTCTGCTATATACTACTGATCACACAGAGTAAACCCAAGTCAATGTAAGAAAACTCTACACAAGGTTGTGACTCCAGAAGAAGGGGATAATTGGAGGCCATCTTGAGGTCTGTGTACCACAAAATGTTATCATGAAAACAATGTCTTCCATAACTTTTTTTTTTTTACTTTTTACTTTTTAACTTTTTATGGGAGCATTCAACATAGATTTGGAGTGGCAAGTGAAGAATTCAGAAGACAAGGTAGGAACTTGTAAAAATAAGAACCTGTAAACAGAGATTAAAGAGCAGCTCCAAGATGGAGTCCATTAATTAGAGTCTAGTGCAAGAATCAGTAAAAATCCTATTTTTAACTTGCAATCTCACAAATTCTGGAAAGAGATCACACACGTCTTCTTTTAGTCTTTTACCTCATCAGGACCACAAACGGTATCACTACACTTAAACTAAATGAACAAGTAGTAGTCTTGATTTTGGCTACATTTTCCACAAGCTTTTGTTTCAGTTATTCTCACAGTGGCTAAAACTTTATCTTAGGCACCCAGAGCAGTCTTTGAAAAGTCTGCTTGCCTTTTATTTACTTTCTTGAGCCCGGGAGCATTCTGAATACTTCTCAGAGCTTTGAAAGCAACGGGTTTTTCTCCCCAGAGGAAATCTGAACAGTTCACAACAGCTGGTAAAATAGCTCAATTCTTCTTTCTTTCAGAAGATGAAACCAAAGATGAAAGGGTGTGATTTTTCCAATCGCTGTTTCAGAGAGGACTCCCCCACCACCTAAAACAATCAATCATATGAAAAATAGAAAGTTTTCAGCCTAATGATGACTTCTCAATAAAGAATGAAAGAAATGTGAAGTGATTGACACATGTCCACAGTGGGATTATTCAAGTCTCAAGAAAACAAATTAAGTACATGGCCATTCATTAAATCTTAATACAATGTAAAAGAATGGATGGACACAGGGTTGTTGGTTTAGCCTTAAGAGCTTCTCTAGATGTGACAGATATTAAGACTAGAAGTCCTGATGTCTTCTAATTTCCAGTGAACTTTGACGAGCAAATCTGAGCTAAACTAATTACTCTAGGAGATTTCCACACTGGAGTATGATTATGGAGTTAAGCAGATATTAGCAGTGAAAATTTAATTTATGTGTCAATTTGTTACACAACTACAGATTAGTTTAGGTGCAATCGTAGCGATATTTTTGTCTCTCTAGTGTAATGGGAGCTATATTCACAAGATCTACTTTCATGAATAAAACATCACTGATCTATTCCAATGTCAGTTGGGGTAACTAAAGCAAAAATTGCCTCTGGGACAAAAGAAGGCATTAAAATGAAGACACCCTCACCTTGGGCCATGACATCACACACAGCTATAGGACCTCTGGAAAAGAAAGTTTTCATCAGGGTCTTTTTTCATACATCGCACTAGCTGCTCATAAGCCCAGAAACAGGGATCGATTCACCAATACTTTCTTTATATATCTATGGTCTACTTTAACATAAATGCAACTAATAGCCATACACAAACACACACACACACACACACACACACGACTTTTCAAATAGCACATTAAAAAAAGATAGTATAGTCACCAGAACTGAAAATCTAGAGTTCAGAATATGAGTCCATGAAATAATAACCAACAAAACCAGAATATAAGTATTCTAAAAGTTGGGACACATTGGTTTCGATTATTTGTATTTAAAATGACAGTGGATGCAATTTTTTCCAGAAGTCTTTCCTTCTTTCATTGATTCATTCACAAATAACCAGTAAGTATGATGTCAGGCTTCAGGAATACCAAATTAGGCCCTTAACAGCCTAGCATGGTCATCCTTAACCCTGTGGGCATCATCTGAGGACATTAAGATTACATACAATAAGTCCCACACATGAAGATTCAGGTTCAAGAGGTTTGGGTTGTATATTTTGTAGTTTTATTCCATGTAATGAAAATTTCTCTTGTAATGTACCAAACAAAGAGCTTGTTTTTATACACTGAACTACAGTCTGTTCAATATTCAAGTAAGATTTATGTAACCAATTAATGAAAATGTAGGGATTTAATAAATTAATTCCCCTAACATCTAAACTTTTATTGCAAACTCATTGAATTAAAATTTCCTTGGACATCTGTCGTGGGTTCAGTTGTGCACAACCACCCCCCATCACCAAATATGTGAAATTCCTAAAGCCAGTTCCCTGTGAATGAGACTCTATTTGGAAATCAGGCTGTAGCAGATGCAGTCAAGTTCAGACAAGATTATACTGGATGAGGGCGGGCCCTAATGCGATGACTGGTGTCTTTGTAAGGAGAGGGAGGCGTGGAGACACAGAAGCATTCAGGAAGAAGATGGTCATGTGAATACAGCTGCAGAAATTTAAGACATGCAGCCACAAGCCAAGGAATGCCAAGGATTGCAGTAACCACTGGAAGTTAGGAGAAGCATTCTTCTGTACCGCTTCCCAAGGTCAGAGCTCCTCCTGGCTGTCACCTTGATTTCAGACTTCTAACCTCCAGAACTGCAAGAGAATACATGTGTGAAGCCCCCCAGTTGGTGGTAACTGAAGTAGACCTAGGAAACTACCTCAAAGGGTTTCTAGAAAGAAGTCTGAGTAAATTCGTATCTTTGTTCCTCTATATGTCATGTGTCTTTTTCTGTGATGCCTACAAGATTTCCTTTCTATCTCTGGGTTTCAGCAGCTTAGGCACAATATACCCAAGTTTGATTTGCTTAATATTTTATCCTGCCCAGGTTTCTTTACAATTCACAGATCTGTGGCTTGTGAGCTTTCTTTAATTTGGGAAAACGCTTGTCCACCATGTCTGCAATTATTCTTTTGGTCTTATTCTCTCTGTTTTCTCATTCTGGGACTCCAGATATGCATACATTAGACCATTTGATATTGTCTCACAGATTTTGGTGCTTTGTTCTGTCTTGTTTGTTTGTTTTGCTTTTTGTGCTTTTGTGTGTGTATGTATTTTTCTTTGAGAGAGAGAGAGGGTACATGCAAGGGGAGATAGGTAAAGGGAGAAGGAGAGAGAGAATCCCAAGCAGACTCCCCACTGAGTGCAGAGCCTGACTCAGGGTTTGATCTCAGGACCCTGAGATCATGACCTGAGTGGAAATCAAGAGTCAGACGCTTAACTGACTGAGCCCCCCAGGTGCCCCTTGCTGTTGTTGTTTTAGTGTTTATTTTTTTCTCACTGTGTTTTAGTTTAGTTAATTTCTGTTGACCTGCTCTTCAGATTCACTTATTCACTTAGCAGTTACCAGTCAGCTGAAGAGCCCATCAAAGAAATTCTTCACCTTGGAAACTATGTAGTTTGTTTCTAGAATTTTCCTGTGACTCTCATCTCTACTATAAAATTTTCCAAGTGTTGATGCATTTTGTCCACTCTTTTTACTAGATTCTGTAAGAGCTCAACTATAAACTTCCTGACTGATAGTGCCATCATCTCTGAGTCTGATTTTTATCTTGCTTTTCGGTGTCCTAATATTTTATTGAGTGCCATGTTTTGTGCGTAGAGTATCAGCGGAGACTGAAGGAAATAGTATTTATACTTGAAGGAAGGTATTCTTCTTTTGGGCAGGCTGTTGCATGTGTGTGTGAAGATGGGGAGGGAAGTGTGTCAATCTGTTCAGAGGTTGGGCAGGGTTTGTGCATTGTCATTGCTGCTATTGTCTTCTGTGCACCACATGCTTCATGGTGCTTTGGTAGTGTGAGCCATTGTTACCAACGACTGTGCCAGAGGGCTTTTCTTGGTGTTCCTATTCTCCTTCAGTTGGAAGAATCCCTGAATGCACCACACAGGGACACTCCAAGCTTTTGCCCTTCCCCAGTGATAGGCTACATACTGTTGCTTGCTATCTGTTACTAGCCTTGGAGTGGAAACAGGGAAATTCTTGATTTTTCTGGTCTGATTTCTGCACCTGGGCCTTAGGTAGAGGTCTTTCTCATTTCTACTTCTCCTCCCCATGCCAATCAAACTCTTCCTTGTTTCTATGGTAAATTTTCGGCAAGAGAGACTTTCCCATCACTCTCCAGAGGGAGCAGAACCCTGCTTGTATCCCTATAGGGTCCAGGTTCTATGAGTTTCTTGTCTTCTAGAGGTTTTTACTTCTAGAGCTTGCACAGAAGCATTGAATCTTTTGTCTGAGTTTTGGGGAGTGTTTCATGGCCTTTCCTTGACAGAAGGATCTGGAGAAGTGAGTTGTTTCCATGCCTGACCACCAGGGGCCACTAATCACTTCTTGCATGTGTGTGCTACTGAGGGGACTCCTTGCTCCAATTCTGAGTACCTAGTGGAAGCCCTTGAAAGAGCTTGAAGTGGATACAAACTCCTCTTGTGCCTGGGACATCTAGCTATTCCAAAGATAAACACTCTCCCACAGTTGGCTCTTAGGAATTTATTAAAATTTTAGCTGACTTCTTCTCATTATATCCTATAATGGCCACTTCTTCCTCTCATACTTTTGAGGTAAAGCAGGTCATGTGTCAATAATCCCTTGGAATTGCTTCTTGCTCTTTGGAATTTAGTGCATTTCATTGCCATGAGACATCATCTTTCTGATGAGCTCCAAGCAAAACAAAACAAAACAAATAAACAAAAAAAAACCCAGTTATGGCTTAGGAGATTATCCAGACTTTTCTCATTGTCAGGTGGACAACGATGTTCTCTTGGGGTTTTCTACATCCTTAGATGAGACAAAGTTTAGAGTGTATTTCTTAACTCCACAAAGATAGTGTTCTGATTCACATTACAGGTTAAATGTCATTTTTAGTACAACACATGGTTATTGAAAAAGATATACTAAAAAAAATTTAACATCTCTCAAGGATATCTAAAACGTCTATAGGAACATATTGGAAAACATAATTAATTCTCTTGAGGTTAGGGGCTTAGACTTCCCAAGAAATTCTCTCTAGAACAGATGAAATTTGTGTCAAAAGATGAAAAGAGTTTATTAGGCAGAATAATTTTGACGCACAATTACATTTAAGACCATTGAGATAAAGGCATATTCATGGATAAAGTGCACAAAGATTTGTTAGAAAGAGAATTTGACACAGTTATTTTTAACAAAAATCTGGAAACTACCCAGATGTCCAACAGTATAAAAGAATATTGAAATAAATTAGAACACATTCATTAAATACAATGCCTTGTAGCCATATTTAGAAAATGCAACTGATTTTTAAATTAAAAAAAGCATTTTACAAAAATATGCACAAGATAAATATTTACAAAATAGGTATGATTTAAATTACATATATATGCGTATACACATGCACGCAATTATTTA
Source organism: Ursus arctos (assembly GCF_023065955.2). Taxonomy (NCBI): domain Eukaryota; kingdom Metazoa; phylum Chordata; class Mammalia; order Carnivora; family Ursidae; genus Ursus; species Ursus arctos. The sequence goes on along the minus strand of NW_026623056.1, from coordinate 80,564,334 downwards.
AAGAAAGATACACAACAAATGTGTTGAAGGTTTTCTGCTATTGATATTTCAAATTTAAAATATTTATTTTAATGGATCTAATTTCTTTTAAATGCCTGCATTTTTAATGTCTTGTATATAATGTCTTTAATCTCAATGTCTAAAAAACATGAAAGTTGGGGCACCTGGCTGGCTCAGTCAGTAGAGCATGTGACCCTTAATCTCAGGTTGTAAGTTCGAGTCCCATGTTGGGTGTAAAGAGTACTTAAAAAAATAAAATCTATAAAAAATAAATTTAAAAAATGAAAGGTATTAAAAATAGGGGAGAATGAACACAAATGCCTGTGAGGATGTGGAGCAGGGACTCAGGTTCATGGCTGGTGGGAACGGGGTGCAGCCACTTTGGAAGACAGTTTGGTGATTTCTTTCAAAACTAAATAAATTTTATCATACCATCCAGCAAACACACTCCCTGATATTTACCCAAAGCAGTTGAAAACTTACGTTCACACAAAAACCTACTTACAGTGTTGGTAGCAGCTTTAGTCACGCTGCCAAAACTCAGAAGCAAACAAGATGTCCTTCAGTAGGTGAATGGATAAATAAACTTTGGTCCCTCCAGACAATGAAATATTATTCAGTGATTAAAAAGAAATGAGCTATGAAGCCATGCAAAGACACAGGGGAAACTGAAATGCATGCTACCAAGTGAAAGAAACCAATCTGAAAAGGCTACTTACTGCATGATTCCCACTATATGGTATTCTGGAAAAGGCAAAACCGGGAACAGTAAAAAGTTAGTGGTTGGAGAGGGATGAATAGACGGAGCACAGGGAATTTTTAGGGCAGTAAAATGACTCCATATCACACTATAATGATGGATACATGTCATTATATATTTGTCTAAACCCACAGAATGTACAACACCAGGAATGAACCTTAAAGAAGGTTCATCAATTGTAACAAGTGTACACTCTGTGGGGAGTGTTGGTAAGGGGGGAGGCTATGCCTGTGTTAGGCAGGGGATATACGTGAAATCTCTGTTCCTTACTTTTTTTTTTTTTAAGATTTTATTTATTTATTTGACAGAGATAGAGACAGCCAGCGAAAGAGGGAACACAAGCAGGGGGAGTGGGAGAGGAAGAAGCAGGCTCATAGCGGAGAAGCCTGATGTGGGGCTCGATCCCAGAACGCTGGGATCACGCCCTGAGCTGAAGGCAGACGCTTAACCGCTGTGCCACCCAGGCGCCCCTCTGTTCCTTACTTTTAACTTTGTTGTGAACCTAACACTACTCTAAAAAAATAAAATATTTAAGGAAAAATAGGTGAGGAAATTAGAAGAAAAAGAAAATGAACATAAGATGAAATCTGGGATGAGTACAAAAAAAGTATGTCTTGGGTACTGAACTTAAAGCTGAAAATAATTTTAGTTCTGAAGTAAATTTTTTGCAGTTTTCAGATTTTGCTCTTATTTTTCCAGAAAACATGAAGAGATATAAACATGTCATAAGATTCATAGTCTTCAAAAACAAGGAAGAAATAGATTTCCAAGGACAAACATAATTAACTTGGTATTAGGATTCAAAAGAAATCTCTGGGTCTTTGCGAAAAAAAGGGCACTGAGAAATGGAGTGCACAACATCCTTAACTATATCCTGGCAGTAAATACAACTATGAAGACTATTTCTTTGGGAGTTATTTGCATAAGAAATTTTAAAAAAGTAAATTTCTTTTTCAATGGAGTGAGGATGCCAATTTAGGCTAACTAATATAAAATGGCCCAGATCAATTCCAAATTCCATAGTGTTCTAGTCTACACTGCAGATTGAGTTTGGAACATTATGGAGTAGATGGTTGGCAAATTCACCTGTATCTATTCATTTATAGTGCTTTTTCTTGCCTGAGCTTTGGCGAAGTATTAGGTAATGACAAGTTGGGAGTGCCTGGGTGGCTCTGTGGGTTAACTGAGAGACTCTTGGTTTCTGCTCAGGTCTTGATTTCAGAGTCATGAGTTCAAGCCCCGCATTGGGCTCCACACTGGGCATGGAGACTACTTAAAAAAAAAATAATGAGAAGTTGTAGGTCCTATTCTCCTACAAGAACCTGGAATTCAGCTATCCCACACAGAAGTCTGAGCAGTGAAGAGCCTGAGGCAGACAGATGCTTAAACAGAATTCACCCGATTCCACATGGAGGGATCCCAGGAAGGACTTGTGGATAAGGCAGGAAACGTCCTCTACGACTAATTCTGGCTCTGCTTTCAAAAAACAAGCCAATGACTAGTCAAGATCCCCCACCTTTCAGCACCATAGTGCCTGTGGCAATAACTTGACTTTAGAAAAATTGTAAAGTGAATGTAACCACACAATCATTTTAGATTATTAAACACACACACACACACACACACACACACACACAACTAAATACAACCAGAACCTGTCAAATAGTAAGCAATGTAACTTTAAGGTGTCCCTCCTAATTAAAAGGTTTGCACAATTAATTCAAAAATAAACGAAAGCATTAATTAGTTGCTCAAAGCAGTTAGGTATATAAATTGGATAAATGATGTGGAGCATCTCCTGAAACTTTCTAGAATACTTGATCACTTTTTAATTTTTTTCTGGCAGTAATTGAATGGCATGGCTAGTTGTCAATTAAGTCCATTCTATTTTGTGACAATAAAGCCATGCCATCTGCATATGTAACTGTATAACTATGCTCTTTTTCGACTTATTCTACTCAAGGATCATGCATACATGAGCTAAATGAAAGTGATCCGGAGTAGTTAAAAGAAAGGAAAACTAAACTACAGCCCTGTTTGGCTCTCCTGGTACAATTGCTTGAACTACATATGAAAGTATTGTTTTTCCTGAGCTTGAACTTCAAAAAGTGTTCTGTATAAACATTAATAAACAGCATTCTATAAGCTCATGAATTTTAGCTGTGAGGTGATTACCTTCTCAGGAACAGGCTGAAGAAAGGTCACTCAGAATAACCACGTTATATTTTATTCGAACAAGGTGATACAGAATCTAACTGAGGACTATCACAGAAATGAAAAGATGATGAAGAAATCGAAAATTACCTCGAGCCCTCTCCCATATATACATATACATAGAGAGAGAGAGAGAGCGCGCGCAAGAGAGTGTCTTGCTGGTCAGGAGTGCCAGAGAAAGGAAAGGAAGCAAGCATCATAAACCTAGGAGAAGTTTCTACTTAAAGATTGCAACCTGAACGTGCCAAGTAGGGGAGACACTCCTTTGAAGGTGGCCAGATAAACTGTGTGGCGTCCAGTGTCGACCCGGGAAAGACAGAACTGCAAGCTGCAAGATGAAATGTATGTGTTTATTTGGAGTCTTAGGGATGCAATCCGGGAGACCCAGAGTTGAAGGAAATCCAAAGTGTGCTCTGGAGACACCAAGGGGGCTAAGGTTATTTAAAAAGGACGGGGGGAATCTCCATAAATGATTTTGAACAAAACGTGATTGGTGCTGGTATATCAATCGTTACACCGATCTATACGTGATTGGTTGCTAGTGCTAGTGCTCAGCAGAGGGTCCACTTGTGCCAGTTCTGACATGCAGCAGGTGCCTTGGCTTTTAGCTGACTTCAGCACCAATGCTGAGAATTTGAGAAAGAAGACGTGCCTAGGTCGCACTTGCCTTATGGCCCCCTGAACCCACTTACTTCGCTTGAATCTTCTTACAAACCAGTTGCATTTTAATTGCAGATAAACAAGAACTTTTCCAATATAACTATATCCCTAATACCATATGGGACCTACTTATGCTAAACATTTTTTGTCAATGTTGTTTATCTGAAATTAAAACGCAACAGGGTGTCCTGTGTATTTATTCACTACATTGGACACCCCCATCCCCCTTTCTTGGGGCCCTTTTAAAATTTCAAAGAGCAGAATAAAAAGGTATAAATGCACAGTGGCAAAAAAAAGAGTATGTGTTGGCTGGGTGGCTGGTGGAGGCATCAGGAGAGGAAGAAAGTTAAAGAAAACTCTGCTTGAAAGGAAGTGGATGAGATAATATTGGCAAAGGAAATTGTAGGGAGTTTGCAGCCTAGCATGCTTGAGAAGGAGCCGTAATGAAGAAGGCAGCCAGCCAGCCAGCCTGGCAACGCCCTGAGAAGGTCTGCACTAAGGGGTGTGGAGGGAATTAATAGAGAAAGTGAAGCGCTAAGGTTCCATCACCCCCAGCCCCTCTTGTAGAACGGCAGACAGCAAAAACTCGTACATCTGGCACTATAACAAAAATCACAAGAAAGAGCTTTTTCCTAAAGACATTGAAAGGACTGTTTGGCAGACGTAAGGGAGCAATGAGGGAGTGCTTGCCTCTGACCGGGCACTGATTTCTCAAATCTCCCCATAAAGCAAGGCCTTGAGAAGTCACATCCTCAGAGACCCGGTTCAACTGTTCTCCCTGGTACACAGTAAGAGCTCAGAAAAGGTTAGCTCTCATTATGATGAGGAAGAGATTTCTTAATACTGGAGCAGTAACTCAGGCCCCGTGGAGAAAATACTATATGAGTATTCCTAGGCAGGTGATCACCCAACGAAGAAAAACAGGTTGCTCAGACCCAGCTCTCTGGAAGAAAAAAGCAAGCTGGGATCCACAGCAGATGCTATACTGAAGAAGGTGTGCACCTTTGGCTGGAATAACTTCAGTGCTTTAGCTCTTAAGAAATGAAATTTCTGGGGTAGGAAGTGGGCGAAGGGGGGGGAGTGTAATGTATATCGCTGCTCTTTTTATTGTTTATCCACCACGGTACAGGATTATTGCCTCATAAAAAAGCAAAAGCCCTTTTACCACTTAAGGGAAATTCAGAAGTGAGGTTTTGTAAGATTAAGAGCCTTTATCAAAAATGTCCCCATTGGTTAACCGAATCCATCTAGTGCATCCGTAATTAATCAACTCTAAAGAAAAGCCCAGAGGAGCCAGTGGCCCTTTACAAGCTATTAACAAGAATGCATTGTAATTAAACTAAGTCTTTTCCTGTAGTTTTTTTGCATAAATATTTGAAAATGAGACTTTAGTAACTAAAAGTATATTTTGAAAAGCATGGAAAGGGGAGAGAGCAAAGAATGGCTTTATGAACTATTTGTACATCCCTTCGGTGACATTTTCAATCTTGTTGTTACATAACAATTCCTTGCACTCCAGCCTATGTGGGGCCTCACCGAAAGGAGCAGATTTTCTCCTAAGAGACAAAGGGCAAATTTCTGAAGAAATGAGTGTGCAAGAGTTATGTAGACTTGTTGACTCCTTTAGAAATTGTTCATTTGAAAATTACACGGATGGGGCGCCTGGGTGGCTCAGTCGTTAAGTGGCTGCCTTTGGCTCAGGTCATGATCCCAGGGTCCTGGGATCGAGCCCCGCATAGGGCTCCCTGCTCCACTGGGAGCCTGCTTCTTCCTCTCCCACTCCCCCTGCTTGTGTTCCCTCTCTCTCGCTGGCTGTCTCTATCTCTGTCAAATAAATAAAATAAAATCTTAAAAAAAAAAATAAATAGAAAATTACACGGAGAGTCACGGAAAACCTGCGGAGACTAGAGACAGAAACTGGAGCCTGACAGTCCCAGGCTGATGTCCTTATTAGAAAAAGACGCCCTGAAATGGCAAACGAAAAGTACACATCTGAGGTCTCTGAGAAGAAAAATCATATTCATTCAAAAAGAACAATGGCAATTTCATTCTGAGACATGAAGAATTTGCTGAGTTCCAGAGGGGAGATATTCTAGGGGCTAAATAATGTCTCTTGGCCCTGAGGATGGAAAATCATCCATGATTCTTCTTGCAAAATATTCTTGCTTTATTAATTGAAGCAGCTTGGTTACTTCATGAGGTAACGAAACTTTCCCAACCAGAATAGACCACAGATGAAAGAACTAATAATAAGAATGGTAATAGTTAATATTAGTAGAAAGCCTATTGATGAAACCAGGCAAGGAATGCACATCTTTGCTAATTTGAAGAACCCAGAAGTTTGGGGTGCCTGGGTGGCTCAGTGCGTTAAGTGTTCAACTCTTGATTTCGGCTCAAGTCATGCTCTTAGGGTCATGATCACAGGGTTGTGAGATCGAGCCCTGTATCAGGCTCCACGCTGGGCCTTGAGCCTGCTTAAGATTCTCTCTCTCTGTCTCCCTCTTCCCCTACACTCCCCTCTACTGGCACGCACTCTTTCTCTCTCTCTCAAAAAAAAAAAAAAAAGAAGAAGAAACAAAGTTTTTATTAGTTTTTCTTTTTTAATCTGTCTTAAATGAAAGGTTACTGCAGAAGCAAAGGTATATTCTGATGAACGTGAAGTATTAGAATCCACATATCGGATTTATTTGTTATTCTATCTATTGGGGGCAGCTCATCCACTATGTTTGGGGGAAAATTTGAGCAGCAAGAATTAAGTGATAAGCCACGTTTCCAAAGATTTATATCTGGATTGCAAAAGCCATTGAAATCCAATCTTCAAAGCCAGAGTCCGGGTTTAGGAAAAGTTTCTTTATTAAAACACCAACTAGCTTTTCCACATAGGGCATGTGTCAATTTAATTGTAAATGCATTCCCAGTGCTTTAGTGCTCCCTCAGAGACTCCGTTCAGTTCCTCCCTTCAAGAGGTGGAATGGATTGCCCCGGCCTCAGGCTGACCTTGTGACTTGTTTTGGCCAATAGAATACAGTAAAAATAAGGATGTGCCCGGTCCAAGCTGGACTTCATTGGTCCCATGTGCTTCCACTCTTTCTTGGGACTCTGCCCCTGCCATGTGAACAAACCCAGTCTAGCCAGATGGACTGAGAAATCATGTGGAAGAGGTTCCAGTTAGCTGAAGTCATCTCAACCCAGTTGATGCTGTCCAGCCAAGCAGAACTGCCGATTCCCCCCTGACTGCTGACCATAAATGTGTGTCTGAGCCCAATGCAGGCCAGGAGAACCATCCAGTTGGATCTTTTGATCCGTAAGCAATGATAAATGCTTTTGGTTTTAAGCTCACTGAAATTTAGTTGGTTTGTTACACGGCAATAGCTCACTGACCTAGGAAAGCAGGGGTACATTCAGACACAAAACTATTGGAATAAGATTTCTTTCATTATCTTTAAATTTATGCAGTCAAACCCACCGAAAGTGTTCCAAGTTATGAAAAATATATAAAGAGCCAGTGCAAATTCATCCTTGGGAATCACGCAGATAAGACAGCCATTCTGTGACAAAGATGCGTCTCTTAAAGGGAACCAATGTGTCTACGATCACCCTGGTGGTTACATATTGGAGGAAAAAAGAACAAGTTAAAAGTGCAAGGGTAAACTGATTCAGCAATCACAGTCCTCTAAGGCAGGAATGGGCAGTAATTCTGCATAAGGAAAGTAAAGAAAAGGAGTTGTCTTATCTTTTTGTATTAAAACAAAATTCCATGATCAAGTGCCTCATTTTTATCAACATGTTTCTATCGTAATTTGTACATAGGGCAGAAAGGCTATGTCTTCTGTGACTTCAGATGCCTTTTCTAGGGTCCCCAAAATAATGTATCTTCGGTAAGTGTGTGTTAGTTTGTGCTTCCAATTTCTCTCTATAAGAAGCTGCTTATCAGAAAGAGTAAAAAATTAAGGGAACTCATTTACAGGAAGTTACCTCTTTTTCTACAGACTTCTTTCTTAAGGGAGAACAAAATCAGACACTAAGTGGAATCGGTCAGCAAGGAGAGGGCAGGCACATGATTTTTAGGGGGAAATGGAAGTACATAGGCTGTAACCCACTTAGATTCTAACCAGTCTGTCGCTGCATGAAGGAGAGGGCTCTGAAGAGTGCCTCCTGGTGGAGAGGATGAGGGACTAGTCACGTCCTGAGGCTGGTGAAGCAACAGACCGTAGAGATGCTCTTTGATATTTTGAAGGATTTTATTTCTGATAGTATTTCCTTTATCTGTCTCAACTCCCTGCCTTGGGACTCAGAGGGATTATTTCTCTTAAAATTAAAATATGGCAATCCATGACATTCAACACTGGTAGAGTTTCTCTGGAAAACAAAAGTAAGGCTTCCACCTGCTTTCTAGAAGAATGCCTATTACTTCTTGGAAATGACTAAGTCGTGCTTGCCAACATCACTCTTCCCAGAAGATCAAGAACACAGGTGTTTTTTTTTTGTTTTTGTTTTTTCCCTCTCTCTCATTCTTTCCTTAGAGCAACGCTGGATAGTATTTACACAATTTAAGATTTAATTACACTTGACATTGAAGTAGCTATTTCTACAGAAATTCATCTTTCTTACAAGTAGCAATGAAGTTCGCCTTTTCTCCCTTAAAATGTCTCATCGGCTTATTTTACCTTTTTATTATAGTTTTCACTCTATCTGGCTCATTCTCTCATTGTTTCCTCCTCCCTCCCTCCCTCCTTTCTTCCTTCCCTCCTTCCTTCCTTCCTTCCTTTCTCCCCATACTTTCTCCTTTTTGCATTGAAAAAGCAGTGAACAAAGCTGTTTTCCATTTTCTAACAAAGCTTCTGAGTATGGACTCACAGACAGAGCAGATACCTAACAGTAAAGAACTGAGAAACTGTCATAGAAATTGTAGAGTTTTGACAGAAAGTTGTATATTATTTTCCTATTGCTGCTATAACAATTTATCACAATTTTGTGGCTTAAAAGAAAGAAGATTTTTTTAATAGTTCTTTAGTTCATAATCCAAAACGGGTCTTGTGGGGCTAAAATCAAGGTGCCAACAAGGAATTTTTAGGGCAGAAGTGGTTTTCTTTATTTTTCTTTTCTTTTTTTTTTTTCCTTTGTGTAGAATACAACTTTGTTTTATTTTTCTTATGTGATCTTAAGTTACTTTACTTTTTTTTAATACTTTGAGACATTATTGAACTGCTACAACTTCCTTTAAAAATTTTTTTTTAATTTAGATTCAATTAGCCAACATATAGTACATCCTTAGTTTTTGGTGTTTTCAGTGATTCATTAGTTACGCATAACACCCTGTGCTTGCCTTTTCCAGTTTCTAGAGTCTAGAGTCTTCCTGCATTCTTTGGCTCATGGCCCTTTCAAACATCTTCAAAGCCAGCGGCAGTGTGTCTTTTCTCTCTGACTCTGCTTCCCTCAGCTTTGTCATTATGTTGATTTGTTTCTAATTCTGATCAACTTTTCTCCCTCTTGTATGGGGCTTTAGACCACGTTGGGCCCACCTCGACAATCCAGGATAGTGTCTTCATCAAAAGATCTTTAACTTAATCACATCGGCAAGGTCTCTTCTGCCATATAAGATAACATTCACAGATTCCAGGAATTAGGTTGTGGACCTCTTTGGGGGTCATTAGTCTGCCTACCTTAGAGGAGTAATCAGTGTGATATATTTTGAATAATTTTTTGAGCATGAACTATGTATTATGCAAAATTTAAGTGCTTTACCATACACTCTTCAAATCTTAATAGAACTAGTGAAAAATGGATTACTTTCCCCTTTATAGTAAATAAATTATTGCCATAATTTATCTGGCAGAACAAAAGCTCTTATAAGATACTTCTATACTTGTATAAATTTTTCAATTAAAAATTAATCATTCAAATATGTCTATTTCAGGAGAATTTTTTAATTTTAGGAGACTTTAAAAAATCTTATAAAATTTCAATATGATTTGAGAAGTCATTAATATAATAAGAACACTTTTGGCCACTGATGTTTTGACTCGGGTTGACCCACGACTTAATAGTAAATTGTCTTGAATATCGACCCCAGATGAATATCTGTGGCTTGTCATAACCTTTAAGCAAGAGGGCATAAATCTGAACAGTATTTTTGACTTCCCATGTATAAGTTGGTATATAATATCTTCTGGAATTTCAGCCCTTGGAAAATGTCAATTCTACAATTAATATGTCATCAATCTATTGCTCCCTAAGAACAAAATCATTATATCCATAAGCCATACGAAGAAAAGAAGTTCTATAAAAACATTCATTCAGAAACCATTACCACTTGTTTAAGGGAAACATATTATGGATTCTAATATCAGCTTCTAGGACCTCCTGACCTTGGGTTTCTTTTATATCCAAGATACAGCAGTTACATTTTCCGAGTGTTTTTTTCTATCTTGGTCCGAACTGGGAAGTGAGATGATGAGAGAATTAAGTTAAAGAAACATAACGCTTAAAGAGCTTTGCTCATATTTAAATTCAAGAGTCTCCCTAGGAAGATTTAGGCACCCGAGCTGAAGGAAGAGCCTGCCAAGACTGTTCATTTTTAAATTCCATTTATATGGAAATGTTAACTCAAACTATCTTGCCCTCAATTTCTACATCCTGATATTATTTGAAAGGATCACCAGTACACATATTGATGTAAAAGGCCTGAGGATAAGCAGGTTCTAAGAGATGGAGCCGAGGAATAGAGTTGACTCTAAGAAGTGTCATTGTCCTTGGTGTTTGAAGACGGCAGTATCTGTCAACGGGGAGGGCGCCACCCTACAGCTTCAACTTACAGGATTTGACAGCGAACCTGAGTCACAAATCTCTCTGGTACCAGATTGTACTCTGCTGCGAGGTAACTTTATGAGAAATGCTTGTTTCCTCTACATCTAGGCAACTATACGCTTTCCCTTACAGGACAAGTTCAGGTTTTTTATCTCACATTTCACCTGGCCTCAATGTTCTTTATTCTGTTTGTTTACTGATCAGTACTTTCAGGATAAGTGAAGTTCCTTACCTCCACAAATCAAGAACAAAGACTTCAGCTTCTCAGATTAAGAGACCAGGGAGTTTACCCCTCGTCTGCTATGTCACACAGGTGACTGACTTACTCAATCTGAAGATGTAATATAAGTTTTTGACAGGAGAAGTCTACATGGTGACAAGAACAGGTATTCTGTGAAGACTATTGAAAACCAGGATAACTAAAATACCAGGGTTGTATATTTCATAGTAAAGAGTGCTTTAGTTTAGATAAAGATACATTTTCATGGTAATTTTAGACCATAAAATACTAAAATTTGGGCTCACTAGGAAAGTAAATAGGCAGCCTCTTTCATTTCTGCATCCTGGGGCACCACCAAGCTTGGCACTCCACAGCACGACTCTCTAGCCTCTCTCATTTGCGCAGTCTTCAACAAGCATCGGAGGACCGAAAGTGAACCTGGACTGTGCTAAACGCAGAGTAGGTACATAGGAAAGGACGTACTCCCATCCTCTGAGAACAGTATCCAGAGCCTTAATATCCATCAGAATTTTAAGGTATTAAAATATACAAGTGACCCATAAGAAATATTAAGGGGAGGTGCAGGTAAGAGAGAGAGAGTTAAGAAGGTGAAGGCAAGGACAAGGACAATAATGCCCTGAGCTTAAGAGGCTCAAGATCTAATTGGTGAGATGAGACATAAATTAAAACAAATAAATAAGTTACAGCAATATAGCACCCAAAAAAGTGAGGTAGAATGAAGGGTAGTAAGGCTGATGGAGGTTTGGAATAGGGGCCACGTCCATAAGGAGGCCAAGTGACTCTCGTCCACAAGACATATTGGATGACTTACATACTTACATACATTAGAAGTCAGAGCGTCAAATTGCACTGTTTGAAGCTTATCCCCTATTTTCTTTCTCTGCCTCATGTTCAATATTGTGTCCACTCAAAAAATGATCATCCCACTCTTACAGAACATCCATTTTGTCCAGCTATCCAACGTCTTCCATATGACCATGTGCTTCTTTGGGAAGCTATGATAATCTCCTCTTGCTTGTCAGTACTCAAGAATGAGCGCATGAGCAAGTCTGGACAATAAAGACATCGACAAGAATTCTGGAGGCTTCTGGGAAAAAATGTCTGCCTCCCCTCCTCTCCAACTCTTTGAAAAAGGAGACTGGATAAAATCATCCCTCTTCTTCTCATGGAATTTATCAAGTCTCCATGGAACTACAGATGAAATCCACAAGGAGAGCTGCCTTGAACGTAAAGTCAATCCATGAAATACTGGAGAGGATAAGGACAGAAAGAACTTGAATCATTGATGAAGTCATTGACCCACTAAATTCGCCCACCTGGGAGTTGTTCTCTTTTGATAGACCTTCCAATGTGCAGTAGTAGATTTTTTTCATAATATAAAATACTTTGAGTTGAGTATTTTGTCTCATGCATCCAAACACATCCAAATTAGTATATCCTTTAACTTGTCATTTGGCAACTTCATGCTTCATTAAGATTGTTATATGGTGACACACTGGGGCAATGAAACTCCTTGGAAATTAAGTTAATATGTTTAACTATTTATTTGAAGTGTTGATAGACTAGAAGGGGGACACTACAGACCAAAAAGAATTTTAGAGATTATTTATGACTGCAAATAAGCATAATATAGCTCTTCCATGTGTTATTTTAAAAATTAACAAAAATATCTTCAACTGGAATCCTATCAGACAATATAAATGTGGCATTTGGCATTTCCCTTACAAGTTACCTAAATACATATGTTTGATTCTGAAATCTTGGAACATACACATAAAGTTTTTATAATTTGTAAGAAAAAAGAAGACAGATTGTTTAAGTGCATAAATAATCCCACATTGTATTTTAAAGAGGGGATATTTTGTACATTTAACCTCAAAATAAAGTCATGTATCTGTGGCATAAGTTTTTTTTTTCAGTCTTTGAACATTTCAATGAAAAAGTAAGTAAATTATTCATTTGATGTTATGTAGATCAACTATCTGATATCCAGTATCCCTTTACAATTGATTTAGTGTCAAATAGCCATATCGTCAAGGAATTGGGAGTTTGCCTGCATTTCCTAAATCCTTGAAGAGTTCCATGTGCTAGATGGCACTGCCTCCCATCGCTTCTTAGTTTCAATACGCATATTTATTCACATAGCTGTATGCATATCTTGGACAGAAACTAATTAATAAATGAATCTATTTATAATTTGTCAGCTGTTAATTTTCCATTAGCTGCACTTCTTTTTTTTCATTTGTATCTATTTGGAAAGAGCATGTTTGTCATTTTTCAAAGGAGAAAAGTAAAACCTAATCTATTTGATCACTCTGTAATAAATTTGTGGATGAAAGCAAAAACAAAGCAAAATAATAATTACCTAAAAGCTATTCAATTTGCTGAGGCTGTATTACAACCTTTGCAGTCCCTGTTGTTTCCAGAAATATAATGATGTTTTTGCCTTTTTCTTTTGGTAGAAAAATAATAAAACTGCTTTTCTCTCCCAAAATGTCTGACAAATGGCATGTGGTATGATCCTTGGAGTTACTATGTAAAAGTTAAGCTCACAAGTTCACTAATTTATGGGGAAAATACAGAAAAACATGTCAGAGTCATAGCGAGAGTGACTTTTAATTGGAAATTTGCACCTACAGTATACAATTGTAGTCTCCCAAAGTTGTTATGTTCTAAGTGGATAGAGGGAAATAGAGTAATTTAAAAAAGAAAAATATAGCTAGCTTTTTGTCAGTTTTCTGACCATGTAACACTGCCCAGTTAATAGAATTGTTGAAATTCAGCAGAGGTACAAAGAGGCCTCTTTTACTCTGATATAAGCATCACACAAATGAGTTGAACTAATGGCTTTTATTCCCTTATCATTTCTGAAGTACACAATAATGCTAACATTTCGTTCTTGCCTGCTGTTTGATAAAGTTGTGTTATATCCAACTCCAGCTAGGTTTTGGCAAAAATTATTTTAATAACTACCTAGATAGTGATTAAATTTTATGTAAATTGGCATCTTTGAAAATCTCGAATGAATTACTTATTCAGAGGTAACAAAATAGGGGAAAAACTGAATATTTTCATTGCAAATATAAAGAATATTATTTTTTGTTTTGATATTTAAACATTTCTTGCTTATATATATATATTTTCATGTTTCAATATTTCTGAAATTAAGAAGCATCTTATAATTAGTATTGTGAACTATTACAATTGACAGCTCTTCCTTTAATGAAATATAAAATAATGGTGCCAATTATTAATAGCGTCTAAGTTTAGATAAAATGCGGTAACTTTACTGTGATAAATGGCTGATGTAATAAGGCTGTCTCTAAATTAAAGCTGTATAAACTTTTTATCAACCTGTCCAATTCGCTTGGACTTTGAGGCATGAGTTTCTCTTTCTCCATCTTTTCCTACAGTCCTCCTTTGAAGTTCATCTTCCTTGGCCACCCAGCATTCTCAACATTCTGTTCAAGATAGATTTCAATTGTTACCTCTTCCTAAAAGCTCTCCTTGGTTATTCCAGCCAAAAATGTTACTGTGGTCTGTAAACTATGACTTTTCTATTCTGAATAACAACTATAGCACTTTTTTTTTTAAAAAAGATTTTATTTATTTATTTGACAGAGATAGAGACAGCCAGCGAGAGAGGGAACACAAGCAGGGGGAGTGGGAGAGGAAGAAGCAGGCTCATAGCGGAGGAGCCTGATGTGGGACTCGATCCCATCATGCCGGGATCACGCCCTGAGCCGAAGGCAGACGCTTAACCGCTGTGCCACGCAGGCGCCCCGAGTATAGCACTTTTCATATGCTGTGTCATATGGAACGCATATGTGGATTTGTGTACCTTTTCAACTGGATTGCACAGTTTTTCATTTCAGAGATAATGTCTGTGATATCCAAATCCTTAATCCTGTATTCAAGGTTTTGAATGATCTGGTCCCCAAATAACTGCACTCTCACCTTTCACTAGTCCATTAAGATTTTTTGTGGTGCAGTTGTCACAGTGAACTAGTTGATGTTCTTTCAACACTCAGCACCTCAATGTTTCCATGATTCGTTCATGATGCTTCCTCAGGCTATAATAGCTTCTCCCAATTCCTTTATCATAATCTTTTTTTTTTAAGCTGCTTCTCAAAGACTGTAGGTTAAAAATATCCTTCAAGACTGTTTGTCAGAATTACTTATTTCTCTGTGCACATATTGTTACCTTGCATTTAGCTTTCTATGACATTAGTTAGCCTGGCTTGAGATATTTTTTTTTCTTTCTTTCCTGAAGGATTATAAGCAATTTTAGGACACAATATTTCTCTTACATATTTTTGTTATTTTCTCAAAAATCTTAAGCATAAAAGGTATTGATAGTCTTTTTATATGTGACCACTAATAAGAATCCCTACTCTTTATCATGTCTATAAAGTCAAAGTGAAAAGTTCCTCTGTGAGGTAAAGAAATAATATCTCATGCCTCACCAAGCAATATAAAGTATTTAAGTTGAGCATCAAAAATCAGTTGTCTCATTTTCTGCCAATTGGGATGCCACTGGGGTCCATTCTAAATGGAACCTGATATGAAAATTTAATTTAGTACTTATTCATCTGTTTGTTTAATGATTTCTTCAAATCATCCAAGATCTGATTCAAAGTATCTTTTTTTCCAGTCAAAGAGAGACCAGAAAAACAAACCCCTGCATCTGTAAGAAAGTGACTCTCAGAGGGCATTGACTGTTTCTTCAACAGCAATTTCTCCCTTAATCCTCGTTGTTAAGCTCACTCTCATATTTTACAGAATATGAGATACATAAATACAGAAGTATTTATGGAAGTCAGTGTCATCCTCTAAACCCAAGGAGGAACCATTATTGGTTAAGAGAGGGACATGTGACCAAACTCTGGTCAATGACAAGTAAAAAGTAGACCACTAGAGCTATGTACTTGGTTGAAAATAAACGTTAGTTTCATTTCTGGCATTGCCAATTAAGCTCATTCTCCATCAGCCCTCCATCAGATTAACTACTAACTCCAGACAAAATACCAAAAGCAGCTACCTGAAGCCACTGGAAAGTAAATAGAACAGAAAAAGTCTGGAGAGCAATGGTTACAGAGAAGAAGAAAATGACGTTGTGTGAGCTTTCAATTTTAGCTTTTTTTTTTTTTAAAGATTTTATTTATTTATTTGACAGAGAGAGAGACAGCCAGTGAGAGAGGGAACACAAGCAGGGGGAGGGGGAAAGGAAGAAGCAGGCTCCCAGTGGAGGAGCCTGATGTGGGGCTCGATCCCAGAACGCTGGGATCACGCCCTGAGCCAAAGGCAGAGGCTTAACAACTGCGCCACCCAGGCGCCCCTCAATTTTAGCTTTTTAACCTGTAGGCAAGTCATAGTTAGTACTGCCTGGGGTGGCTAAAACTGATAGAAAATTTAGTCTTCCTGATCTAAAGAAAAAAAAAAAAACTAGAGGACAGACTTCAAGACAACAACAGCTGCTAGAATGATAGAAGGAAATCTAAGTTAGAATAGAGGCATGGAAAAAGTTTGACCTAAGTTCTGACTATGAACTCTGCTCAAATAAGCTTCATATGCATGGCTCATATTCAAAGAAGCTCAGCTTGAGTTGCTTGGCTGGCTCAATCAGGAGGGCATGAGACTCAATCTCGGTGTTGTAAATTCAAGCCTCATGTTGAGTGCAGAGATTACTTGTAAATAAGATCTCAAAAAGTTCAGCTAAAACTAAAATAACTGAACTGAAGCTTTAGCTGTTGTTGAAAGACAGAGTTTGTAATTGTAGTTCAAGGAAGTGAAATGAACAAAAGAACAACAGTAGCCACAACAGTAACAGCAACAAAAACATTTTCTGGAGCAATAAAACAAGATTCAGAGTCTTCACAATGTAAGTCAGAAATTCACGATATGATCCAAAAGTATAGGATATACAAGGAATCAGTAAAATGTATGCTTCCACAAAAGAAAAAAAACAAATATAGAGCAATCCAATACATTTTGAATTAACACACGAAAATATTAAAGTAGCTAAACAAATAAGGAGATAAACGAAAATATGTTTGTAACAATAAAGTGATAGTAAAACAGAGAAATGGAAAGCATAAAAAATAACTAAATAAAAATTTCAGAAATAAAATAATGTCTTAAGAAAAGACATTTCTTGTACCAAAAAGAAAAAAATCTAAAATTGATGAATTAAGAGTGCTACTTAAGAAGATAGAAAACAGAAGTAAATTCAAAGTAAGTGGAAGGCAGAAAAATGACAAAGCAGAAATCAATGAAATGGCAAAAAAAATGTTAAGAGAATGTTAACAAAAGACAAAATTTGGGTTTTTTGTTAAGGATTGACAAAATTGATTAACCTCTAACTATACTAATTTTCAAAATGAAAAAAAAAATGGAAATCACCAATACTGTTGCTGGGAGAGAGGTAATTACAACAGATCTTACTTATGAAAAGAATTCAAATAGAATGTTAGGTACAACATTGTACAAACAAATTCAGTTACCTACAATAAGTGGATTGAAAAGTTTTTGAAAACAAAAAATAAAGATAAAACAAAGAATCTGAATAGCTCTGTCTACTAAATAAAATGTTTTAAATAAATTTTTAATTTAATTTAAATAAAAATCTTTCCACAAAAAGAACTCCAGTTGTTACACTCTTTTTTTTTCCTCAAGTGTTAAATGAAGAAATCACAATAATCTTACACTAATACTTTAAGTAAATAAATTTAAAAGGGCATATAAAAATATTTCTTTACTCCCATGTTTCTCTTTTAAGGCTTTAAACAGATTTATGTGCTTTTTGGTGTTAAGTCAGCCATCTTGCATGCAAGAGAGGAAATCTCAGAGCCTAGCAGAGAAGCTGACCCTAAATCCTACATCATTAAATTGTAGAATTGTCCCATCCTGAAATGGCTTGTTTATGAACTTCTTATTTGAAAGGCATTAATAAATCACAACTCTTCAATGCAAAATAGTACTTTGAGGGGGAAAAAAAGTTATGTTGTTAACTACTGTATAAATAAAGAAAACTAAGTAAAACAAATGTGCAGCCTAATGATTATTATGCAGTGATGGCACTTATTACAATCACTCTTCTCAAGACATACACAAATTGCAAGTCATTCCCAAAGACTCCTATATTCCCTCATCTAATTATAGTCCCCTGAACCCCAAAGATTAACGATTATCCTGACTTTTATGGTTACTATTTTCTTTCTTATTGTTTTATACCCCACATGACATACCCTAGTCAGATACAGTAGTCTTTTTGGCTTTTCTTTTTCATTTTTTAAAGATTTTATTTATTTATTTATTTATTTATTTATTTATTTATTTATTTATTTATGAGAGAGAGAGAGCGAGCAGGAGAGCACAAGCAGGGAAAGCAGCAGAGGGAGAGGGAGAATCAGACTCCCTGCCGAGCAGGAAGCAGGGCTGGATCCCAGGACCCAGAGATCGTGATCTAAACTGAAGGCAGGTACTTAACCAACTGAGCCACCCAGATGAACCTCTTTTTCATTTTCTTTAATGATTTTTTTTTTTTTTTTTTTTTTGCTGCTGCTGCTGTTTAAGTCTTTTTTCTTTCAAAAAGGGGAGTCTCTTTCAATATATGTATCTAGATATAAATATTTTACTTCACACATAGTCTTGGAATAAGGACTATATAGCTATATAGCTTTACATATTTAACACATGCTCTTAAATAAGATGATTAGAGTTTCGGGTAATAACAGTAGCAATGTAGCAATGTTGGTTCTTTGTTTTTTAAAAGTCTCTTTTAATCTCTTCTTTCTCATAAAATTCATCTGTTAATGGATCCAAAGAGTCTAAACTTGGCTGTTGGCATTCTCACAGTGTATTTCAACATGTTCATCTGTTCTCTGCATTGGCTGTAAACTGGTAGCTAGATCTAGAGGCTAAATCAAAATAAGAATCAAGCTTAATTTTTTTTCTTTTTTGGCAAGAATTTTAAGAAATGAGGTAATACCTTCTTTTCACATTGTAGCTTTTAATACTTCAAACTCTTTAGAACTTTCTAAGTCTGAACGTGAGAAAACATTTTCATAAATTACTGTTTAGGGGCGCCTGGGTGGCTCAGTTGTTAAGTGTCTGCCTTCAGCTCAGGGTGTGATCCCGGTGTTCTGGGATCCAGCCCCACATCAGGCTGGATCATACTTAAAGCAATGGATTTTTCCTTTTCAGTGTCTTTCAGTGGCCTACATCAAAGAATATTTCTATCAGAAATTTTGCTGACTGCATATGGTTATTTTTGGGAATAAGGTAATCTATGTAGATTTCCTTATGGATGGTAAATTCTGTATAAATATCAGCTTCTTCCTCCCCCTTTTCAGAACTTTGAGAGGTGAGCTTGGAGCTGAACACATTCCTAAGTACCTTGACTGACACTGTGGGTAATCTCCCCAGAAAGCACTGAAGCTAATATAAAGAATTATCTGTAATTTTGTTCATTAGATGTCTGGTAGAGATAATACCCTCATGCTTTGATCATCTAATTTTATCTTAATGCACACTAGTTTGTTAGATTTTTGTAGGAAGAACTGAATCTTAAAGTTAGAATTAGCTTTCAACTAGCTTCCTAGTGAAATAAAAAAGATTATTAAGCTGGACTGGGTTCTAACGATCAACCAATTCTCTCATTTTATATATGAAAAAAAGGAAAAGTCTTTAGGAGTAAGCATCTGTATTAAATATATTAATGATTAATTTTCTCAAAATATATTCAATTTAAAAATGTATTTTTATTTTTTAACAATCAAATGTAATTCCATAATTTTGTGATCATTCCCATAGAAAGTAACTATACATTCTGTTTAAAAAAATCATATAGGCAATATAAAGAAAAGGAAATTTTTTGCGAATGCTGTAGCTACAAAGGATGTTCAAGGGTGATTCAGATATTAAAACCTTAGGTAATTAACAATGACATTTAATGAGCCATGTTTAATAACAAAGTTGAATATTACTTTAAAAGCATTCTCTCTTTTCATTTCCATGCAGCAAATTTTGCCTCTGAAAAACATAAGAGACGGAGGCTCATCAATTCAGTGGCATGGTTTGCTGATTGCTGTTCCTTTTCTTGAAAGATAGAATCAATACTGAAGTAATGATTCTAAATGTCACCATTTGCCTGTTTCATAATTTGGGATATAATTTTACTTCTCAGATTTTTAGATAAATATTTGGAATGAATTACTGAAAAATGACAGACAGTTTGGAAGTTATAATCTACAATATTTTTGCTCAAAAGATATTTTCACTTTAAAACACATTTTTACATTCACACGCTTGCTTTTTTTCACACTTTGACTGGACCCTTTCCAATTTTAATACGTGACATAAAAGTACTACCTGAAGTGATTTCACTTACTTTCAGGAAGGGAGTACCTAAATAACTATGACTCGGGTCAGTGAAACCTAATTTTATAGGTTTGTAATTTTTATTTTTGCCTTGATGCTCTTATGACATCTTTAATTTGTTCAGTGGAGAGAACATGGTGCCCTCTAAAGAAACTCTAGCCAGCTGGATGTTGTAAGGGAGCCCATCTGCTCAAATAAGATCCACTTTTAAACCTCAGAATGTTGTAACTATCATTTACTTCTTTACTTACATAGTATTGATGGAAAAATTATATAAATCCTGACAATTTCCCCTGCTAGTTAGTGGATTAGCTCTTTTTCATTCATAACACCATCTCAGCCAAGTGGGAAATAAAATATATCTTAGAACCAGTTGGGATCGTTTTAATTAGAAGTAAAGAGAAAAACAACAATGAAAAGAAATGTACTAAATTCTAAAGCAAGAAGTTCAGAGATGCAAAGACTCTGGGGTTAGTTATTTCACTGGCTTCACACATGATTAAGTCTTAAGGTTCTTTCTATATTTTAAGTTCTGCCATTCTTTCCATGATGATGTCCTCACAACTGGGTTTATCCCGTAGTTAGAAGAGGGCTCCCACAGTTGAAGATGTCACATACAGATGTGACAAAATCCAAAGGAAGAGGAGGGATCCCTCTGCCAATGTGTCTGTCTATGAACAAAGAGACCTTTCCCAGAAAACTCCAAGTCTATGTCTTTACATCTCACTGGCCAGAAGTGATTCCTATACCAATCACTGGCCTGTGAATGAGATACTCACAATTAACTTAGACTGGCAGTCTACGATGTGTGGTCTATGGATTCTAAGCTATCCCCAAAATTATTTCAGGATATTGGCAAAGTAAGATAAGTATCAAAATAGTTCTATGATGTTATTTGCCCTTTGGCTTTGTTTAGATTCCCAGGGATAATGTAAATGCAATGGTGGGTCAAGCAGCTGGGGCCTGAGCCCCATTCAAGCAGTGGTACCAAACTATACTAGCAGTCACTATATTATTCACCTCCACATGTTCACAAAAAGCTTAATTAAGTAAATAAGTTAAAATGTCCTTGATGAAGCGGTAAACATGATTATTTCATTAAACTTTGACTCTTGGGTATAAGTCTTCTCATTATTTTGTGTGACAAAATGGAAAGTATCCTACCACATGTCTGTTGTACTCTACATTACGATGGTTATGGTTAGGAAAAGTTCTCATGCAATTGTTTGAGTTATGAGATGAATCATCCACTATTTTCATAGACCACCATTTTTCCTTGAATGAAATCTCATGGACAAATTACTGTTATTCATACTTGGGCGTTTGGCAGACATCATCTCGAAAAAGAACAATGTGAGTCTGTGACCAAGGAAAACAACTGATGCTGTTTTTTGTCAGGGATAAAATATGAGCTTCTAAGCAAAAATTAGAATTTGAGAGAACTTTTTCCTGTCACCATGAGCTGGATGGCGACCTAATACTTACAGACTTTTCTGATGAAGTTGATGATGATATTAATAAATGTGATATTTTTATATTGTAAAATTACACGTGTCAAAATTTGGAGGCTCAGCATACTTACGGAACCAAGATTTTTTTAAATGACCGGTGCAGTTTCTTATAAAACCATGCAAGGGTGGGGTGCCTGGGTGGCTCAGTCAGTTAAGTGTGTGCATTTGGCTCAGGTCATGATCCCAGGGTTCTAGGACCCAGCCAGGTGCTGGGCTCTCTGCTCAGAGGGGAGGGGAATCTGCTTTTCCCAACCCCCCCCAACCTGTGCTCTATCTGGCTCTCTGTCTCAAGTAAATAAAGTCTTAAAAAAAAAAAAAAAAACACCTCTCTATAGGTAAAGGATGCATTATTAGTGCAATATAGGTCAAGGAGTTTAATTTAACCAAGACCAAAAGCTTATCCATGTATTTTCAATTTCACAACACCACTGTTAGGAAATGACCACTCATTAAGTTTTAGTGCTCTATCAGAGAAGAATATCCACAACTGTCTGAAAAGCCCACCGAAGTACTTTTCCCTTTCTAACAATCTAAGTATAAGCTTCAGGGTTTTTTTTTGTTTCGTTTATTTGTTTCTTTTTCATTTTTTTCAACTAAAATAATGTAATTCAACAAATAGAATACAAGGTAGATATGAGAATCTAGCTATCCTCTCTTAAGGAAGACATTAAAGAGATTTGCAAAACTATAAAGCAATGCTACTTTTTTAAACTGTTTTGCTTCAAAAGTATAGCAACTTTTCATTGTTATTCATAATGTTATTTATATTAATGAAGTAATGATGGACTTATTTTTGTTTTTAATAAATATTGAATGAATATTTTTGACATTTCTTAGTTTTAATTCTAACGTGTTAAATTTTATAAATATATCCCAAACACTCTGCGGTTCTCAATCTCTGTGAGTGTAATGGAATTCTGAGACAACCATTTAAGAACCTATGGTTTGGTCCAGTCAGGTCTTACCCTTTGGGACTAGAGATAGAACAGCTTCTCTGGAGACCATGAGTGACTGGAGGAGTATGGAACTGAACATTAGGCCCTTGCATCCATTGGAAAATTGGAAGATGTCAGAATGGATGTTGAGAAGGAAAACAACGTTTGCTAAATTTCTCTACAGTCTCACTGCATTGCTACCGTAGTGTCTTGAATTGTTCATGAAATCACTTGCCTTCAAACTGTGCTTTTTGGGGTTTTTTCAAATGGAGGATGTTAACAAGTGAGAGAATCAGATAGTTTCAGCCCCCATGGCTCCAAATGGGACCACTCTAAATGTATCTCTTTTACATATTGGGGTTTCTCTTAAGATTTTATTTAAGAAATAATTCTGAGGAATAAAAACGTCCAAATGCCACGATTTAGCATACCTACTGTGGAAGTAGAAACTTTTGATATCTCACCTTACAGACTAGGTTGTAAACTTCCTGAAGATCAGATTATAATATTATTCTCCATTTTGTGCCAAACATCAGAACACAATGCTTTCTGTTGAATGACTACAATACTGGTTACGTTTAAATAAGATTTTCGAGTGGCCATTTTTCCCTGTTTTTGAAAGTCATACCCACACATTGAAAAATTGTATCCTGGAGGTAACTGTGTCCCAAAGACGAGAAAGTATACCATCTGGCCTATAGGTATTTGAGGGTCTTGTGTTTTATAATCAGTGATTGTGGCCTGATTATTTTAGGGGAATATTTTGAGGATGTCTTATAAGACTATTTAATTTGGGCAAGCACTTAATCTTCAAAGACATTTGCAAAAGCAGGAGGTAATTTATCTCCCCAAGTCTTTGAAGTGGGCCGTTATCTGTCTTCCGATTCTCCAGAGAAACTGTTGAGATTTTCCAAAGACCGGTAAGAAAAGGTCAATGTCATAATGACTTAAATTGTTTTCAGGGTGTTCTTAGGGCAGGTTTGCATTCCAGGGGAAAATGCCTGTGCTAAATAAAGTGGGCAGGAATAGTGCATTAGCTCAGACAACAGGACCACTGATGATGTCAAATCATCCACTTCTGTGTTAAATTATTTTGTTGACTTGACAGGACTTGATAGGACTTAGAGGTTTACTAAAACAGTAACTTTGAGTCTGTTCTCTATCCCCTGCCAATACTCCTTTTCTGCCACTACAGAGAGCATCTTACCAGGTAACAAAATAGTTAACTCTTTGCTATACACATGTTCACTACTATTGTATTCTAAATACTCATTTCCAAAAGGTGAATGACATTTATTCAGGTTATCATAGTATGACTCCAAAGTCTGCATCCCTCACCATTAACAGAGACTTGAATTAAGCTTGGAATGAGAAGCATGCCCTATGATAGTAAAAGGAAAAGATGATTTTGGTTTCTTTGGTCAGTTGTTATACAGTGTAGCCCCCACTGAATGAATGAAGGTTCTTTTTCTGCTCTCATCTCAGAGGAATCATGGGGGCCGTCCACTGAATGAGCACCTAGTCCCTGGGATCCATTTCTGTTTCAAGGCATCCTTAATTCATACTGAAATTCATCCTGAGCTTTGCAAAAAACAAAATTTTAATCAAGATGCACATTAGTATCCAAAGATCACTGCGCACGAAACCTTTCTTTACTGATATACGTAAATGCTTGCTCTCCTAGTATATTCTTCAAATTGGTTGCAGATTACACTTGTTGATGTCAGAATGGCATATTTTGAACGTTTTGCTTATCATTGTGACTGCTCTCTGCCACGTTGATTTTTTTTAAATCACGTTCAGCAATTTGGAGAATCATGACTTGCAGAGTGCTGAGTGGAGGGGCGAAGATATTCAGCAATCATGTGATTTCCATGAAACACCTCTACTATCACCACCACCACCACAAGTAAGTTGAGACAACGTGGAGGATATTTCTCCTTAGTCATTTTATATTATATTATATTTTATATCTAAATTTATGTATTTACACCAGCATGTGAGCAATCTCTAAAGATTTTACCACTTCCACTATGGGAATGATAGCTTGGAGTGCCAAAAATACAACACATGGGCAATTTGCAAACTTTCAAAAAATAATGAATTAGACTTTGTACCATCCTGGCTCACCAATACCTTGAAGTTTGCAAGGACCTCAGGTCACAAGCATGAGACTGTTGTTAGAGAAGTCTATGTTCATATCTTTATTCTCTTGCACCTTCCTTTTATGACCTTATGCAACTGACTTACTGTTCCTTCCTCTCTGTTTCTTAACTGTCAAATAAAGACAATATTACTTACCTCTCAGGATGATGTAAGGATTTAATGAGAACATGAACATGAACATTAAGTATCTAGAATACACTGCATTTGATTCATGCTATTTTATTTCTGAATTAAGAGTTTAAACTTATCAAAGACCATTCCCCCTTCTGATAGTGTATACAATCTATTCTCCTTTGACACCATGCTCTACAATGCTTAGTCTCAAAGGCATGGAGGACGATAGATGTGAATTAGCCAAATCCTTCTCCACTGCTGTTTTTCAAGAGTCAATTATCACCACTATAATTAGATCAGCTACTATCTCATTTACCCCTGCTCACCGGAGAAAATCTCATCTTATTCAGATCTCAAACCGGGGTCTGTATCACAGTCTAAGAAATGTTTAGAAAATCCAGACCTTTTCCATCCTCTGACTCTGTTTAGAAACTGCCATAGATCTTTGCTACTCCATGTTGTCCGAGGATGAATAGTGCCAACACCACCGGAGAGCTTATTAGAAATGCGGAGTCTCAGGCCACCCCATCCCAGACCCACTCCATCAGAATCTGCATTTAACAAGATCCCCAAAGATTTGTGTGTGTGGAGATCTGCAGTGACCTAGACTTTGTCCTCCCACTTTTCTCTCTACTATGCTCGCCCTGTGTCCTTCTCTTGACTCATTACTTCTAAGAAGTACTAGCCAGTCACCTCAGGAAAGTTGTTGAGTTCTGTCAAAAA
This sequence comes from Ursus arctos, assembly GCF_023065955.2. Taxonomy (NCBI): domain Eukaryota; kingdom Metazoa; phylum Chordata; class Mammalia; order Carnivora; family Ursidae; genus Ursus; species Ursus arctos. The sequence continues at coordinate 80,538,822 of NW_026623056.1, read as the reverse complement.
GTCTCAGTTCTATAAAGGGTTTTATTTTTTCTGTCTATGTATCTATCTATCTATCTATCTATCTATCCATTTGTCTGTCCAGGTATCTATGTATCACCTATCTATCGTCTATGAGTGTGGGACCTTCCTTCAAGTACAGGGTCTTACTATTGTGGATTTGCCTACATGGGTTTTTACTCCTTCATGGTTTCTCCTCTTAATACCTGCTATTCCGGAGGAAGAATTTATTGATGTTCCTTTTGGGGCTAATATGCTAGTATAACAGAGCAGAGGTGGGTGAGAAGGACATATTTTGATAGCTTAGAGAGCTGAATGAGGCAGCGATAAAAATGATATTTCAAAACAGTTAAGCTGTCACCTTAAGAAACTTTAAATGGTGTGTCAAAGAGGAAAGCACTTGACAAAACTAATTCAATATTGAATGCATATGTCTGTGATTTGATTTGCAGCAAGTAGAGAATAAAATGTGACGGAAAGATTGTTTTCCTATGCTTTATAATGATTGCTAGTACATTGGTATTGACTACATTGGTGTCCTCAGTGAGCAAAGGATTTGCCTGTATCTATGGTCTAATTTCTGCAGTTTTTCAAGACTTTCTGGAGGTCTCCTATAACTATATGTAAGAGATCTAAACCAACTCTAATAAGAAAAAACGAAATTCCTCAAGCTCTGACTATGTCTCTGTTCTGATGAAATTGGAACTGTTTGTATACACTACATTCTCCACACTGATGCAGCTTACTAATCTGGAGGTATTCATTTTTCCAAGCGTAGAGCAATATTTTTCCCCAGTGGTGAATTTTGTGTTGATAACGGAAAAGGGTAGCAACTTCAGCACACAATAAGCGAACCCATGGTATGTACATGTCAGTGAAAGCCATAGCTAGAGAACTGGGAAACAAATGTCTTCTTTTATTTTATAAGAAGGGCTGCCTTCTGGAACCTCTCGTAATCACGGACCCAGCTAAGTACATATCTAAATTGAAATCGCCTCACATTTCCCATTTCGCACACCACTCCTATAACCTCCTAAACTGTCCTTATTAAATTTGTCCTTGAAGGGAATGGCTTCCTGTAAACATAAACAACTGAGAAATTAAATGGAGGGGCAGGTTTCAGTTGATTATGCATAGCTAAATGGCATTTTATTCATCTGCAAATGGAATATGCATATGTTTTCATTCAAATGATGGGAGAGACTTTAGAGCTCTAAGATTAGCAAAGCACCTTCATGTAGTGTCTTCTATTTGAAAAAAAAAATCTGCTTGTGTTTGACAGATGTCACGTTTCGAATGTGAATGAGAGGTAGCTGGATGTGGTGTTTGACTCTCTAGGAAAGAGCTGTGCGGGTCTCCATAACGACTGGTCATTCCCACTTGTGATGAGTCATCTCAGACCGATAACCTTTAACACTCAAAGTAACCTTGTCCCCCAGTAGCTTATTCCTGCAGGTCTGCACCCCTCCCCGTTAATTTTGCCCTTTTAGCACAACGCCGACATCAAATGGCAAGTAAACTTAGCCTCAAAGACTACTTTTCTCTCTCATGAATTGTACTGGAACTTGAAGTTATAATCTTCAATTCCCACTTAGCCTTGAGTGGTGTCCATTACACTTTTTTTTTTCCTTAGGGAAGGATATAGGACATTTACAAAAAATACTCATGGAAGAGTAGTGGTGTTTTCATTAAATCAGAGAGCACACATGCACACAGATGCACACCCACTGACTGACCCAGATGTCCCCGGGGTTATTTTGCCTTGTCATTAACTAATTTCAGAAATGGTGAATGTATTAAAAATGGCCTCCAAAGATATAGAAATTTGAAAATGTACTTCTGATTGCCATCTATTTCCAGATATTTGTCAAATAAACCAAGTATTCAGGGTGAATGGGATGAATGCCATTTGTGTTTCCAACAGCTGGAAATTCAATATCTGCAGACTTCATAATTGGCTTTTGCGTTGGGCTTAATGCACAGAATTTGCCAATGTGCAATGACGGGGTGGTCGGCTACCAAGGAGACCATTTTGGTTCTCTCTACCCCTCCAGGTGCTGCTAGGAAAACTCCAATGGGAAACACGGATAACTAACAAATAACAGATGTGAAGCAGGTCTTTAGGACTCTAAGTAATAAAGTGTGTGATAAAAAAAAAAATATGTACCCTTTCCTCATGTTTTTCCTATATTTGAAAGAAAGCATAAGTCAAAATTATGTATAAGGTGATCATGTTCCTTATTATTTTTTTCTGTTTAGGAATTGGTACAAAGACATGTAAGTTAATAAAATTTTCAATTCCATCGTCCCAAAGGGATATAGAAAAAAAAATTAGCAAAGATTAAACTTTCAAAGGCAATCTCTCAAATTATAGTGATTTCTAACTCAGTCAGGCATGAATAATTTTTATCTTTCACTAATTGTTTCTATTTAGAAAAAGAATCCTCTTTATTAAAATAATAGCTAATTATTTGAGAGCTACCAATGATAGTAATTAAAACGGTTGTTTTAGAAAGCCACTATCCAATGACTATGGACCACGATAACAATGGAATAAAATTTAAAAGAACCCAAAACAATATCTAATAAACAAAATCTAAAAATTGAGTTTGCTTTGCATGATTATCATGCTGAGGTTATGATACTGCCCTTTTGCCCCCTGGTGGTTAAAAAGTTATCAAACAGTTGTTGATTCTAGTGCTACCCAAATTGATTCAAAACTTGGGAAAAGAGCCTGCCATCATGACTGCACGGTTTTTCGGGTAGCACATAAAGCTATGGTAGTAATTCTGTGCTTTGGCACCCATACTGTCCTTCTCTTCTGTACTATTCCCTTGAAAGAGGTATCTTTCTTCTGATGGTGAATCCTGGCAATCCTGAACTAGGCGATGACCTTTCCTAAAGACATTTCTCGAGTTGGATCTCTTGCCAGGCAAGCTAGGAAGAATTCCCATAAAGTCGGAATAATGCACAGTTTCCAGAATGCCTGAATAGTGTCTCTCATCCCTTCTCTCCTCATCCTGCCACTCTCTTCTCATATCAGTCTAATCTTATATAAAAAGACAATGTTAATGGTCTTTAAATGGATTAAGGTTTGCTTAGATACTTTCCAGGGGTAGCAATACGCTGTGATTTAAAAATTAATAACATTGAGTTCATTTCTTTATGTGTCTGCCATCCTAACGCCAGCAAAGCAAATATTTCCTACCTGTTTATTCTGACAAAACTCAGATATTGTTTTTTACAATGTCTTTATCTGTAATTATCTCAGACACTTATTAGGAGTTATTTTTTTTTTTTTTTGCTTTATTTCAAAAAGAAGGAAAAGAAGAAGAAAGAAGAAGAAGAAGAAAAAGAAGAAGAAGAAGAAGAAGAAGAAGAAGAAGAAGAAGAAGAAGAAAGAAGAAGAAGAAGAAGGAGAAGGAGAAGGAGAAGGAGAAAGAAAAAGAAGAGGAGGAATAGGAAGAGGAAGAAGAAAGCCTTTAATTGTCCCATTTAGTTTGGGAGTAATTAAATATCATCCATATTTGATCAATACAGAATATGTAAGTTTTTCCAAATGCCTTGTCTCCTTTTTAGGAGTCATGTTTACATATCTAAAGCCTTCCCTAGGAAGGCAAGTAAAATTGGTATATAATGTTGGGATATCTCAGTCTCTTTATTTTCCTATATTTAGGACATATAAGTCTTCATATTTTATAATAACTTAATTATTGTTGGATATATATACGTATCATCTTGTTTCAGTAGAGGATTTTGGGATAAATCTGTCCTACAATCCAATGTTGTCGACAACTGAGAAAACAGAAAACTAGAAAAAGAAAGCCATTTGAGTGCCCTCTCGTGGAATAAAGCAGCACTGCAGCAATTGAAATGGGATGGTGACTTCAGTCTTCCTAGCCTGAAGTATCTTATAGGAAAGTAAATAAAAAAAGCTGAGACACAAGAAACGTGGAGAACAAGGAAGATGAAGAATATTTATTTTAGGTAACTGTTGAAAAAAATAACAAAAAAATGATTGCAACATCTATAATGGATAATTTAAAGAATAAGATGCAAAAAAAATCCTGGTTTATAATAAAAACTATTATCCACATTATTTGTACTTTATTTCAAGATTCTGATGTCACATAAGCCTTCAGCTATTTATTCAAAAATTAGTTTACCCTTGGTTAACTTGTGTCAATAATAAATATGCCTGGGAAGTATCCTCTTCTGTAAATTAGTGGTAATAGCTATTTCTATTGAAATGGAAAAATAATGAGGAGCTCCCCACAGTGTGAATTGTAGAGTGTATATTCGAAATGTAGTTTACATTAAAAAACATAACTGCTAATGAAGAGAACAAGAATGTGAATTTCAAAGACAACTGAGTGTCTTATTCCCAGTAAGATCATACCATTGATGGGTACTACAGGAAAGGGAAGGTTGGCTGGTATGAGATCTATGGACAATGGAGATAAGAAGAAACTAAAGCCTTGTTAACTGTCAGTGTAGAAATACGTGTAGTTTCAAACACCACCACAACTTGACTAATGAAGTAATAACTATGTTCACGCTGCTAAGTGAGCTGAATGTGGTGAAGGAAAGGAAAAAAAAAAAAAAAAACAAGAACTAAGGTGAGAGAAAGAGTAAATAACTAAGTTAATATTCTTCTTTATTTTGAAATATTCAAAATTAACAGAAAAATCATATGAAGAGTATAGATAAAATGCTTCTAGAATGGCAGAATAAGGACCTCCAAAAACTCAGTGCATAAAAACAAGAACACTGATTAAATCAACTTCTTCAGAACTTTTGAAATTATCCAAATGTTTGCAACAATATGAGAAGCTTTAACAAAGAAAATAGCTGAATGTTATAAATAACAGTTTTGTGGGGGTTTTTTTCACTTTTTTACTTGTTCTATTCCCACCCTGCTTCTCTTTGAAAACCAGAAGACTCACAACTGTGGTAGCTATGAAAAATAGTGGTCTAGCAGTGACCAGAGGGGGAATAGAATGGAACCGAATCTCCCTAAAAAGCTCCTTTCCCAGAGAATTGACACGATTTGGGAGTTTCCTGCAAAGATCCCATTCACAGAGCTTGCCTTTATTGGAACTAAGAGCTCGTGCAGTGAAAGCCCTGTCGAGGGCATTTGGGGGGAAAAAAAATTCAGCAACAATTGTCTAATGTTGTTGGACTGCCTAATGCTGTGATGCCAGTTGGGCCAACCAGAGGCTGGACAAAATACTGAAAAGGGAAACTGGGGGAACAAGATGCCTATAGGGGATTTTGAATTTTGATTTTACACATTCATGGAAATCTGGAAGGCCATGCACATGTGCGGAGTTATGCATATGCCCAAGTAAGAACTGAACAAGTCCTAATCACTTATCTCTGGCTGACCTTGAGGTACTGCACAAATAGAAAGTAAAGATTAAGGTAGAGTTGAAAAATGATGAAGGTTTGAAAAGATGTTCAAATACTTTCAGCACATGGGTGTCTCAGCAAAATGTAGAAAACATACTGGTTCAAGACATTTAGGGAACGTCTCTCCAATCATCTGATCACTATGCTGAGCAGAGTCTTGGGTGGCTGCACATGATAAGGCAGACGGGCTTTGCAAAATTAGTCCAGGAAAGTGACTAAGCAAACAAACAGTAAAAAATAACCTTGGTTGGGAAGGAGAATCTGGTTTCTAGGGTTACCACTTTATGCTATTAAAACAGTCTGGCTTTCAACAAAAAGTATTATAAGACTCACAAAGAAATGGGAAGATAAGGTCCATACATGGGTTAAAAAAGTAGTCAGTGGAAACCGTACTGAGGACATCCAGATTTTGGAATTAGGAAACAAAGTCTTTAAATCAGATATTATAAATATGTCCAAAGAACTAAAGAAAAGAATGTCTGAAGAATAGAAAATATGGGTATAATGTCCACCAAAGAGAGAATATCAATAAAGAAATAGACATATAAAAAAGTACTAAATAGAAATTCTTGAGTTGAAAAGTAAAATAGCAAAAATGAAAAATGTATTAGAGGGACTCAAGAGCATATTTGAACTGACAGAAGAAAGCATGAACAGAAAAAAATCATCCATCAGATGATGGATAAATTAAAATTGTCCGCTGGGAGACATAGAAAGAAACAGAATGAAGATAAATGAAAAGATCCTTACAAACTTGTAAGATGCCATCGATTTTACCAAAATATGCATAATGGAAGTCTCCAAAGAGGAGGAGAGATCGAGAGAAAGGGGCAGAAAAGAAATTTGAAGACATAGTGATCAAAAACTTCCCAAATTTTATGAAAAACATTAATTTACACTTCCAAGAAGCTCAACAAATGTCAAGTAGGATGAACTCAAATCCACAGCTAGACACGTCATAGTCAAATTGATGAAAGAGAATTTTGAAAGAAGCTAGACAAAGTGACTCATCACATATAAGTGATCTTAATATGATTAGTAGCTCATCTCATCAGAAACTATGGAGGCCAGGAAAGATGAAGGCAATGAAATGATGTATTGAAAATGCTGAAAACAAACAAACCCTATCAACTATATCCAGCAAAGATATCCTTCAAAAATGAAGGAGAAATTCAGAATTTTGCTCCAACAAAAGCAAAAACTGAAAACCTGTTTCTAGAAGACCTATCCTATAAAAAATATTTAAAAAGTCTTTTAGGATAAAATGAAAGGATACTAGATAGCAACTTTAACCCACATCAAGAAATAAATTGCACTGGTATAAATAAATATAAAAATGAATATAGAAGAGAGTATAATGGTATGTTTATTATAGGGAAATCATAAGAAAATAACTCAAAAATATAATTAGGTAAAGTAATTTAAAAAGAATTCTGGAAAATATTTCCTTAGCACAAAGAAGGAAGTAATGAAGGAATAAAGGGATGTAAAATGACTTAAGACATATTGACATGAAACAGCTATAGGACAGGTGTAAATCCTATTTTATCAGTATTGACATTAACTGTGAGTGGATTAAATATTTGGATGATAAAGCAGAGATTAGCAGAATATATTGAAAAAGCAAGACCAGACTACAGCACGGGAAGTGACAGAATTGTGGCCCTCCCTGTGCTGTCAGTATTTGTTATGCCATCTCTCTCCCTTGGTCACCCCCAACTATTTATTCATTATTATTAGGTGACATTGATGGTAGAGGTGGGCTCTGAGTCTTCCCTTTCACCTACACATCTGCTGTAGCCAATCCTCCCTTAATTAATGAAGTGATAGCAGGATTGTCAAAACATTTTTTTGATACAAGAATGAAGCTGGATGTTTACCTCACACCATGAATAAATTTAGCTCAAAAATGATCATACAGCTGGGCATAAGAGCTAAAACTATATAATTCTTGCAAAATAACAGAAGTAAATCTTTGCGATCTCGGATTATGGAATGGTTTCTTAGATATGACACAAAACTGCAAGCAACATTGGTAAATTGGAATTCATCAAAATTAAAAGCATTGTGCTTCAAAAGACACAATCAAGAAAGAAGACAACTCACAGAATTGAAAGAAAATATCTGCAAATGACATAACTGATAAGGGATTTGTATCTAGCATATATAAAGAACTCTTACAACTCAACAGTAAAGAGACAACTCAAAAAATGAGCACATTTAAACATTATTTATTTCTATACATATTGAAAATCATTAGTTCAAGCTGATTACTCCAATTCAAAATCAACTGTGAAGGGTCATTCTAATTTTGCTTCTTTTCATATGTTTAAATATACTTCTCTCAATCGAGAAACTGGATCCAATTAACCTTAAAATGCCAACTTATTCCATGAATCTCCTTTGTATACAACCACTTTACCCTCAGTCTGTCATGCTCTCCACCCCTAACTGATGCCCTCCAGTCCTCACTATGAACCACCAGTAACTCCCTAATTGGATATCTCCCTTATTCCACCCAGGCTTCAATACCCTGTGCCCAGATTCCACTGATGGCTGCCTCTCTGAAGAGATTTCTTCATCCTACTCTTCTTGTGCCAACCGGTGGCTGGTACCCCTGCTCGATGTCCTTCTCATCACATTGGGTTCAAACAACCCTGAATGGGTGATTGCCACCCCTCTGTGCACATGCTCTCCTCAAATTTCTTTGGCTGCTCACTCCACTCTGGGCCAGAGCCACTCCAGCTCTCGTCTTTCCATAGATGCTCTCTTTCTTACACGCAGGCTTATGTGGCCACTACCATTACCCACATCCTGCACCCCAACTTTGCAAAGATGCCCTTTGTGTCATAATCACATCTTGATTGCTGGAACCCTGCACCTGTGCAGATGCCTATTTTGCACATTCCCATGCAGTGGCTTTTGTATTGAAATATTAAAGAATTAGTGACAAAGAAAGAGAAAAATCAATGAAGAAAAAAAGAAAAGATGGAGAAAGAGAAAAAAAAGAAGGCAGAGGGGATTGATTGCAATTAATAACCATTTATAATAGGACCTGACCCACCTGCCATTCCTCTTTTACCTTGTGGCAGGAAAGGACTCTATCTCTGCCTGTTGGGGCTATGACTCCTCTAAACTGAACTTTTATTATCATCCTAAACATGAAGAATAACTTTTTTTTTTTAATAAATCAAGAAAGCATGTCTCAGCATATTGAGGGGAAACACATCAATAACAAAAATTAGACTCTCTGCAGTATATGGAAAATTGAAAATCAAACTACCTGCAAATTACATTATCCTCACCAAAAAAGAAATATTAACTATTTCAAAAAAGAGAATTTGTCTTATCTTGGCTTTGTACTGTAAATTTTGTTGAGTATAGCCCAGGTTGCTTTTTAAAAATTTTGTTTCATAGTAGAATTCCTATTTCTATATCCAGTGCACTTCCTCAATCTTCTAAGGATCAGAGGGATGCAGATGTGTATGTCCATGGCATGTACACATGATAAGCATAGAGGGATATCAGCTAACACTTACTCCCAAATCATATTTAAGAGTGGGTAAATGGATGCAAGTAGAAGATTCTGAATTATGTTCAACTGTTACCAGAAGAAAAGAAAGAAAATCCATCACTTTCACCAATAAGTTCATTCAGTGCTATTTTTTGTCCAGCTTCCCTCACTAGCATCCCTCAGCCCAGTGTTCTTGTGTCTTTGATCTTTTGATTAGTTAACACGAGATAAGTGGCACCTTTTGGTCCATGTGAGAAAATTGCCAGAAGTCACTTCTATTTGCCTTTTGACCAAAGGAGAATTAATTAATGAAGCACAGGGTGACTTTCCCATGGGAAGGTTATTTATGTGAAACACTAGAAAAAGATTTGGATACTTCACAGCTCAAATCAAAGTAAGCAATAAGACATTAAAATGGTGAATTGAATTAGGAAGTTGTTTATGAAAATACATTTCAGTCTTTGATTTATTAAATGAGCCATCCTGCTGCACTCCATGGAAAAACAAGCTCCATTTGTCAATTATTCTATATTTGCCAGATCTTGGAAAGTCACCAAAAGCCTTCCTGGACATGATAGATTTTGAATTCTTTTCATTTTAAAGTGTTCTTTTTCCAAGTGAAATAAAGTGTTTTGGCATCTCTCATACTTTCCAGTCTAACTAGTCATACGAATTAATCATGTGGTCTTAGTCTTAGAATTGAATTTAAATAAAAAGTTAAAATAGATAATAGATGATAGATGATAGATAGATAATAGATAGATAGATAGATAGATAGATAGATAGATAGATAGATAGATGATAGATAGATAATAGATAGAGTACGGACACCAATGGGATGTTCTAAGAACAAGCACATTAAATGGATATTGAAGAGATGTGAGCAGCTGCCGATAAGAAAGGGGAAGTGCTGACCCACCTCATTTTGCTTTAGAGCAAGTATGAACCACACTTGCCCACAAACCAGCTACGTGGTTCCACCTACACCATTTGTGATCTACTTTGAGGATGAAAAATTAGGAAGTTGCTTCCATTTCTTAATTTCTCAGACATTCATAAATGTCAATATTGTAGCAACTGAGATGGAATGTCAATTTTCTTTCTTTTTTTTTTTTTAAGATTTTATTTATTTATTTGACAGAGAGAGACAGCCAGTGAGAGAGGGAACACAAGCAGGGGGAGTGGGAGAGGAAGAAGCAGGCTCCCAGGAGAGGAGCCTGACGTGGGGCTCGATCCCGAGATTCCAGGATCACACCCTGAGCCGAAGGCAGACACTTAACGACTGTGCTACCCAGGTGCCCCAGGAATGTCAATTTTCTTATTACAAGTTTCAACTAACAAAGTTCAAAAATCTAAGATCTAGTCGTAGAACTACTGCTGTTTCCTGTCCTCGTCATACATTTCCATATTTTCTTCTTTACTCTTTTACTCTGTTATTTATAAAGAATCATGTGTATAACAGAAAAGAAAGTTGTATCCATCTACAGAGAACAAAAAAAAAATTCCAAAAGCTTCTTAAAATGTATTCTTAAAATGTATTGAATTAAATTAAAGGTATGCAAACTATGGCCGTGGGCCAAATCTGGCCCACAAACTTGTTTTTATTGTGGCAGAGGCACAATCATTTGTTTACAGATCGTCAATGACAACTTTTGTGCCACCAGAGCAGAGCTCAGTAGTTGTGACAAAAGCTGTATGGCCCACTAAACTTAAAATATTTACTCTCTGACCCTTTATAGAAAAACTCTCTGACTTAAATGGAGATTATCAAGGTGTCTCAGAACTCAATATTCTTAAAAACTCTCCTTTAGAGATTTGTTCCCCTAATAATGACGGGAAATAATTTTCTCTCCACATATTTCTTACACCATCTTTTTCTTGTGGTTAAATATTCATAAGAAAGAATATTGGGTGAATTTTCTTAAGAAAGAGAGCATTTAATGTACTGTGATTTTTAACATGCTACACAGATGTGTTAATGTTCTTAGGGCAAAGCAAATACTCCAGGTGAGGGACTGAAGCAATATTGGCTGAGTTGAAAGCTATCTTGGTCATGAGTACGTCTGTGAATTCTGATTAGTAGTTGTATGCCAGTTGCTCTTAGTAAACAAACAAACAAACAAAACCCACACATTTTAAGAAATTGTGAAGGAATAAGCATTTGTGTAGACAGAGAGCAGACAGTAGGAAGCAAAGGAACCTTCGGCTTTTTCTGCAACTGCTATTTACCCCATTGCCCAGAAGAGATACTTACTGTATCAAAATTTACTTCTGACACTCTGGAGATTTGTATTTCATTTGATAGTTATTGGTTGTTACTATTTTTTATAGACGATTTTTAGAGCAGTTTTAGCTTCACAAAATCAAGGGGAAAGTGCAGAGATTTCCCATATACCTACTTCTCCCCAGACAGCGCACACCCTCCCTGACCATCAACATCCCACACCAGAGTAGTAATTTGTTACAATCAGGGAATCGTATGGACACATCATTACCACCTGACGTCCATACTTTACATTAGGTTTCACACGTGGTGTTGTACATGCTATGAGTTCGAACAAATATATAATGACATGTATCCGCCGAGTAATTGCTTTTGTTTTCACTTATTTTACCTGGCACACTACATAATGCTTAGAGTTTCAAGGCAGTTTAATCTAGCTGAGTTTTCACTTTTTTCTTTTCCTTTTTTTTTTTTTTTTTTCATTTTGTGTTTTCCTGAGTCAATTCAAGTAAGGCTTCTAATGAAGGGAACTGGCAGTGGTTGAGCCCCTACAAGGCACCAGATATTTTGTGCGTGTGACAGTTAATTTTATATGTCGATTTGACTGGGTCATAGGGTGCCCGGATATTTGGCCAGACATTATTCTGGGTGTATCTTGAGGTTGTTCCTGGATGAGATTAACTTCTGATTTGGTAGACTGAATGAAACAGATCACTCTCGCCAGTATGGGGAGGTTCTGGAGAAGAGTGTTTCTTTGCCTTCTTATTCTGCTGCCAAATAGTCCTCTGCCTCCCTCTTATAAAGATGAGTGTGATTACATGTAGGGACTATGTGGATAATCCAGGATTATCTCCCCATCTCAAGATCCTTAACTTAATCACATATGTAAAGTCTCTTTTGCCATGTAAGCTAATATGGGTTCCAGGGATTCAGGCATGGACATCATTCAGGAGGCCAATATTCAGGCACAACCATCTAGGAGAAGTGGAGACCATTTGAGCAAAGCTCCCTTCTTGAATATAAGTTCCTTGGCACTAGCCTCTGTAGTCACATCTACCAGGCTCTGGGCCATCCTGAGAGGAGTCCAGAGCAGATGACCTCTACCCTCAATCTGCTGGCCACACTGTCTAATTCCCTGATGACTACCTTTCTCAATATCTCCATGTTGTTTTCAATTTGAGTTGGAAGAAGAAATGTCATGCTTTTTATTCTGAGGAAACACCTTATCTCCCAGTCATTAGCAGGGATTCCTTGATAGTCAGCTAAGAGACACAACACAGAACAAATGACTGAGATGGAGACTGGAGTGAGAAGACCCTCAAGAAGGAAAGAAGACAAACTAGAAGATGGCAAAGTCAACCTTGGTCCAACTCACAATTTTAGTTGGGGATGGCAATATGATGAAAGACCCCCACATCTACTGAAGAGACCCAAGGGCTGGGCTCCAGAATGCCTGGGGGCACGCCTGCCTCAAGGGATGTGTAATGGAACCGAAGTCACATGTTCAAGCCAAAAAGGATAATTGAGAAACCGTATGAGAAGTTATTGCACCGTGAGGCACATGCAATGCTCATAAATAAAAATGTGAAAAGAGAACAAGAAAGCCAAAGGAAAAGCACCAAGTCCAGCCAGCGGAGCTTTTCCCCTAAGTGATTCTGTGAGAATGATGAGGACAATCCCATGAGGAAGTAAGAAGCTAGCCTGGCAGCCTGCCCTGCCCAGCATGGACTGAATACATTCATTTTCTTAAACAGCACAGGCAATGGGTGTACAACGCAGTGTTGGGTTTTGGTGGCTGGACCATGGGACAGGCTCTACAGATGAGGGCAGTGCTTTGAGGCTGCACAGCAGATGCTGGTGAGTGAAATTTAGTTGTCTTGTCAGACAGATGTGCTACCTAAGTGGACAGAGCTCTGAGAGAAACAAGGTGACTGCTGTGTTCACGGAGGCTCCATTTTCCACGCATTGAGCAGATAATCTAAAATAGTACTTCTCAAACTTTAAGGCCCATAACAATCACCTAGAGAACTTACTAAATCCTAGATTTCTGGTCTACCCCCAGAGCCTCAGATTCACTAAATCTGGGGTAAGATGATCAGAAATTTGGTTTGCCTAAGACTATAGGAATTTCCAGGATGCAGGACTCTTAGTTCAAAAACTGAGATAGGCCTGAGTAAACCAGGACAAATTGTCACCCTAGGACTGGGGCACACAAATCTGCATGGCTCCCAGGCTCCCAGGTGGTGCTGGCCCCCACAAACTCTGACTAGCAATGACTTAAAGGAAGGCATGATCTAGGGCACTCACAGTAATTCAGGAAGAAAATAGAACTTCCTTTAATGAGAGATTTCCTCCCTCATTCTAATCTAATTTAGAATCTGGGGTGAGTCTGTTGGAGGAATTAAAACAAATTCTATCGACTGTGGAACATGGGGTTGGAGTCTAGTGAGGTCAATAATTTAAACAAGATAGAGAAATCACCATTAGGATCTTTTACTGTCCATGTGTCAATGATGTCCCTGAAACATAAATGTTGGGTAGCTTACATTTTTTAGACTGAGTTTAGAGAAGAGTGTAGGATAGACTCGGGTGTGCTTTTTCACAAAAGAATGCTGAAACCACTTTTCTCTTATTTCTTAGACTGCATTTCCCCCTTTATGTTCACGTTATCTTTCTTTTCCCACAAAGGAATTCTGAAGTATCACCCATGTTCAAAGTAAGGCTAGAAATATCTAAGGCATTCCCTCTATTGAAAATTCACTGGAATTATCTAGAGACCATGGTTTCTTCTGATCTTCCTCCTCTAAAAGTGTTCCCACAAACGACCTTCAGGAAACACAGAGTCCAGGATTACCAAGGGCTCCATGAGCGCTAATAGCTTCTTCAAGAGAGTGTGACATTCAGGCTGGGAGAAAAAAATGGACTACTCATTTGTTTTTGCAAATATTGTAGAATACTTTGCACCAAGCACTGTCCTTAATGCTTTACAAAATACTAACTCATTTAATCCTCATGATAACCCTGTCACCCCAGTCTATAGATGAAGAAACAGAGACACGGAAAGCAAGGTAAAGTCATGCAGTTGGTTGGTCGCGGGGACAGGATCCAAACACAGACAGTGACCCCAGGTTTAGTGTAGTTTTAATAGGGCCATTGGACCCTTTCCAGGGTTTCACTATGGCAACCCCACTACATGTTGCATGCAGCATGTTGAGAGTCTAGAATTAAATCTGTCCATCTAGTCCAAAACAGCTCATTTCTCGACCTGGTCCAATAGCACTTTCCACTGTTTGCCGAAAGGTGGAATACCTTGAGTCCTTACTTGCCTGTGCATTTAGGTATATCCTGCTGTCCACATGCTAAGTTTTCACAAAGTGGAGACCAACAGAAGAGGAAATGGGTAACTATCAATGTAGAAATGCATTGGTATTCATTGGGACTCTCTCTAATTACAGGTGATAAAGTCCCACTCAAATCAGCTTAAGCAAAAAACTAAATTATTGGCCCACACCTGAGAGAAGAATGCCAGAGGGATAAGGCACTGTAGGAATGTGTACCTCTGGGATTCGCTGGCATTCTCTTTTATCTCTGCTTCAGCTGCTCCTGATTATTTGTTTTTTTCTCTTTCATTGCCAATAGGCCCTCTCCACAAGGTAAAGAGATATCACTGCCTCATCACAAAACCCCAGGGGGGAGAAAGGATATCAGTCTCAGGGAAGACCTCTGATTGGCTCTGCTTGAGCAATACGATCACCCACTGGCTCAAACACTCTTGCCAGGATGATGTGTGAATACAGCGGGATGAGGGCTGGTTCGCCTCTGCCCCAAACCTGCAATGAGTGCTCAGAGGCTAGAACCAGAGAACTTAGGATGAGTTTGTGTGCTGGTCAGGAAGAAAAAGAATCAAAATCACTGCCACAAGGAGCATTATATCACCCTGTGGGATACGGGTGAGGAAGGAGTATTGTTATGTTGTGTATTTGTGTGTCTGTGTATATACACACACATACACACATACATATAGAGAGAGGGCAGGGGAGTGGGAGGAAGGGGAGGAGGGGGAGGAGAAAAGGAAAAAAGAGGGAAAGAGAGATTCGGCAAAAGAAAATTTTAGAGGTTTAATTCCCCCCCAACCCTCACAACTTAAGATATTTTTAGGCTGATTAATTACACTTTTTCATTAGATAATTTTAGAGGCAGAAAAACAGTGCTGGGGTGCCTGGGTGGCACAGTGGTTAAGCTTCTGCCTTCGGCTCAGGGCGAGATCCCGGCGTTATGGGATCGAGCCCCACATCAGGCTCCTCCGTTATGAGCCTGCTTCTTCCTCTCCCACTCCCCCTGCTTGTATTCGCTCTCTCACTGGCTGTCTCTATCTCTGTCAAATAAATAAATAAAATCTTAAAAAAAAAAGAAAAAGAAAAATAGTGCTAAGGCAGGAAAAGTTAAATAATCTTTTTAGGAAGGAGAAAATGGTCTTAAAAATAAGCTCATATTTCATTATTTGGAATAAAAAATGTACCTCTCTTTCTGTACTTTTCTACATTTCACAAATTCATGTAAGCAAGGTCAAGGAAAATAAAAGGGAGATATTTGCTCTAACATGGAGGAGCTGATCAATGAGAGAAGTTCTGTCTAGAAATGGGCTCAAGATGACACTTGCTGAAGTTCAGACCCAGACTGAAGAAAAGAAAAATATAATTGCTAACCTCTTGGTGAGAAGCATAGTTGGTTGAGAAATTTGGATGAAAGAAAAAAAAGAAAGCGGGGGAAAATTTCAAATGCTGCAGGAATGAATTAGAACAGACCTGGAGACCAATATAAAGAACACTTACTCACTGGTAAGCTCATGCGGAGGTGCTCTGACCTCAGTTGCTCTTTAAGGAAAAAAAAAAAATCTCTTTTATTGGTTGCTTCCACAGAGATTCTTCAGCAGAACTGTTGGAGGGGCGCCTGGGTGGCACAGCGGTTAAGCGTCTGCCTTCAGCTCAGGGCGTGATCCTGGCGTTATGGGATCGAGCCCCACATCAGGCTCCTCCGCTATGAGCCTGCTTCTTCCTCTCCCACTTCCCCTACTTGTGTTCCCTCTCTCGCTGGCTGTCTCTATCTCTGTCAAATAAATAAATAAAATCTTAAAAAAAAAAAAAAAAGAAGAAGAAGAACTGTTGGAGGTCTGCAAGGTGTGTGCCTTAGGCTTTGTCATGCCTGAGCAGAAACCCGTGGAAACTGAGGAGTCATCTGGAATTGGTGTGGACATTGAATATGTCCAATTAAGCCTGTGACACCCTTTCTCTAATTGGCACTAAACCTGGGCCTCTCTAAGCTGAAGGTGAACACTCATCTCCTGGGGATCTTGATGAAATTCAGAATCTGGTTCAGTAGCTCTTGGGTGGGGCCAGAGAATCTGCATTTGTAATGAACTTTCAAGGGATTCTTGTGCTGCTGGTCTCCAGGCCACACTGTGGGTAGCTGGGCTCTAAATGGTTTCAGAAATCCAGGGGAAATTGCAACTAATTTTAGGGCAATCTCCCCGGTTTCCCAAGGATGCTTGCATCATAATTAAATGCTACATCAAAAGGAGCTAATTGCTGACATGCAATGTCATGGGAGTACGCCCAAGTTTATTTTGAAGTGGCATTTGGTTGGGACTGAAGAAGTTTTCAGGAATTGAAAAGATGACCCTTGAATTAATTAAGAAAGTCAACTTACATTAACATTATATCAACACAGGAAAGTTCTTAGATTCACTCTGCAGGGAAGAAACCATAAAAAGCTAGAGAAATCAGTGCTGCCTACAACTAGAGATGTCTGAGCCAGTCATGTTCAGCCTTTTCTGGACATTAAAATTCCCTGGGGATCTTTAAAAAATATCGATGCCTGGACCCCACTCCAGGAATACCGATGCAATTGCTCTCGGGAGTTAGCCCAGGGGTCTGCATTACCCATGCATTGTATTTTCTGTATTCTATGGTTTGACCTCTTGAGGCCTTGTGGACTCTGGAAAGACTGCCATTCCCAGGGCTAGCTAATTACTCCTTAGTGGACACAATCTGGGCCACTATCCACCTGTCCTAATCACCCCAGGGCCAGGTACTAAACAACTAAGGATAGCTCCCACGTCCAGAGCATGCTGAAATTATTCAAAGGAGCCAATCTTGGGCCTGCTCACCATGCCTCACCCATTGCTTCCCACGGGAACCGCCATAAAGCCTCTTGCCCGCATTCTCCCTCTCACTCTGCCTCCTCACCAACCCTGTTGCTTCCTCATATGGCTTTCCGTGGCATGGCATGCCAGCTCTTCTTCGAATCTGTGAGTAGAACAAACTTCATTTTCAATGGCAGCCATACCTTAATATTAATAAAACATATAATTTAAAATGGTGTCAGAATTTTTCACTTATAATCAGGTTTCAGCCAAGGTTGAGAATCACCGCTAGGAAACAGAACAAGCCCAGTCTCAAAAGTTTTCTTCAAGTTACATTAACAAGTTTTTCTTTATAGAAGAACAACTTTCAAATAAAAACGAACAGAAGAAAAAAAACAAACAAACATGGTTGAACACGTGTTTCTTCCCTCCATTACTGGGTTGCTGGTAGGTGAGTAGATTTTTAGAACTTTTTTTTTTCCTTCTTGTTTGTTTTTTTGATTGGGTATTTAGGATAATAATGGTGATTGTGAGCAGGAAAGAAAATGAAAGTCAGTTTCCCAGAGCAAGAACGCTGCCCTGGTTTCTTCAATCAATTTTTAATAAAGAGAGGATACACTGAAAATACCAAATTGCTGTAAGACCAGCAGAGAAAGTTTAGGACTACAGGCCTCACTTTTTCAACCCCCCTTTGACTTTTCTCCAATCACCTCCATTTGTGACAAGTATCCTTTTGATTCAGAGTAATAGGAGATGGAAAAAAATAATTATTGGGGTTTTATGTATGGAAATTATAAAATGTAAAGTGAGGTTCTGGCTTTAATAAGAATTTGTATCATAGGTTCACCTTATGAAATCTGTCTAATAAACTAGCAGAAAAGGGCTAAAACTCTTACATATAATTTGGGATCTGAGATTGTCCGAGATAACAATGACCACTAGAAGGTAAGCTCTTATTACGGGCAGGTGTTCTTGTTTCTTGTTTTGTTGTTGTTGTTGTTTGTTTGGTTTGTTGGTTTTTAAGATTTACGTATTTTAGAGAGAGAGAGAGAACAGCGGGGTGGGGGGGGAGCAGAGAGGCAGAAAGAGTCTTAAGCAGACTCCCTGCAGGGTACAGAGCCCAAGATAGGCCTAGACCCCAGAACCCTGAGATCATGACCTGAGCCAAAATCAAGAGCCCGACACTTAACCAACTGAGGCATCCAGGGGTCCCAAGGACAGTTGTTTTTGTTTTTATACACTACAAGGCCTCTAGCACCTAGAATTATACCTAGCAACTACCAGCCGCTTAATAAATACCTATTAAATGTGGAGTAAATGAATAATAAATAGGAAACATCTGTCAAGACAACAGCCCACAGTATAAAGAAAATACAAACAGACAGGGAATAGGTTCTGGCAATCTGGACTACTAGCCTAGAGCCTGTGCTGTGTAGTACAGCAGCCAGTAGGACCGTGTAGCTGTTGAGTACTTGAAATAGGACTACTCTGAATTGAGATGTGTTGAAGTGTAAAATATACACTGCATTTTGAAGATTTAGTACAAAAGGAGAGTGTAAAATATTTCACACATTTTAAATATGTTAACCTGTTCCAAATGATATTTTGAATTTATTGAGTTAAATAAAATATAACCTTAAAATTAATTCCACCCACTTCTTACTTTGTTGTAATGTAGCTACAGGAAAATGTAATATTCCATATGTGTCTCACCTTCAGGGCCCACATTTTATTTCTATCGTGTCATACTGATCTAGCCTTCTCTTTGCTTCCTCCAATAGAGGCGTAAATCTTTGAGCAAGTCACAAATTGCTTTCATCTCACAATTTTGAAATCATGTAATAATAAATCAGCTACACGTGTATTTTCTCTACACATTTATCTACATGTGTATTTTCTACATGCATATGTTTTCTAGGCATTTATCTATATACATGCTTTCTGTCTCCAGTAGTTTGCAAGTCTCAGAAGGGCAAAGACATATTTGTGTATTACTGCTACCCCTAGTACTTAGAACACGGCCTGACCTCTGGTCAGCACTCAATAAACTTTCTGGAATCAACAAATGTATAGATATTCATCCTTACTGTTCACTCATCTACCAAGGAAATCTACTGGGACTTACCAAACCATCACTACATCACTCTGGGAATGCCACGAACAGAAGGAGAGGTCTTGTGTCATGCCCCAGTCCACGCCCTCTCCATTCTAAACACATATCCTTTTTGGTAAGTTAGGGAAATATAGAGGAATACAAAACTAAATAATAATAATAATAATAATAATAATAATAATCTGCTGATCTCTTTTCTTCCTAGGTAGCCTTGGGGTAAAACTTTTGGTCACAAAAGAAACAATAAAAAAAACTTTAGTTTCTTTTTTTTGAAATGCAAGCTCACCGTAATTAAAAGTTGGAAACTGTTTCAAAATATAATTTGTAATACAAGAAGTTACTACATCTTTGAATATCAGCATTTCTCTAAATTGGACCAATTAGCCTTCTCTCTAATTAATGGTATGTTTAACTTTAAAATCAGCACACCAATAATCAAGTTGAAACATAGCAAAACATAATAGACATGTTTCTGAAACACGTGAGACTTGAAATGTACTGTTTGTGTGTGGATAGATTTAACTATTGATATGGAATATTCTAGGTGCCAGTCCTGCTTTACCACGTGGACAAATAGTGGAAATTCATATACATGTTAAGGTCAGACCACAGGGGCATTTTGTCTTCAGTTAAGGGATGGGATCCTTTGTATCCTGCATTCCTGAATCGAGAGACTAGCTTTGGTCAAAATTGAGTTTTATTCGTAACCAAACTTCAAAATGTTTCCAAATTGGATGACATCGCTTTACTCTAAGGAGGGTACTTAAAGTTTCAGTTGATGCATAAGCATTTAGATGTTAGGGACAAACCACAGAGTAAACTTTCGCGGACGGAGTCAAATGGTTAATAAATTAGGAAGAAAAGACAAGGTCCGCAGCGCGGGATTTCTCCACTGGCTTTGCTTCAGAGAAAACGGCAAATCGACTGTGGAACTTTGTTCAGATCACAGTCAGAATTTCCAATTTCGGCTTCAAAGATATGGATGGACTCAAGAAGATAAGCTTCCAGCTTCCAGAATGAAATTATGAATTGTGGAAAATGCTGTAATCAGACCAAAGCAGAACTATTGCCTGAAATATTTAAACAAACAAGCAATTGGGAGGTGACTGTAAATTATTTTAACACCTCCGTCCCTACTTTGGGCCTTTCTTTCGCTCCTGACTTCCATCTTACCAGCTCCTCTGTCTCATAGGCCTTCAAGGTCCTGCCAGTTGACAGCTAGCTTAGGTTAATCTGTATTAAAATCTTATCTCACTAGCAACGGAAAATATTTTAATTGATGCATTCTAGAGACATGGCTTAGCTGCCCTATGCTTGCACAGATACAGAGGGTTAGAACCGTAGGTCTGACAATCCACAGAGCAAACATAATACATCTCTCTGGAGCATGAACCTTACTTGAATATTGTATTCCCTCAACAAAAGTGTCTGCGTTGACCCTGGCACTGGTTTAGGTATTTCGGATGTCTCAAGCACTAGTAAGTACCCTTTCCCTTGTGGGACTTATGTCTAATCAGGAGTGGAGCGATAACATGAGTAATACTAAACACAGATATGTGAGGAAACACTTTTGTATCGAAATTATTCATTACAATGTAAAATTCAGATTTATAAAAAAGAATCATTTGAAGTAGATTTATTTTGTGCAAAGATCCCAGTCCATACTGCTGATGGGCATGGGGTATGTGCAGAGAGGTTTATGACATGGATCCTCTTCTCTGCTTTTAGAAGTGCTTCAATGAGAACTTTCTAGAAGACTAAATCTCAGTTCAGAGGAATGACAATATTGATAGAAATTTCCAACTGGGTCAGTGAGTTGGTGTCACTTTCTACAATTGTATCGAATGGCTTTGAGTCACTACCTATCTATGCAGTGGTCACACGCCCTCTGTGAGCTGGTATTTGGAATCAAGCCTTAGCCTATAGGGGTCATTTCCGAGAGAAATGGGCAAAGGGAAATATACACAGGTATATAGTAGGTTAATTCTTTATAATAAAAAATAAGAACATTTGTCCTTTTCCCAGATTTCTGCCTTTTTTTTCCCTTCTCCATTGCGCCACTCCTCCACTTCCTTGCATTGAATGTGCGGAGGCATAAAATCTGCTTATTTACAGCATGCTCGTCTAAGGGCAAGAGGGACCCAGGACCCCCATTTCACTTTAGTGTGGTTAAAAAAAAAGAAAAGCAGAGACGGCAGCAGGGGACGGCGTCTTGAAAGAAATGCTGCTTTGCTTGAAGCCTTGGAAACCCTGTGACTAAACTTCCTTGGTATTCCTCATACCGTTGTCCCTACAGTGTCCTCCGATCTGTGTGGATAGAACTGGTTCACCTTGGTTCAAGAGACATCATTTAATATTACTGCTCATATGGAAGCTGAAAACGAAAGCTGAAAGAATCTCAAGCCGAGGCGGATACAACCATGGAGCCGGCGAAGCCTCAGCTGCAGGACCCCTGGCTTACACTAACACTGGCCAGGTCCTGCAAAGGCCCCAGTCTTTGTCTTTCCGCTCACCAGTCTTTGTCTAAGTTTAAAAAGTAAGCTATATTAACTACTTTCCCTTAAGCCTGCTAACTTTTTCCATTCCAACTCTGCTCTAACATGCTTGCCCTGTGTTTTGGTGACATTGGAATAGCAACCAATGCGGTTATAGTTAGTCGACAAAGGGACATTCATTTGGGAATATATTGAGTTTGGGTTACTAGGATACATTTTCGTGGTATGCAGTCACATACTCATGGAGCAGAGCCCTAGCCAGTGAACCCAGAGCAGGAATGGTTTCCGCAGATATTCCTGTCACCCTGATTCTCCTGGTGTCCCTTCATAAAGATCAGAGCCATGAATTGTTTTGTGATATTAATATATCCTCTGACGCACACCACTGAAAGTATGTGGGTAGCGGAAGAGAAACAAAATTTTGAAATGCACAGAGCCAGAAGGTAGTCTGTGGACAATTCTTTCACAACAAACATGTAAAAATTGTAGGTCTAGGATTTGTTTCTCATTGGTATCTAGTCAAAATAGAACTTCTCTCCGAAAGGAAATATTCTCAACAAACAGCAGCGTGTGCAATTATAAATTTACCATACTTTGTTTCTCCTTTTTGAACAGAAGTACAAAACGAACATTTGTCAGAATCTCTGTGTTTGTAAGTCACAAACTTATGGAATACCACAAAACAAAAAAACAAACAAAACAAAGCAACCCCCCCCACACACACAATGTGCCTGTAAGTAAAGTCACATTTTATACATCTTGAGAATTCTGATTTGTGTTTTAGAATCTCTGATGCATCTTGTCCCGACAGTCAGGTGGTTCCTAGTGGAACGGCATGTCAGTTTGCCACAGACGCAATAAAACTGGCTAAAGAAGCAGGTGCGAGAGTAACAAAATGGCTACCTACATAAATAATGAGCAATGGGAGTCGTGTAAGAACGATGTGAGCATGCAACTATGTATCCCAAGACAACAGAGTGGCAACTTAAAATCATTTAAATTGCTCTTGTGTATGTTTTCATTTCCGCTTAATTTTGAATTTTTTCAGAATTATTGATTTTTTTAATCCAAATTCAAATATGTCAGGAAGAAAATATCTTTGTGGCAACCAAAAACATAAGTCGGAAGAAAAAGGAATGAAAATTTACATATCAAAGACCCTTGCTACATTAAGTACTGAAAGTAAAACCTGGCAAAAATCATGAGGACAAGAAGTAGAATCACAGTAGTCTAGAGAATATAAATTGTGAAAATTACAAGAAGAGATAAGGAAGATCAGGAGATCAGGGAAACAAACAGCAGAAGAAAGATGAAATTGTTATAAAGTCAGTTTGTATGGACATCAGCCATCATGGCATCCAAGAGGTCAATGACTCCTTCATTTTGATGAATCCATTGACTTAAATAAGCACCATGATTTTTTATTTTGACCTGTCACAATGAGAAATGATGTCATTCAACCTCATTTAAAGGAAATCGGATGTTTTTCTAAAACTAGATCCCAATAATATTTACAGTGAATCGAACAGAATTTATTGTATTCAAAAGAGATGTTTCTCAAACAAAAAATTAAGAAAATTAAGAGTAACCAAACTTGTATGTGATCCCGACTACCCCAGTGCAAGACCGGATGGGGGTTGTATATATTATTTTATTTGTAAAGTACTCTCAACAAGACCAATGCTACTTAATAACTCAGATGTTCTGGGTGAATATATTGAAAGCCTTCAAGACTATGTCACAAAGATTAAACACCTGTTTACTTGGATTTCATGGAAATAAATTAAAATGCACCAGGACAATGTCTTAAATGCAAGAAAGAACCGTATCTCTTTTAAGTGAGTAGTTGCAGTTGCTATGTTTTTAAGGGAAAGTGATCTGTCCTTCAGAAATTCCATGCAAAATTGCAATCTTTAACTAATGAAAACTTCATGGATAACTTCAAGTTAATTGCTGAATTGATTTCTTTTTCGCACAAGCCCTGGGAAAATGTCAAAATGAACAAGATGCAACTTCCTATCCAAAATAATTGATCAAAATAATTGGAGATCCTTTTGAAGTAGCAGATCAAATAAATAAACCAGACATCAAACATCACTGCATTGTGGTAGAGGCTACAGATGTTATAAACACAGATTATTGGTAGTTATTGGACATTTCTCTGTCTGCCACTTGCCCTGCTTGTGCTTTCTCTCTGTCTCTCTTTCAAATAAATAAACAAAATCTTTAAAAAAAAAAAAAAAAAGGAAAAAGGAAAAAGGAAAAAAGAAAGAGACAATGGTTAACACCTCCACAGGTGGCCCAGTTAGTGATGTGGAAATTGGACAAGGACATCGCAATGTTTATATTAATCACATCACTCACATTAGCTCTTTCATCTCATATTTGACTCATTTTATGTGACTTTTCCCCATGCTTTAAGAAACAAATTTAAAGGAGACAAAAGAAGGTATTCTTCATATGAATCCAAATCAGGACTCTGTAATCTCTCACTTGTTTTACCAAAATATTCCAAAATAACATTCCACATGTAAGTATTGTCATCGAACTTCATCTACTCTTTTTTTAGATTTTTATATTCATTTAAGTCAATGGATTCATCAAAATGAAGGAGTCATTGACCTCTTAAGTGCTCTGATGTCTGATGGCCACACAAACTGACTTTATGACAATTTCATCTTTCTTCTGCTTCTAGTTCACAGATCATCCACTCCTTAATTTTCTTCTTCCCCAGGCACAACCATGACTGCTGGTGGCCACTTCTCCACAATGGGTCAGGAGAGGACTTACTTTCCTTTAATAGGAAGCCTGTGATGTCTTCACTTGGATAAAAATGCCATATTTTATCTGTACACTCTGCTGAATCTCCACCCCAATTATGAGATGCTTGACTCTTCCTTTCTTCTTTCATCATGCACACCACAGGGTCCCTGATTTCCTCACCTCAAGGGCAAGTGGCTGTTACCGGTGCAGGATGCAGAAAAAGCATGAACATGAAATTAGAAAGCAGTAAGAGGGATTTGAAAAACAAATCCTTGGTGATTCATTCACATAGCCTGTGTGTGTGTGTGTGTGTGTGTGTGTGTGTGTGTGTGCTGAGAATCTCTTATGGTCTAGAACAGATGTGAGAAAACCGAAAATAGTATTTTCAAGCCTTGGTACAAGGAACTAATGACTGCAGGGGTCCTGGATTGTGAACAATTGACCTAGTGTGACTAGGGAAAGTAATACCAAGATGTTTGTTCTTTCTGTTTCTCTCTTTTCATCCACCTGCCCCCTTCATTCCTCTAGAAACCACTATGGACAGTGAATCAGAAGAAAGTGCTAGATTGTATTAAAGTCAACTTGGTTAATCTTGAAATGACATTTTCCAACCGCTGCTTCTTTCTCTTCTATTCTGTTTTCAGATATTTGTCCCAACTGCTGTCCTAGCTAAATAACAGCAACAGGGACCACTATGAAATTTGGGGTTACAAACACAGAGGCAATAATCCCACAGATGTGACAGCTTTCCATGGGGACCGCCACATGAGTTTCCCCTTTGCAGTTCCACTTTGGTCATTGTATGTATTGCTGTTTAACATGCCCCACACTTTGTCTCACATCCAGAGCTTCGGGAGGAATGGCTCTTTTACCTGATTCTGCAAATCCCCTTTCTGAACTTTCACTTACTTGCTCTGTTCACAATTACTAAAGTTCTAATGCATATAATAAATCCCTAACCCATAACACCAATAATGGCGCTGATACCCTTATTGAACTCTAACCAATACCATGATTGGTCCCAGGAGTGGTTCCAGAAGAATAGAAGCTTAAAGATGGGAATCTGGAATTGTTTTTCTCATCTGACTGCATATAAAGATATTAATTCCTTTACTGCCATGGTAAATAGTAAACTAGTAGTCCATGACATGCAGTGGCAAACAATATGTAAATTATCACCTATAGTCACTTATGATCAAGTGTCTTTAGAAGGCAAGTTTCTGTATGACAAAGTAGCTGCAGCTATAGAATATTTTAGGGGAATTAAAGAGTGGACAAACTTTGGGTTTGGTTGGTTGCTTTTAAATATGCTGGAGACCTAAGAAAAAGATAATGATGAACTCAGGCCTTTAGTTGCCCAGATAAAAGTCCAATTATAAATCATAAAGCTTCTGTGGCTACCCTAAAAGAAACCCTTATTTCCTGGAACTCCACGGCTAAGATTTAAAAAAAAAAAAAAAAACAAAAAACACATTTTTTTTTTTTCTTTTGAAAACCTCACAGTATCTCTTATGTTAAATTTAGGGCGTTAAAGAAGTGGGACCATTGAAGAAAATGGAATGGCGTCATATAGACAGTTTCTGATGAGACTGAAGACCTTAACCTCGATTTAGTAAAGCCTCTTTTCCAGTGGAAGCAGGCTTTTCTTCCCTGTTTGATGAGATTGTGTCCGCTTGTCCGAAAAACCTATAATGACCTCCAATGAGGTTAACTTCCCAGTGGGGAAACTTCTCCCTGAAGACCTACCCTCACCACCTGTTTTGCTTAACAGCTTAATTGTAGTATAGCCCACATACTGTAAAATTCGCTCAAAGTATGTGTACTTCAGTGACTTTTAGTATATTCACAGAGTTGTGCAACAATTATCACAATAGATTTTTAAATACCATCATGACTCCAGAATGAAACTCCAGCCCCCTACCTACTACCCCTCCAATTCCTCCATCCCTCTCTTCCTCTCCCCCAAGCACTAGGGAGCCAGTAGTCTGCTCTCGATCTCTGTAGATTTACCTAGTCTGCACATTTCATATAAATGGAACCATAGCATACATGATCCTTTTTGAC
Organism: Ursus arctos; assembly: GCF_023065955.2. Lineage (NCBI taxonomy): Eukaryota > Metazoa > Chordata > Mammalia > Carnivora > Ursidae > Ursus > Ursus arctos. The sequence goes on along the minus strand of NW_026623056.1, from coordinate 80,512,098 downwards.
TGAATTCGGTCACTTAGTATAATGTTTCCAAGGCTCCTCCATGTTGTAGCATGTATCAGGCCTTCATTTCTGTCTGTTGCTGAGTAATATTCACTTGCATGCCTATAGCACATTTTATTTATGCATTTATCAATTAGTGGACATTTGGGTTAATTGAGCTTATTGGTTGTTATGAACAATGCTGCTATAAACATGTGTGTACCACTTTTTGTGTGGACACATAGTTCCATTTCATTTGGGTATATACCTAAGAGTGAAATTGCTAGATCATATGATATCCACAGGCTTAGGGAAATGAGAATGCTGAAGTTGGTTTATTGTGAGATCTACTTACTCATCCTTACCCATGTTCTGTAAGAGTTTCCAGAGATCACTATCTTTACTATGGCTTTAAGAAATACACTGGTGAGCCTCCTTGAAGACTTCTGTAGTAATTATTCTCTGCTTATCAAGAATGAGAGAATAAGTTGCTATTACCAAACATTAATTACCAAGTTCTCTAAATTCAATGGGGATAATGTGTCTTGGAGTAGTATGGGCCAAGTGTTGGCATTCAGTTGTCAGGGCAAGGGCAGGCATAGTTACCGTATTGAGCATCAGAGAAAAATCAGTAATCAGAATGGCTTGACCTGCAGAGAGTATTGATGTTAGTTAATTGGTCATTGTGTCCCTAAGAATGGAATAGGAGGGCAGCTATTTAAAGTCTTAGTTGATTTGTGTAAGTGGAAAATCTCTAAGTGTGAGGAATGGAAGATTGATTTAAATCAGCACAATAGGGAGTCACATGCCTCAAACAATTCTCAGTCTTGAGTTAGCTCACAGTTCCAGAGTCCCTTGAATAAAGGAGAAACTGGGCCACCCCAAGGAAGGGCCCTGCTGTATTACTGAAATGTAATGCTACAAACACTTTTCCTAGCATTTCCCAAAAGGAGCTTCAGACATTTAGCAGGGTACACAGGGGAAGAGAAAAGAGCTAAGATTTCAGTGATTAATGGGCACTGGCTTTGAGTCAACTAACATCTAGAGATCTAAAATGTCATTGTGTTCTACCGATTAGGATGGGATATATGGAAGTGAGTTGATAGTGGAGTTTGGGCTTAGTTATATCAGTAAGACAAAGGGGTTCCCAAACCAAACCCATGGTTATTTTCTAGTTCTGGATTCCATTTTTGGAATAGACATAGTGAGCAACTGGTAGAATGCCTACATTGATTTCTTGACCTGTGGAGTGAGAGATATTATAATTAGAAAAGCCAGGTGGAAGCCCTTGGGACTGCCTCTACCTACCAAGATAGTAAACTGAAAGCAATACTCCGTTTCCAAGATTAAGTCCCCCATCAAGAACTTGAAAGATTCAGGGATGATACTTCTTACCATACCTCTATTGAACTTGCCTAACTGGCCTGCACAGAAGACAGATCTTGCAGAAGAAAATGGCTTAGTGTAAATTTTATCAGATTGTGATTCCAACGCAGCTGCTGTTCCATATTTGTTGTTGTTGTTGTTAATGGACCAAATGAGCACATCCCCAGCACCTGATGGGAACCTATCGCTCCATTAAACGATTTTTCTGTTAGTAACCGTCAGAAGCAGTTTGCATTCTCCTAGCAGGACTAGCAACATACTTTCACAATCCCACCTCAAGGCTCTATCAATTCTCCAGCCTTCTGTTATGCTGGGAATGGCCAGCAATCCCTGTACTGACAGATGAAAGATGACTCCAAACTTTGCCGTGAAAGAGAGGAGAAGGCAAGGGGGTCAAGGCTCAAAGATGAAGACCCTTTGCTCTTCTTTGCTCCCTCTTTTATTGCTCCTTCAGGATAATCACAAATCCTTATCATTGTTTCTCAAGCACGTGATGTGTGACAAGAGGTCTTACTGGAACTAGGAGGAGCTGATTACAGGAAAGGTGTGATATGCTAATCTATGTGTCCTACGAGTTCTGCTGCACATAGCCTAAGGGACAATGCCTACATATCTTAGATCACAGGTGGCTATTTGGGCTAGGAAGGCTTCTGGAAAGGCATCTCCCCGTGGCATTCCAAAGGCAGAGTGGTCACGCAGGCCTGGGCATTCCAGAGGCCTAAGCTCTTTTCCAAAACCTTCTTCCCTCACCCTCCGCAGCCTATGTTACATTGTAGCAAGCCAGGTATCATGGCTGATTTCATGCTCTACATTAACCCCGACACTGTTATGGTCTAGTGTGCAGGGAACTTACTGTCTTCCTCTTCTACTGGACATCACTCTAGTCCATCATGTTGGCCATGCTGATTGGAGCTGATGAAGTAGCCATTTCACTGGACAGCTTGGCTTCTTTATTTGTCTAGCTTCCCTCTTTAGTTGGACAGGGGCTACATTCCTCCAGCTGAGACCTTAGCTCCTGTCAGGCAACCCTCTTTTAGTCAATAGGTTTCACTAGGCTCTATTAACTATTCCTATTACTTTCTCTTGCCCTTCAGATCTGGGGTGATGGTGGTTTCTCATTCTTGCTTGACATGGGCTATCTTACCATTCCTTATGGTTTCCCTTAACACTGCTGTGTATTAGAAAGATTTAATCTAGGTGAAATTCTTTAAATAAAAAAATTAGGTATCAATTAATCAGTAATCTAGGTCTTACTTTACCATCCCCTCAAATTCTTAAGAAAATATGTTACTTTCCTTTATAGGCAAGAATGTCCATTTAATTTTACTTTCCCCTAAGGTGACTATGCCCCTGTAACTTTATGAATAAAATATTTGAATTAAAGAACAAATTCCCTTTTGGCTTTAATTATAAGGCTCAGTTTCCTATATTATTTTTATTACCATAATGCTTTACATTTGCAAAATCTTCCTGTCTGTTATGATTCTTTTGACTATTCAAGTAGCAGAAAATCTAACTCAAACTACATTCAATAATGAAGATAACTTTCTGATACATGTACATGAAGTATTGGTATACATACCTAGGATATCCAGAGGTATACTAGATTCAAATTAGTCTTGACCTAGGAGAGTTACTAATTTTGCCATGATTCTGGTATCAGAGCATATGTATTAGTTACTAGGTTGAATTAGATGTTTCTGAACACAACTTTTAAAGTACATTCTTCATGAATGTTTACCAGTGTTTATTATATTAGAGGTGCACAGAAGGCTTGACTTTGGTCACGGATTTGGCCAAAATATGCTCTTCAAATTCACTTTTAGTCTCAGCCTTCAAAAGTATGAAGATCTGGATGCCTATTTCAATGCCATTTCTGCCTACCTGATCTGATTTTTGCATGATTAATTTTCCATGATAGCATATGTGATCACCAAATCTTAATCAGAGAAAGCATTAGGAATATGAGCAAGGCATTTTATTTAGATTTATTAGTAAGATCTGACTCTTCCCACATAAATTTAGTAAATATTCTAGCTACGATCTGGCCTAAAAAATCTTATTATTTGTTTTTCTTTTTCTATTTCAAGTCTCTTGTTCATAGTTAAAATATGATTATTACTGCATGAGAATAAATTAATGATTTTTGTGAATACTGCTATTTGAATAACATTGAATGAAAAACATTAAAATAATTAAATATGGAAATAAAATAACTATTTAAAAATAAGAGAAAGTCCATAAGCTACATAACTTTAAAAATACTATACTATTTTTGAGCTAACCAATATAAAATCTAAATAATAATACAAGACAGAATTACAAGGATTAGGTATAAACATATTTTAGTCGTATAAACTTGCTTGTTATACTAGTATTAGTGTTAAACAAAATAAACTTTAAGGATTCTTTTTTATTTTTGAATCTATTAAATGTATTTCATGTTATATAGATCATGAATCTTAAAAACCTTATAGGAAATTTATCACACCCCATAAAGATACTTTTGAAGCAGAATATCAACTTTGTTATCTAAAAGTTTTACAAGAAAAAAAAAACCTCCCAAATGATAAGTAAATATCACCCACAATAAGTCATATTCTATGTAAATGTCACTGAAAATATAAAGAGTTTAGATAAATGAAGTAGGAGAAAAAAATTAAGATACCAAAATTCATTTTATTCCCACTCATTCATCTGGCTTTTACTAGATTTTATAAAAATGATTTAAAAAGAAAATTACGAGGGTGTTTCGGTGGTTCAGTTAGTTGAGGGTCGACTCTTGTTTTCAGCTCAGGTCATGATCTCTGGGTGGTAAGATCAGCCCTCACATTGGACTCTGTGCTCAGCATGGAGTCTTCTTGGGATTCTCTCTCTCCCCCTGCCCCTCACCCTGCTCACTCATGCTCTCATTCTCTCACAAATAAATAAATAAATAAATAAATATTTAAAAAAGAATAATAATAAAGAAAAATAAAATTCCTTATTTTTTAGAACCGTGGAGGCCAAATATTTAAACAAAAAGCTTGACAAAATTATTGCTACCAACTGTCTACAATTCAGTAATTGAAAAATGAAGATAATTTTTTATATGTTCCTAAGCTAATAACTATAGAGATAATGTTCTTTTAGAAAAGAAGTATGTTACTCTGCAATGAGCCTATTCAAAATTTTCAAGCATTTCAGATTAGCTCTTTGTCTCTTGGCTATGGAATTTAGCTATCCAAGTAATAAGTGGTGACTAAGTAAGCACAGTTATCTGCAATATATCCTGAAAGTTGTAGGTCAAGCCCACTGTGTCAAATTTCCTTCTCCTAGGGGCACTGTGATTTCCTCCTGCATCACAAATATGTGCACTGCTGGAAATGCTGCTTTCTTTGAATAGAGTCCGACTCCACATATGCCTACACCTATGAAAGCTGCCACAGATTTTTATAATCCTTTACAGTTCGTGCTGGGAAAATAATCTCTTCTCCACAAAGTCCAACATCAAAACTTGATGCATGTCAAAAAGGCCTTTTTCTCTTTTGGTTATTTTCCATATATCACTATTAAAATCTCTGTAGCTACATCTCTTGGTGTTAAAACAGTCTGTTTGCAAGCAAAACAACAAACAAACAAACAAACAAACAAATGAAAAAGCTCACCAGGACTTTGACTTTAGTTTATGTATGCATAATAAAGGTTTTCATCTTTATATTTATTTTCATTCATTCAATAAATTTGTTGAACACCTATTATATGCCAAGCACCTTCCCATTTTCTGTGAGACCGATTTGCCTTCCCCCTTATCACAGATAAAGGAACTGAGAGTCAAAAAATATCTCTAAGCTAGTTTTTACAGAGCACAGACTAGAATCCAAATTTGAATCTTGGATTTCTATCCAGGTTAATGATCTCTGCCTTTTAATTGGAGTATCTAGTCCATTTGCATTTAATATAATTATTGACATAGTTGAAGTCTACCAGACTGCTATTTGTTTTGTTTTTATAGCCTTGGTTTTTCATTCATGGGGCTTTTGTTCGTGTTTATTTTTTTAGAAAAATGATTGTTCTAGGGACTTCAATACACATCCTCATTTTACCCTAGTTTACCTTAAATTAATACTATATTCCTTCACATATTAGACTCTTAGAAGTGTGTAATTTTATCCTTTCAGTCTTTGTTTCTTTATGATTTTGTTTACATATTTTACTTGTGACAATGATACAACCCCGCAGTATAATATTTTTAAATGCCAGTTGTCTTTTATAGACAGTAAGAGAATTAAATCAGCTATATTTCCCATATAATTAACATTTCCAATTATCTTAATTCAATACTATAGATTGGAATTTAAATTGGGTATAACTTTTATTCAGCTTGAAGTATCTCATTTAGCATTTTTTGTAGTAGAGGTATGCTATCATTTTTGGAAGAATTTTTCTCTGGAACAGAATTCTGTGATAAAAGTTTTCCTTTTAATTTTTCCTTATGTTTTTTTCCTTTCTTCTATGTCCAATTTTTTTTATTCCATTGTCTTCCAGTTTCCATAATCTCTGACAAGACATCAATAATATTTTGTACTCCTTTTACAGTTTTTTGGGTTTTTTTCTTCATCCTTTCAGGCTGTTTTTAAGATAGTCTATTTACTTTTGATGTCAGAAGTTTAACTACAATGTTCCCAATTATAGTTTTGTTTGTATTTATTCTGATTGGTGGTTGAGATCTTTCAATATCTATGGGTTGATTTTTTTTTTTTACTAAATTTAGAAAATTGGCCATAATTTCTTTACATATTTTTTATCCTTTTATCTCTTTTTAAAAATTTTTTTTGACCCCAATTACATATATATTCACCCACTTAATATAGAATCATAGGTCACTGATGCAGCTTGTGCTGGGAAAGGACTATATAACTCAGTCAGTCTTATATATCTCTTTACGCTTCTGTTTATGCTTCTGTTTTCTTTCTTTTCTGTTTAAAAAATATCTCACCAAAAAGAAAGATTCAATGAGGTAAACACATGAAAATTTGTTGTTTTATTTTGATAATAACTCCTCCAGAATTCAGTTATATGAGAGAAAAAATAAAGAGCTAACACAAGTTGAAATTTATGTGGATTTTTGGGGTGCCTGGGTGGCTCAGTTAAGCATCTGTCTTCAGCTCAGGTCATGATCCCAGGGTCCAGGGATCAAGCACCACATAGGGCTCTCTGCTCAGTGAGAAGCCTGCTTTTCCCTTTCCCTCTGCCTGCCCCTCCCCCTGTTTGTACTTTCTCTCTCTGCCAAGTAAATAAATAAAATCTTTAAAAAAAAAAGAGAGAGAGAGAGAAACTTATATGGATCATTAAATTTTAGAGAAAGAACCTTAAAATATAAAGAGAAGACATGAGGCTTGAATTTTGCACAAAGGTGGATGTGTTGGCCCAATCATAAGAGAAACAAATTCTGACCTGAAGCTCCTGACTACGGATGTATACATATTTGTCATGATTCAAAACCAGATTAACTATGAATGACAGTCATCACTTTGTTTGAAATCATAAAAAAAATGGGTAAATAAGTGGAAACCTAGGATGTGTTATCATAGATCGCTTTTTCAAGATCTATCATAATTGGCGTTATTATTTGTCAATAGAGTAAAATATCAAACATTGACATATGCCCTACAAATAGTGAATTCAACAAATCCTTAGCTTTTATTAAATAGATTCTGATACTAAAAGGGGTTGACTTTAGAAGAAATCCTGTAGAATAGTGATGGCGAAGCTGAAGTCTGTCAGTTATTTTAAGTCAAGGGACATGTGTTGATAAATGGCAAAAATACAGAAAGATATAGTAACAATGTTTTGCTAAGGACCTAGACTCAAGAATCAAACTGCCTGGGTTCAAATTCAGGCTTTATTACTTAATAACTGTGTGATCTTGGTCATGTTATTTTTTTTCATAATAATATTTTTATTATATTATGTTATTCACCATACAGTACATCCCTGGTTTTTGATGTAAAGACAGGAATCCATGAAAATCCTAGAGGAGAGCATAGGCTGCACCCTCTACGACATCAGCCACAGTAACCTTGGTCATGTTATTTTACCCACGTTTCTGTTTCCTTATCTGTAAAGTGGAGATTATAATAGTATCAATCTCACGGAATTATTATGAAGATCAAATAAGTTAATATGGTATATTCAAAGCATCTGAAAGAGTGCTTGGAATATAGTAGGTACTACATGTTTTTATTATTATTAATTATTATTATTATTATTATGTGTATCTAAATCCTGAAAAAGACAGAAGACATTATTTTAAAAAGTTCTATTGCTTATATTTTCAATAAGTTCTAAAATTTCTTTCTTCCATAGAAAAAAGAACTGTTACATTTAGTCTAGTCAGGAATCTAGAACAAATGAAATCTTTGATTAACTGTTAAGGTACTTTGAGTAAGAAGGGTAAATATTGTGGGTTCTCCATTTAGGCATCAAATTTACAGATTTAATTTCACTCCAGGATCAGTGAATGAGAAAATTTCATAGACCATATTTTATTATCAATTAAAGAAGCTAACCAGTGACAAATATTCTTCGCTTTGAATTATTTACATCTTTCTAGGTGGATAAAAACTGTATCCTTCAGTGGTTATATGCAGAGAACTGCAAGATGCCCAGTGTCGAAGAAACTAGAAACCTTTCTCTGGGGACAAAAGATTGTGTGACTGGGGCAAGCTGATTGATCCCACGTTTTCTGAAAAATTTCTCTCACCACTGTTCTAATGCAGGCAGAGGAAGAACAACTTTTTACAATCTTTATAACTCTTGGCCAAAAAAATCATGCTCTTCTGAAGCAATTTTAAGGCACCTCCTTGTCTTCTGTGTGGCTCTTTATATAAGCCTAGAATCAATTTCCAAGTTACCAAAATCCAAGTTGGTCTTGACACTTAAAAATTATTCCAGTATACCATCCCCACCCCTATGTCCCCCAGGTCAGGTCTTGGCAAGTGGAAAGAAAATTCTGGCAAAATTAACAATTACTGGCATTCTTTTTCTTTAAAGCAAACTATGAGAAACCCACTGCTGGTGACCTAGTCAATAAACAACATACTAGTTTAAAATATATTCTCCCATTATTTTTATTATATAGTCAGGAAATACATGAAATGTTGGGAACCTGTAGCCTTCAAATACAGATGATTTATAACAGAAAAACAGTATTGGTTTATGGTCCTTCACTTGGGATCTTAAGAAGCAAAGCATCTTTACAATCCATGCACCTTCTGCATTTCAGGCTTAACAGCAAACAGTACATAAACTGAGCCAGGCCCAGAGATTACCTTTATGGATCTTTCATATTTGGAAGGAAAAAATAAAACAATCAAATAAGCAACGTAAACCAAAAGCCTTTGTGAGATAGAAGTTAAGAATGCAGTTTAATATAATGGCCATTGACACGCATTGCCTTTCTCTTTCTTTTTTTTTTTTTTTTTGACTGATTAGCATAAATAATGTATTGTCTGTCGATATGTGTTAGATATTTTTCAGAGAATTTTGATTCCATCTGTGATACTGTCTAGAGAGAGATTTGGGAGGGATGAATGAGAGATCAGGAAGGCATCTGTGGGAGACAGGCCCTAGAATTCCTTGTTTTCTTGCTCCTGGAAAGTCACAGGGTGTATATATTGTTTTCGTTTTGTAATTACCAGTACCTGGGAGGGAGAAACGGCGATGAAGAAGAAGAATGCGGGCCTCATAATAGACGCAGGTAATACCCTGTATGATGCCAGTTAGAGAAACGGTAAAATTCTAATTGTTTACTTTTTTGCCGTCCCCTTGCTAAATCCTTTAAGGTTTCCCTTATCTGAACGTCATAAGGTCTCGCAGATCTCCCTCTCCCTGCTGGCCACAGATTATTGGAAAGGATCTTAGATTTTTAGTCCCATATAAAAGGAAGACTGTACTTTTGATGTGTTAGGGAACTAAAGAACTGGAAGCTGTCTGCTTTCAAGCTGTGCTTCCTTTCTTCCCAAAGGCAGTTCTTAGTAAAGAACCAAGTCATTTTAAAATTCTGGGTCCATATTTTAAATAACAGCTCAAACCATTTAGAATCAGTTGCTGCTGTGTTCACATGTCAGTATGAGACAGAAAAATTGTGCTTTGTATGTTTATTTGTTTTTTAGCTTTTAATTGCACAGGTAGGTTGTTAGTTAAGTGTACATTTTTGTGAGCTAAATATCAGTAACGTTTAAACCTGCAAATATTTCTTATTTTGTACAATGGTAATTTTTGAGAGTGATTTTCTTGCAAAGTAAATTGAGTCAGCAATCAAGACATTAGCATAGATACAGAGTTCGCACTGACTTCTGTTTGTGTCAACTCTCTCACTGAAGGGGAAACTGGTCCTGTTTGACAGTTCAATCTAGCAATAAATCAATTCTAAGTGCTCATATTTTGCTGGACTCTCTGAACAGAAAGAAATTTAATTTGGAGGAAACTCCTGCCTAAAAAACATCTCCCTCTTGACGTTTGAGGTCTGCTGAACTGTGACTTGCCCTTCTCTCCATCCCCTTCTCTTCTGAGTATTAAGAACTGAAATTATAATTAATTTTGTGTTTATTTAAGGCCATGGAGAACCTGGGGAACTCTTGGTATTTATTGACAGCTACGCTGTGGGTCACAGGCAGGGACTCGCAAAAGGGCCCTTTGATCAACACACACCACAGCAGAGATGAGGGAACTGTCTCTGCACCACATGGATGAGGCTCAGCTTCTTTTCAGGGAGCCCTGGACAACTGAGCTCCTTTCTGATAATTTTTATGAAAAAGAAATCTCATTTGCAGAGGCCTCTATTAACGTGGTTTAGAGCATCCTAAGCGGGAGGCTACCCATGTCTGCTTCAGAAGCTCTGCCAGGGAATCTTCTGGTGAAAAGACCTATACAGAAAACACAGGATTCCAGCAGAGTGGAAACGTGCAAACGAGTGGTTGGAAAAGATATGTTTCCTGTTACGAAGAAAGTTAGAAGGCATAAAATACATCCTCTATTCCCTAGATGTAAAATAATAGTATCTATGTTGAATACAAGTCACAAAAAGCCCTAAGGTACAAAATGGCTTGGTGATATTGGTACAAGTAATCCATGGCTGCCTGTTCTCTTTAACTTATTTCTGGGTTTGACATGCCATTTTGTAGAGGAATGTTTCCACAAAATGCAGCAGTGGTTGATGAATCAGAGCTCAATCCAGAGCTAGACGTTTTGGTGAGTGACCTTGGGCAAGTGATTCATCTCTCTGACCCTCTGTTCCCCCTTCCTAGGGCTGTTATCAGCGGGAATAAATCAGTATGTGTAAAGCCTTTAGGAAAGTGCCTGGCATATAGCAAATACTTAAAAACAACCCTTGATAGTGTATTAAACTGCACCTATAAAATTGTCCTTCGCACTTCTGCAACTCATTTTTATGATTTTTCTCCAGGCTTCTTATGATCCTCTTTTTCAGTTTCTCCCTATAGTAAATAAACTTAATCCCCGATCTTTCTATGGATTCCAACAATCTCAGCGGCAGAGCTGTGGCAGGCCTCTGCAGACGCTCCCTGTTCAGCCCTCCACCACATCCTTCCCTTAGTCTCTATTTATTTCCAGCTTTAGCTTGTTTAGATGACCTTTTTCACTTCAAGGTTCTGAAAATTTTGTGTCTGCATATCAAACTCACTTTTGATGAGCATTTCTGTGTCACAGGCTGGGAGATTTTAGCAAACCAGAACACCTCATGAATGTCACCATTTGGAATTTTAAGCCTATCTACGTCGTCATCTGTCTACCATCTATCTATCTGTCATCTATTACATACATATAATAGGCACTTTCCTAAAGGCTTTCCATATACTGATCTATTCCCTCTGGTAGCAGCCCTAGGAAGGGGGAACAGGGGGTCAGAGAGATGAATTACTTGCCCAAGGTCACTCGCCAAAAAGTCTAGCTCTATTATTATATATAATAGATAGATAGATGATAGATAGATAGTTAATAGATAGATAGATAGATAGATAGATAGATAGATGATAGATAGATAATAGATACATAGCTAGACAACTAGGTAGATAGATATCTGTCCCAAGTTCTTCATTCTATGGAACGAAAGGAGAACTTCTTTTCCAAGATAGGCTCGGATTTGGCTTTTTGGATCAAACCTGAACTAATTGATGTGTATGAACATGGCCGTTAGTAAATTTCACTTTCAATTAAGCTTAAATGATTTTATTTCAAGAAATTTCTAGCATCAAAGAACTTTTTTAAATTGATTATTAAAGCCCTTCAAAACCACATGCACTCCCTGTGAATGGAAGTATACATGATTGCTCTAAAAAGAAATACTTAATGAAGTGCATTTTGGATTTTAGAATGAACTTCTAACGTCAATGGAGTTTGATCCCTGACAGATGCACTGTGGCAGGATTTGCCTACTCTGATTTAAAAACATCTCATCCTCAAAGAAGTAATCAGGGTTTAATCTTGTCTGTTTCCAGCTCTTCCTATCAGCACTGATTTGCTTGCACTGGGGAGGAGACGCTGACCTTCCAGCCCTAATCCAATTGCATGTAACCGCTCTAAGGAGAGGGAAGCGTATTCCCCCCTCGTGATTTGTTGTGTAATAAATACAGTCCTCATAATTTGTTGCATCTTATGTTCAATTTTAAAACAATCTATAAAAGAACCTGCTTGACTATTGATTACTTTTTAAAATAGTCTGTATCAATCAAACTCATAAACCATTGTGCTTCCAGTACTTAAATGTGAGAGGTAAATTATATTTTCCCCTATAACCCTTTCTTTGTTTATTATGGCCTATTTGGGACAGAAGAGGAGGAAGAGGAGGAGGAGGAAGGGGAGGAGAGAGAGAAGTACTGTCTCCAAGATACCCGAAATGTTCCTTTTTGTTCCCCACCCTCATTATTTTTCATTGTCTTCACTGTCCATTCCTACTGGCTACCTCACAGGAGAGGTTTGTGGGACACTTGGAAATGAGAACAAACAAAAACAGACAGTAAAAAGCAGTCTTAAATAGATTGCATAGATTTGTAGAAGCAAAAGATTCTTAAATGCTTCACAAATATGTGCCTTATTTTCAGAAAAGACCAGCCCAGAAATACAGCCTTAAAACTCTCTGGAGAATTTTATTCACTTCCATACTCTGCAGGTGACTAGTTCTGATTTTTTTTTTTAACAGAGTTGAGAATTATTGGTTATCTTGTATTGCACTCTTTTTATCTCTTTAGCAAAGCTACTCAGTGTTTTAATGCTATTGCCTTATCTGAGATTTTGTAAAAGATCCCAGACTCTTTGTGAACATCGTAAAGTTACTGTTTGTTGAAATCAGTGCTCGACTGAGAGAATACAATAATGTTCCTACAGAATATTGCTTTGGAGCCTGTATTCATATCTCAAAATATTTCTCAGTTGCATTTGAGCGTGACAGAAGATTTGGTGCTGTCAGAATATAGTTTTCTCCAGACTATTTCACCCAAGACCACATGCAGGCACGCATGTGTATGTGTGGGAAGAAGATGGTTGTAGATTATTTTATTGATCTTGGTTGGTTTACGTGAGCCTTCTGCTTTGCCATTTTGTTCTGCTTTTATTGTAGCATAGCAAATATTCACTATTAGTGACCAACACGATTGCTCAATTAAATCAAATACTGTGTATCAGGATATATGTGTCTGGAAAATGCTCTGACATATATGCCCATTTGATGGTAACTCTTTGAGAGTACAGGCTTTATCTTAGTCACCACTATTTCTAGTGACTAGCACAGTGTCTGATAAATAGCAAATATTTCGTATATATTTGTTAAATGTGCGAATAAATGGATTCGGTAGGGATGAGAGTAAGAGTTTTTATACACACCTGTGACTTTCGGCTGAAGGAAATTCATACTATGTTTTAAAATCTTGAATTAGCTTCTAAAACTCAGGCAATTCTACATAAAATTCAGTTTTCCAACTTATTTATTAAATCCGATTTCTGTTTATTTATTTGTTTTGTTTTTCGTAGGAAGATCTGGCAACACAGAGCCCTGCATCTCTACAGAGCACTAGTCGGCTGGCGCTGAGAAACGGCTGCTCCCTTGGTTGGGGATGGCACCTGCTATAGGTCCCGGCGGATTTACAACCCCTTGTATAAATGCACCGAAAGATACCTGACCACACTGTAGTTACCTAAGTACACAAAGCAATGTGGGCTAAACTATTTTTAGGTGATCTGATAATATGGACTAGATTTCAGACATTAAAGAAAAAAGAGAAGACATGGAAAGGCTTTGATAGAGTTAAGTGTGCCTTAAGCTGGCTGTTTATACTACGTAGGGCTGGAAGAGAATTATGTACAGAAGCATTTCCAGACTTGGGAAATGCCATGAGTAAAGGTGCAGAACCTGGACAAAGTTTATTCAATAAACATTTGATTGGGGATGCATATTTATTTCGAGATGTCACAGAAGAAAAGGAAGAATCCTTGCCTTCAGTCAGATTGGGAGACTTCATAACTGTCTATTTTAGGAATGGGAAATTAAAACCTACATATTGGATCAGCTGTAAAAATTTAGGAATAGGAGAAAGCATTTAAAAAATATTTTTAAAAATAAATTGATGGTTAAAAAATTCAGATATAGATATAAGGAGGAGGATTGACAATGGAAAAGGAGAGGAATTTGATGGATACTCAAAAAATTAGGTTAAACAATTGAGCTACAATTTGTTCTCATTGCTCACTAATAATTAACATGGTAGACATCTCTACATTCTTCTTGTAAGTGGAGAAATATTGTAGAAGTCCTAATAATGTGTTCTGAGAACAGTATTATAAGTTTTCAGTATAAATAAAAACAAAAAAGTAAAAATAATTGTACATAATCAGCATTTAGCATTAGTTAAAATCTCGAGTTTCCTAAGTATATATAATCAGCATTTCCTAAAAATGTATGTTTCCTAAATATATATAATCAGCACTTAGCATTATTTAAAATCTTATGAGTTAGCACTAATGTACAGATTTATTCTCCACCCATACTTTGGGGAGTGTGGGAGTAGCCTAACATAACATTGATTTGAGTTCCCTAACGTCCATGTATGATAAAAGGACTGTGGCATTTATCTCTTTCTACCTGTTTGATTTTCTACATTAACAAAAATGATGACACTCATTTTGATGGCACTCAAAGGTCCTTTAAGTGCTAAGTATGAATGATTTAATGTTCTGTCCCATTCCTCATATTTATGATCATGCTGAATGAAAAGAATACATGGTCAGATAGCACTAGATGCAGTTTACCTTGGAGGTATTACCAATATACAGGTCCAGCCTTCTTCCAGAGAAAGTATCAATTTTAGGTAGTAGTAAATGTGTGTTTCAGTAAAACTAAAATCTGAGGGGAAGATGTGGGGAGAGGGAACCCTCTTACACTGTTGGTGGGAACGCATACAGCCACTCTGGGAAACAGTATGGATGTTCCTCAAAAAGTTAAAAATAGAGCTACTCCCTGATGCAGCAATTGCACAAGTAGATATTTACCCAAAGGATACAAACATAGTGATCCGAAGGGGTACCTGCACCCCAATGTTTATAGCAACAATGTCTACAATAGCCAAACTATGGAAAGAGCCCAGATGTCCGTCAACAGATGCATGGATAAAGAATGGAATATTAGTCATCAAAAAAACCTGAAATCTAGCATTTGCAATGACATGGATGAAACTAGAGGGTATTATGTTAAGCGAAATAAGTCAACCAGAGAAAGACAATTATCATATGATTTCACTCATAGTGGAATTTAAGAAACAGAACAGAAGATCATAGGAGAAGGGAGGGAGAAATAAAATAGGATGAAAACAGAGAGGGTGACAAACCATGAGTCTCTTAGCCATAGGAAACAGACAGGGTTGCTGGAGGGGAGGTAGTGGAGGGATGGGGTAACTGGGTGATGGGCATTAAGGAGGGCATGTGATGTAATGAGCAACTGATGAATCACTAAACTACCTCTGAAACTAATAATACACTGTATGTTAATTGATTAAATTTAAATGAAATAAATAAATAAATAGAATCTGAGGGGAAAAACACTTAGAAGTGCATTGGTATCTTAGATGTATCCTTACAGCAAAACACTCAATGTAAATTTCATATAATGAAGTAATATATTGGTCAATGATTTGTTGTTGGGGTTTAGGTAGAGCTTGGAATCAGCCATGATAGCTGGCTTGCTAAAATGTAACACAGAGGCTGCTAAGGGCAGGGGAGGTTTCGGAGAAGAGCGTAGGCCTTTGGAATGCGGAGGCCTATGTTACCACTCTGCCATCGGAATGCTGCGGGGAGTTTCCTTCCTGAAACGTTCTAGCCCAGACAGTCGCCCGCCCTGTGATCTAAGAGATGTAGGCTAATTGTCCCTCAGGCTATGTGTAGCAGAATTTGTAGAACATGCCCAAATTAGCATATTGCATCTTTCCCGTAAACAGATGCTCCCAGTCTCAGTAAGACCCCTTGTTACAGGACATGTGCTTGAGGAACAGTGATAAGGACTTGTAATTATCCTGAAGGACCAACAAAAGCGGGAGCAAAGAGGAGCAAAGGGTCTTTGCCTCTGAGCCTTGACCCCCTTGCCTTCTCCTTTCTTTCACGGCAAAGTTTGGGATCGTCTTTCATTCATCGGTACAGGGATTGCTGGCCATTCCTGGCAATTTGTCTCTCTCTGTTGCAGTCTGAACGCAGTGGGCACTGTCATGTTGATACCACACAGTATTACTATTATTTCTGTATAGTCATCCTCCCTTCTTTGTAGATCCTTCTCCTGTTTAATCTTTTAATCTTCTTTTTTTAATTTGCTTCCTTCTGCAATTTTCTATAATTCCAAAAGAAGCCTAAGTAGACAATTTTATTCAGAAGAGACTTAGGAAATTACTTCGGATAAAGTTGCTTAAAAGAAAAGAGTGAAACAAATTGTTATTTAAGAAAATTATTCCATACTGCTCATTTTAAAGCATAACTAGAAGAGAAAGCAAGTGAATATAAATCAATCAATATCTAATTTTATAGGAAATATTAGACTATTAAAACGGGAAATATTTATCATGAAAATAATTAAAATCTGTGATTTAGACCTGTGCATTACATAATCGATTAATCTACTTTGAAGTAGCCATTTTGTAACATATGGCCTTAGTAATATCCAGAGAAGTTCCCTTTAATAAAACCAGCTGAGAGAACTTGAAAAATGTGCTTTTATTTTTTACTAAAGGAAAGAAAATGTGTGCTCCCTGTACCAGAATTTGAGATCTGTACCACTTGGAGAATATCTGTACCACATCAGAATAAGGGGTTTAACAACGATTTTACTGACAAAGTAACAGAAGTCCATAGAAAATTATACATTAAGGGGTGCCTGGGTGGTGCAGTTGGTTAAGTGTCCAGCTCAGGTTGGGATCTCAGGGCTATGAGATCCAGCGCCTTATTAGGCTCTGTGCTCAGCAAGGAGTCAGCCTGAGATTCTCTCTTCCTCTGCTCCACCAACTCATGCTCTCTCTCTCTCTCTCAATAAATACATCTTTGAAAAAAGAATTTACAAACGAGTTATATATTAATCATCTAAGTTTAAACATTGTAACAAGTTTAAAATCCAATTCTTATCTAGACCAATAAACTGCTGTGTTGAAAAGCAGGCAATTCTTCAATACTTTTCATGTTCTGATTACTTTTTAAAATGTATCAGATTATATGCTTCCTCAAAGACTGGAGAAGAGAAGTATGGTAACATGGTTACTTTTCAACAACTTTAAAATAAGCTCAAAGGGCACTCTGATAACAATGGACTCCTATTTGAGAGCATCTCATAAAAAGTGGTCTTGAGTTTGCTGGAATTAGCTTCAGGTAATGTGTATGAAGCAAAGCCAATCTCATTTACCCAGTAAAATCCAATCTAAATGGAGGGAAACATTTGCTAAAAATGCTAAAACATCTTAAAGGCATATCTAAACACAAAAAAGCAGAAAATGGGAAAAATTGATTTATATAAATCAATAAAATATTTCTAACCTATTTATAAACTTTTTGAACTATGAATATATTGTTTCATATTATCTTAATCTATATCAATACATAATACTAAGGTAGAGAACTAAAAACCTTACTATTTAAGTTTTTAAAATTACAGCTTTTTTTTTTTGCTTTTATAAATTAAGATAGAAAAAGAATCACTTTTACTTTCTAATTTCTTAGAAATTAGTGGTCTTTATTTCTTTTTATGATAGCCCCCCCCCCCCTTAAAATAAATGTGAGAGACCTTCCAGAAAAATAGCTCCAAAATAAGGGTCTGAAGCTCGAACAGCAGATTTCCATCCGTCACTTTTTTAATATCTACAATTTGCTAAACATTTATCAAGTTTCTCATGAGTCCTTATAAGAAAAAAAAAAATGTCACTTGAGGCAAAGGGGATTGTTTATATGTTTTCTTTCCACAGGTGAGAAGGTGTAAAAGATAAAAGAAATCACAAGGCACTTGTGATGAGAGCCAGTGTTTGTATGGAAGTGATGAATCACTAAATTCCACACCTGAAACTAGTATTACACTGTATGTTAATAACTGGAATTTAAGTAAAAACTTGGAAAGAAAAAATATGAAAGAAATCAGATCTAAAGCACTGAGAGTAAATGAAATTATTAGTGGGAACTTCTCTCTTGTAAGAACTGTTGTGTGTAGCTGTCAGCAAATACACTGGACGGGATGTTTAAGGGTAAACAAAAATAAAGGGCAGGATCAAGGAAGAGGAAACAAGATAGATTTCTACAAGAAGAAAGAAAAATAATAAACAGTAAGTGAAGAAAGTCGAAGGATTGAAAAGAGAAAGAAGAAAGAAACCCTACACCCTGCACAAAATAAATGAGAATGAATCACTAAGAAACAGAAATTAGGTTATTTTTTGAATGCCTAAAATCCAGTATCTAAAATATCTAATATCTAAAATGACGGCATCAGAGAATAAAAACAAAACAGCAATTACAGAAATACTACGAGCAAAAGAGAGAAGTAAGTACTATATGATTTGGCCAAAAAAAAAATGATGAGTGTGTGCCTCGCTGATGAGAGGGGAAGAGTCTGGCTGTCTGGGACGGCCACAGCGAGGGTAGTGAACAAAACTCATGGCAGGTGTGGCTGAATGTTGGTGGAAAAATACACGTGAGAGAGTGAACGTGGGCACAAGGGAGAGGATTTGACAGGGCAGCCAAAGTGTAGTCAAATCCTGCCAGCAAGCTGAGACTGTAAGTGTTGGAAAACAGCCACAACACAAAGTATAAGGAAAGGAAAGCCCACCAGGAGAATATGCACGCCACAGACCTGGTGAGACTTGCACAGCTTCACATAATTACTACCTGACTCATTACAGAAAATGTCCTTCAATCCCTGCACTAGGAGATGAAGAAAAACATGGTGGTAAAAGTGGTCAAGAAATAGGGGCGCCTGGGTAGCGTAAACGTCTGCCTTCTGCTCAGGGCGTGATCCCGGGGTTCTGGGATCGAGCCCCACATCGGGCTCCTCCGCTGGGAGACTGCTTCTTCCTCTCCCACTCCCCTGCTGTGTTCCCTCTCTCGCTGGCTGTCTCTCTGTCACATAAATAAATAAAAAGTCTTAAAAAAAAAAGTGGTCAAGAAATAAAGTAAGGTTTTCACAACATTATTGCGGTTTATGAATAGTCAGATCATGATTACATGTCTGTTTTTCAGTCATTTTTCCCTTGTTGGAGAACATTGCACTGGATCAGTTTCATCTTTTTAAAGGCAATGGAAAATGACGAGTGTATACTATACAGAGCAGAAAGCAAAGTTTTTGCTTGTGAACAAGACTACGTTCAAAAATTTCCAGTAGAGTAACACACAAGCCCATGCAACTTAATGTTTTTGTAAATTCTGTAAATCCTAATTAAATTACTATCCCTCTCTCCGTAATTGCCTGGGCATTAGTAAGGAGATTCTTTAATATTCCTCCCTTTAATTTTTAAATTTTAACTACAGAAATCAATTACATGGCCCATTCTACTGAAAAATCACTGAACACTACTGTGATACATATGGCACTTAACCATTCTGAAATATACAAATCTATATATAAAATCAATTCTCCAATCGCCACGTGGGCAAGTGTATGGTACAATCTCTAAAACCAAAGAACTTATTCTCTCTGATCACATATCATTTCTCTTTATAAGGTGGGTTGTACCTGCTTTGCATAATCCACCACTTGTAAATTCTCTATATTTGTCACGAACAGTTCAACTTTGAAAACATATTGGATCAGGGGAGTCGTGGGCTTATGTTTTTAAAAGCCCGGATTTGCAGTGTTTCTGAGTTCAATGTTCCCTCATGACTGATTTCAAGCTGCCAGCAGGGTGGCTGAACGTGGACTGGAGAGAGATGGACACAATTGCTCTTATGGGCCAGTAGAAACTAGTCCAGCACAGAACTGATTAGCGCCTTAATACTTACGTGTTCATTTTAAAAATCTGATCTTGTTCCCAGAAGTAATGGCCTGGTCTTCCTGTTTCTGGAAGGACAGGGTGGTTTCTATAGAGTCTATTTGCCCCACCATGACACAGGCTTGAGGCCAACTACATAACATGCAAAAATCAGGTGAAAACATTTAATAGTTTCCAAAAGAAATTTCAGTTTTCTGAGATTCTGGATGGAGAGTTGAATTTCAAACACAAATAACAACCTCACCACTGGGCCTTCAGATCCTGACAAATGGGATCATCGCACCTTGTTATCAAATCTTATAAAGCTCTCTTTGATGTAGATCAATATATTAATCATAAATACGAGTTTTGTGAGCTTTACAAATCTTTACTATTAAATGGAGTATTTCACAATATTTGCGCTCAATTTCACATGTAACGGGAAAAATTGAGAGTGACAAAATGTTGCAATGAGTTTGCTATGTTTTCTTAAAATATAAAAATAGATTACAGGCACTATTTTACAAATTAATACGTTACTGAAATTTGGATGTGTCAACTGCCTGTGTTCGAATAAAAAAATACTGATAACAACAAAGAGTGATATACACATTATGTAACTTTTCGGAAATCAAAATCATAAGGGAAAAATGAATAAAGTCTTACTCTAGACAGCTGAGCAGGTTGATCTTTAAGTTTTGGAAACATGAGATTTCTTATGCAAAAACCATGTAATACGAAATTTTTCTACTTAAATAAACCATAATATTAAAAACAAACCATTGGCTAACACATGTATAATAGTAATTTCAAATTATCTTAACTAAATATGGAATTTTTCATCAATATTACATTATTATGCACATCATAAAATTCTACATCCCATGGGACAAATTAAAAGTATAATTTATGTCCAGCGATGAAAAATGTATTTGACAAAGGACTATCATAGTTATACGGAACAACAAAAGTACTAAAGAAACACTGCATGTTGCTGATATCCAAATACCAGTTCAGCCACGTAGGAGTACATAGCCTAATCCAAGTATACTAAGAAATAGTGCAAATCAGGGAGCTGTCCCCTGCAAGGATGACCAATGTTCGTTGCCATCCAGTGTGTCACAACTATGATGCTTTCAGGAGAAAGGAAACTGAAGGCATGTCAGGTCTGACTGATTCTTAGAACCAATGAAAAAAATAAGTTGGGTTATCCACAGGGGGCACCTGATGAAGTACAGAACAATTAGACCAAGTGGTTTCATATACTAATTTGTAAGTTCTTCCTACAATGCAAATATTTGCACTGATGTCAACAACTGCAGAATTGCCATTAATTAATCCTGATCGTAATGCTGATTTTGATGACATTGGTGGTCTCCATTCATCATCATGCTTCTCAAAAGCTGTGTTTTCTCCAAGGAGTCAAATTAGGAGATAAATTGCAATTATAAAATGGGGTGATGCTCTGAAGATTGTTTTAAAAGCAAGTGGTTAAAACTCAAAAACTAAATTGAATGGATTGTAGAGCCATCTAATTAAATTCACAAGTGTCCTGGGCAGCACATTCTGGAAAAGAGTCAAAGAAACAATACCTCAAAGAAGCGACTCATTCTTTTTATCAGATTATGTATCTTCACTGAGAAAATGAGCACTGATTTCAACAATGTTAAAATTATTGTTTTAGCTTTCATGTTACGTAGATCTACTGAAAAGCATAAATGCTTGAAGCTTAGCATTTTAAATCTTTTCCCTATTATTGAAAGTTTACTGTGTTTTTAATTAAAAGGAGCAAAAATGAATTTGATGGTCAACCGGCCAGGGCTGTCAGGGCCTCAGCTGACCAATTTAAAGGTTAATTTCATGAAAAAACACCCTCAACAAAAACATCCAGAATAATGTTCAACCAAATATCTGAACACTTCCCGGCTCAGTCAAGGCGTCACATAAAATTAATCCTCACAGATATTATCCTCTTTGTACATTGCTAGATTCAATTTGTTAAGATTTTGTTAAGAACTTTTATGTATATGTTCATTAGAAATTGGTCTGGTTTTGTCTGTTTTTGATAACAAGGTAACACTGAACTTATACAATGAGTTGGGAATTGTCCCTTCCTCTTATGAGTGGAATCAGTATTATTTATGACTTACATCTTTGGTAGAATTCACTAGTGAATCCATCTGTGTCTGTATTTTTCTTTGAAAGTTTTCAACAATGAATTTAATTTCTTTGATTCCTCTAAGGCCACTCAAGGCATCTATGTTTTACCACGTGCTTTGGGTATTTCAAGGACTATGTCCATTTTATCGAAGTTGTTGAATTTATTGGCCTAAAGTCTGCATCGACCGGGGCCTTCCTAAAACAGACTCTAAGACAAGATGAGACATGCAAAGCTGTATTAGGGAAAATGTGTGTGAGAGAAAATGTGGAAGGAACTGGGAAAGCATGGTACCTTCTGCATCCTGCCTTTCAGAATCCAGCAGCTATGGAAAAAGTGAGCATCATGAAACAGCCATGTTGTCAGAAGCTCCAGCCACATGGAGAGTCTTTGGAACATGAGATACCTTGCGGTTCAAGAGAAGCCAAGGAGTCCAAGGCCCCGGATAAGAGAGGGAGTGATGCAGCCTTGAAAGTGGGTCCTCTAGCCCTGGGCACTCCAGCTGACACCATGAAAATGACAGAACTGTCAAGCTGAGCCCTCCTTGAATTTCCTTACCCATACAACTGCAGCAAAACCAAGTCATTCTTTTGGAAAAGCTAGTTAAGCAGCAATAAATAACTGAAGTCAGAAAGGTGAAGGGAGAGAGAAGTTTCCAGTCATCCGTCTAGAAGCCAAGCATATCCAACCGCCAAAATTGGAATGTAAAGGGGAAGCTGCTAGAGAATTCTATGAGAAGCTGCTGTCTCTTTGGGTCCACATTAAGTATCTAGTGAGGTGCCCAACATTGCATCTGATTGCCAGGGCTACGAGGCACAGAAAAAGAGCTGGACACAAAGTATAGGAGAAAAAGAACAAGCACTTTTGTGTTTGTCTGCCGCCACATCTAATCACCGTACTTCAGAATGCAGTGGCTGCTGCTTTACTTCTGCTTCTCAAATTTTTCACAAGCTCCTCTTCGGGCCAACTCTAAGTGAACCCTACATGGGAAGAGGTACTGGAAACATCCTTCCCAATATAAACACGTTAATAACGGTATGATTCAGCACACATAGAATTTTTAGAATCAGCTTATCAAGTTCCATAAAAATCCTTGCTAGGATTGTAGTTAGAAATATATTAAATTGAAAGATGTATTTGGGGACAATGCCTATTTTTGTTATTTTAAGTCTTCTGATCTATGAACATGGCAATATACTTTTTTGGTCCTGGTCCGTACTCATAGTGGCTCATCTGAGGATTCAAGTACTTCTGTATTTCAAATTCAGAAACAAAACTGCATTTCTATTTTCCAGCCTAGCCTCCCGGCCATTTCCTCTGTACTCTGTTTCTGGAATTCTTCTCATCACATCTTAGAAATTCTAAATTTATTTTCCACACTTTCTCAATTGTTCAATAAGTCTCTTTTATTTCATTGACAACTTAAAATTGATTCTTTTTTATCTTAAAACATGTTTGTTTCATTCGTAATCATCTTTTGTTCATCTTTTTTTTGTTCACTTACAACATTTTTCCCTCATTATCTTAAATACACTTAAATATACTTACGGTCTATGTCAAACTGTTCCCAGAAAATCAATTTCAACGCAAGTAAATTCATGTTTTGATTCTTCATTTTGTTAGATGCCATTCTTACTGATACATTTTTCTTTCTTCAGCTTTCAAGATCATTTGGAGGCCGTGGCTTGTTTCCCTTTGCTTTGGACTCTCCCCGACTTCCTGTTTTGCCTCCAGCCACATGGTGTCATTGGGATAAGGCAAATCAAGTCCATTGGGATGCTCTTTGTTCTCCCACTTACCTAAACCCAAAGAAGTCTGTAAATTGTGTATCCAGACGCAGGATGTCTCCTTTTTGTTTTTTTAAGCCTCCTCTCAGAGGGTAAATGAGCACTTTCTAGAACCTAGTATCAGGCAGTGATCTTGTTTCTGGGTTTGTTCTGCATGGAATTCTTGTAGGGAATACTACCAATGGAAGCTTCATTCTCAAGCACTCCTCTCTGCCTCTGATCCTGGAGCACACCAAGCCTGGGGATTCATCCCAGCTCCTGTTTCTGTACACCTTCTAGAAGATATCAAACTGTGCCCTTCTTCTAATTATCCAATGTTTTCACTTACTCTGCTGCATGTTTCTTAGGCTTCAATTTCAATTTACAAGCATTTTGCTTCTTCTTCTTCTTTTTTTTTTTTTACATCTTCACTAATTATCAAGCCAAGGGGAGATTTATTTATACCAATGTTTGTCAATGAGCAGAGTGTGTGGTTTCCATTGACACCACTCTTTCTCTACTTAATATGACTCTGTATTCATACTTCCCACTGTCTGCTAAGCTTGTATTTAATATGGATCCATTCGGCTGAACTGGTCTCTAACATAAGAATTTGTAAAACTACAGTCTTCAGAATGCATTGTTGATACCACTTTTTCTATCCCACTCCCACCAACAAGCCTGAATTTTCAGAGTGATACCTTCTCTTCTGTTACAGTCGTCCTTTCTCACTAACATCTAATCCTTATTTCTGGCACAGATGATTACTGGAACACACTGTCTCTGTGTATGAAGAAAGGTGCTTGGTGTGAGGACAGGAGAAATATTCTGGTTCACTTGCAACACAGCAGCTATACAGTAATGGTAGACTCCAATTTTCTTTCTTTTTTAAAATGTTACTTAAATTCCATTAGCCAATATATAGTATATCATTAGTTTCAGAGGTAATGTTCAATAATTCATCAGTTGCATGTAACACCCAGTGCTCATCCCATCACATGCCCATCACCCACTTGCCCCATCCCCCCACCCACTGTCCAGTTTTCTTAACCCTAAGGACAGACTGGGAGAAGAGCAGGGTGGGCATGGGCCGCTCCTGTGGTTTGCATTCACTTCTATTACTTTTACTTAATTGAGTAATCCATTATGGTTAAGGTATTTGAAATTCCTCCCAAATTCTGGCAATGGGTTAATTTACTACCCTAGTTTATGGTGTTGGTTCGCAAGCGAGGAACACTCTTCATGGATATCTTACGAGTAAGTTAGGATAGAATATGCCAGTCACCACTAGTCATTTTAAAATGAAACAGACAAGGCCTGATGCACAGAGCTTCATGGTGTGAGCAACGTTTTCTGAGGAGGGCATGTGCGTAAAGTACTATGGGGACAGTAAACCAATTGCCTTGATGAGAAGAGAGGCTTCACTGAGCACTACTGTATGCACTCTCGTTTTTCTGCTTCCCTGAGAACCGTTGATTCTTTTCTTAATTGAATTTCTATTTACTTCAACTGGTTCTTCTGACATTTTTTTACAAATCCTCCTATGCGAGTACTGGAAAAAATTTACATCTGTGCTACAAGAATCCCAGCTTTGTATATTTTTCACGCTTGGTCTTATATAGAAACTTGGCTTAACTGCTCGATCTTTCCCATTAATTTAATCAATATGTTTTGTGTTACCTTAATGAAAGCCTGGGATGAATTGGTGAGGTCTATAAGATAGTCAATGCAGCTTTGTAAGTGTACATTTGAGCTTTTTTGTTTCGTTCCTCTCTCTGCCCTTCCAATTAAACTGGAAATTTTGTATTCTGCCCTGGAATTCAACTCCCTACCCCCAGTACATTTTTAGTAATGTTATCTCCATTCCTGACATAGTGCAAAGCAAGCAATTCACCCCATTTCATAGGGAGCTGACATAATTTAAAGCCCTCCTAGTGCTGTCTATTTTGGCATTGGTTCCTACAGGGTCTACAGGGGCTGAAACATGAAATGCTTTCTGCAAATCTGCTGTCTTCTTTGTCACTTAAGAAAGTGCCTTCCAATTTTTCAAACTTAATTTCTCCTATTGTCTTTGGCGCATGTGCAGTTTTGTTCATTGAAAGTTTGTTCAGAAGAATTGAGTGTTAGCATTCATGGCAGTGATGGAATCATGTGAGCTAACGGAGGTTGTAATTTAGCCAGTAAGACAGGGATAGAAGAAAAGTACTAATCCTTTTGGTTACATTCTTTCTTTGCACTTTGCCTACTTTTTAGAAAAATCTTAGTCCCCACAAGCCCTGCTGCCCAGGGCAACATCTTACACATAGACAGCATAGTTGGCTTTCAGTAATAGGAGCTTTTTTATTTTTTAATTGAAGACATTAAGAAGAACTTTTTTTAATTGAAATATTTTCTGTATGCTTGGACTAGGTGAAAAGTAAAGCAGTTGATGTGCTATATATCTAGTGAATAAAAATAGAAACCAATGGCATGTAGGAGAAGGCAAGTTATCACCCAGAAAGGAAGAGTTAGAACGTAAGAATGCGCATAAAATACTGTTAGCATCTTATCTTGTCTATACAATGACATACCTTGTATGCTGATTGGAGAAACGTAGTCTTCACTAACCCCAAGTGAGTGAACACCGATCTTTCATTATTTTTGTTTAAATTCCTATGTCATGTCCCAACTGTGCCAGGAATTAGCTTTGGAGCACATTTTGAGAGGTTCGAACTTACACACGCTTTCGTGACTTACCTTCCTTTCTACAGATGCTATTGGGGGACGGACACAGATGTCTCCTCACTCCTTGCTCGCACTGCTTACGCTTCCCTCTCCTTGCAAGACCTGCTCCCTGCCTGTCCTGCATGCTGGCACCATTTAGAGCATGTTCTAGAGACCCTAGCACCCCCCCCCCACCTCCGCTCCAGGAGGTGAAGGGAAGAATGGGTAGGGGCAGAGGGCAGAGCGTCTTCGGCTCTACTCAGGGCCCTTTTCTCTAAGAGGCCATCCTGTTCTGAAAGGCCCAGACGCAGTATCACTTACCCTGACTGGATTTCTGCATCCCGCCCACCTTCCCTCAGCCCACTCGAGTTATTGTTTAAAGTAACCAAACGGGGCACCTGGGTGGCTCAGTTGGTTAAGCAGCAGACTCTTGATTTTGGCTCAGGTCATGATCTCAGAGTCCTGGATTCGGGTCCAAGGGTGGAGCCCCACATCGGGCTCCTTGTTCCGTGGGGAGTCTGCTTGAGGATTCTCTCTCTCCTTCTCCCTCTGCCCCTCCCCTTGCTTGATCTCTCTCTCTTTAAAATAAATAAATAAATAAATCTTAAAAAAAAATAAAGCATGTGTGTCATGAAACACACAGAGAAGCACCTAGAATCTTGTGTTTCTACTACAGCATAAGTAAAATATATTCCGAATACCCACTATCAGTCATTATCACCTGCACTGCCTCAGTTTTTCTAAAGGCTTTGGGAAAAAGGAGAGAGGGGGAGAAAGAGAGAGAAAAAACGCAGACACCCCTACTCTAAGACTTCACCCCTACTGGTTACTGTCTTATGTACATCCAGTCCAGAGATCTCAGTGTTTTGAGGTGCTTTGATATCTCAGGTCCTGTCCTTCCAGTTATTGTCCTGCTAAAAGGCTTATAAGGATATAGAGAGGTGTAATATTACATATATATTATGATCTTAGTGTTTTTTGTTCCATGCAGAAGCCTCCTTTCTACTTCTATGCTATTTCTTCCACGTAAAATATATTATCTCAGGTTATAAAGAAGAGATGGAAGATAAAACAGTCAAAATATTGACTTCTGAAACCCTGTTGAGCTGAAGGGTTAAACAGTTATTTTCAAAGAATATAGACACAAAAATTGCCTCATTGAAGCAGCTGGAGAACAGAATCCTAGGGAAAGAAGATGTTTATGTGCTGGCAGCCCTGGAATATGTCTCAACACCCCCCACACCATATCAGCAAATCGCAGATATGAACCTCAAGGCACAAATGGATGCAAAGGGGTGACTTTTTGGTATAACTCAGTTTAATTTCATTTGGGGCCCCCAGTCCACTGGGTTGGTTAATAATGTAATCTCATCTAGTCGACAATAATTCATACTCATTTTAGGACACCGGATTTAATTTATTTTGTGAATGGTATATAGTATATCAGCTCTGTAATGGCAGAATGAATGGAAACTAGTCCCAGTCATCGATACTTATTGTTATTGGCATCCCAGGTCCCCACAGATCCCTGCTTTGCCCATCTCCCCCTGACCACAAAGCTCCCACTCTTGGCATCTGTTTACATACTCTGAGACCCCAGGTGCTTTTCTTTTCAATGCTGGGCTGAAGCGCTCAAGGATCCTGAGGCTGGTCTGAACCCTTGACTCGGAAAGGGCCCAGGCATTTTTGGTCTATTCCTCCAGAACCACACGGAGTCAGGGCTCTCTATGAAATTTGTTATCTTCCCAGTTACCACCCCAGATGCAAGTCAGGGGTATTTTCTGTCTCTGGAACCTCAACCTTAAATGAGGGTTCTGCTGGGTTCTGTCTCGTGAGGAGTAGACACATGCAACATGCTTTCTCAGGGATCCACCATTGTTTAGCACTCTTAATTCCAGGATTGACTTTGAGCCCTGGGGAACATTTGGCAAGGTCTGGAGATACTTTTGGTTGTCAATGTGGACAAGGGTACTGTTTTCTAGTGTACCGATGCCCAGAATGTTCCTAAACATTCTATCATGCTCAGGATGGCTCCCACCCTCTTTTGGCCACCTCGTCCCAAAATTTCAGTAGCGTTGAGGTTGAAAAACTCTGCTTTAAAACTGTGTGAAATGATCACACAACGCTGATAAATTCCGTGTCTCCCGTAATACACCACTCACTGTTGACGTTTGCAATCGTAAACCTCAGGTGTGAGATACGATGCTATGGACCAGATCTGTGATACTGCTGCCAGTCAGAATCTAAAGGAAATAAATCCTTCTTCGAGACACTTTAAAAGTGCCATTTTGGTTGCAGTCAAAGTTCACAAGCGCTCCACAGGCTACAACTGTTATTTTGTTATGTAAAGAAGGTTATTATTGAACTGAAAGTAAGAAAATATGACGGGAGATAAAATTATTTTAATGGATGTGAGTTCACTTCTGTTTGCCTTTAATGTATGGCTCTAATTAGGTAGTTTTCTACTAACATCTCAGTAACGATGGCATTAGGCGCCTCCTCCTCCTAACTTCAAATTAAAGTAATTGAAGTGTAGGAAGCAGACGGAAGTTCTCTGATGCTACGGTTCAGTGACAACCAGCCATCTCCCAGACCTTCCCCTACATGTAATATAAATCCTTCTGCCCTCAAGAAATTAAAGTGCCAAAAAAGAAAAAGAAAACTTACCTTGAAGAAATCCTGATGAGAACTTCCTAACGATAAGATTTGTCACCAACATACGTGTTCTCGTAATAAAAATAAATTTTCCGCGCACATTTCAAGATTTTATTACTTTGTTGAATAACATTTAAATATGTTAGACTTTGTAAAGTTCCCTTCACAGTCATTTACCTTAATAAGAGCTGCTGTTCATATTTGGGAGAGTAATAAAGATGCATAGTTTCTATAAAATAGTTTTAAGTTTTTCTTATATATAAATAAATGATAAACATTTACTTCTCTTAAAAATCCCTCTGGAGGAAATATATATATTGTTCTCCCGGGAATGTATTAATGCAATTTAGTGGACTCAATTATAAGCTTGCAAGTTTTAGTTCTTTGGACAAAACACTTCATTTCTTCGCGCCTCAGTTTCCTGCCTGGCTAAATTAAAGTAGTGGCACCTGGCTTTCTCCCAGGGATAGTTCAAAGAGCACTAAAACATTTCCAAGGGATTCAACAGCACAGATTGTCATATAGCCTGTTATTTAGTGATACAAGAGCCAAGAGGAAATTAGACTCAGGGGGAGCCCGAAGCTATTACACATACACTCCTGACCATGAGGTGCATAGAAGAGGTGCACTCATTCCGTGCCATTGCCAAGGGCAAGCCCGCGTGGCAACATGGGTATAGCAGTTCAATACAGCCTGCCGCCCTGAGACACATATTCTGAACAAATGTTTGTGCTTGATCTGTATATTTGACTTCCAGGTAGACCCTCTAACATACACACTTTTCAGCCACCAAAGGCAACTCCAAATTAACATAAACTGAGTAAAAATTGTCCACAACTTCCGAGTCATGCTTGTATTAGTCACTTCTCAAGCCAGATTGTCATGCTTAAATTTCCCCTACGTAGAAATTCTAGAACCTTCTACAGACCCTCCAGCAACACCATTATCTTACCTAGTTGAAGGGATATAAAATAGTTGTGTGGTTGTTCGTAGAGTATCTGAAAACCGGTTGGTTGGCCACGCTATTTCACAACCCCTAACTAGTACGTGTCACCACCACCCACCGCGAGACAGTGGGATGGTACACTGCATCCCCTTCATGCCTGTGTTGGAATCAAAGGGGGATTCTCCAGCTATGTTCTAACCTTGCACTTCCACCTCATTACCTTTGTCAACGAGAGCTTAAGGCAGCTTGATCCTTGTCATTCCCCCACCCTTGCCAACTCTATCCCGGTAAGAAGAGTAAGAGTCAAGTTCATCACAGAGTTTTCATAGCTGCCTCTCCTTTTGAGGGAGAATGATTTTGTTTTCTGAGGTCAAAGGAATTATAGAATTTCACAGTGAGAGAACTAATCATTTTTGTTCTTACTTGGCTGAAGGACAAAGCTTATGACTGTTGTTTAAAATTCTGTTGTATCCAATATATACAGCAATCTGTTTGCTACCAAAGTGCTCATTTTTCAGTTGATGGCCCATATGGTTACAGACCCCGATAAAAATAAGGGGCTGAACTGGGATTCACATGCTTTGCCTTAATACCCATTAAGTTGCTCTTTAGGTATTCCTATGGGTTGCCTAAAAATAGAAACACCCTTACAGATAAAATTATTCCAATCCTGATGAATCCATTCACCCCAAGTTCAATGCAAAACACGGTATTGCATGTGGGAAAAATCCCAAAAACTGGGGAAATAAAAGGAGCTTTATAATAAAAATACCGTTTTCAAGGCCAGAATAGTCATATTAATTATGCAACCAGTGCTACTTTGCTTAAATTACCTCAGCCTCTGCATATGAAGAACCTTATTAAATAGTTATGTCCCTGTATATTTAAAGAAAGAGAGTTTTATTCATTTGATTAAACTATTTTTATTGTGTAGGATTGCAGTATCATAATCCTGGTATTAAATATCTCCTTCCACCTCCCCTCTCCTTCTCCACCTCCCCAGCAAGGGACAAAAGGAAGAAAATGAGTATTACTTCATTCACACAATCTTGCCAAGCAAAGTAAATACATGAAATTTCTAGAGGGTTTTTTAACAAAAAGCAGGGAGGGGAATCAGTATAAGATTGCCAACTGCTCCCCGACAAAATTTCCTCCTAAGCACTTCAGCCTCCCTGTATTTGTTTAAAGCCATTCCGAATACCACCCAGATACTTTCCACTTGCAGTATGAATTAATTTTAGCTGACAAAGCGGAAGTCTCCACTCATCCCCAATTCTCATCAGGTGAGCAAGTTACCCCTTCCAGAGGAAGAAACTGAGGTTGCTATTCATTCTCCTTTGCTCTTTTGGTGGTTCTAAAAAAACTAATGAGCTCTCTTTCCTTGGAACAAGTTCTTTTCAAGAGAGAAGCGCCTTCATGTCCCTATAAAGATAGTCAGCCTAAAGCGCATTGCTTGTATTGAAAGCCAAGAATGTTAGAACCATATGCAAAGCTTAGCTAACATTCAGCTTTTTATGAATCACTTTTTTTTTTCCTGTGGGTGTTTTGAAGCTTATTTATTACACTGTCACCAATTCCTTTGAGGAGCTTCTCGAGATGGGAGTGTGAAACACTCCCTGGCCTTTGGAGCAGGAAAGAGCTCATTAAAATGGGAAAGGAAGATGGCGGATCCTCCTTGGACCTTCCCTGGTGTGATCCTGACAAAACAGACCCGGGAGTTAGGGTAAAATGTAATGCCTCCTACAGAGAGGTCAACCATACGATCTTGACTATTCCATATAGGGACACATCAACGTGAGGCTAATGAAACTCAAAGCAATGTAGCCTATTTCTATTGAACATTTGATTAATCATAGGGTCACTTCAAAAATAACATTAACCTTAGGGATAAATATTCAGGCATCGTGTAGGAGGTGCTAAAATGAGCTCTGGGTATTTTTCTCTAGTGATTAACAAAATGTCCTGAGTCAATTCAACTCTCTCATTTTGATAAGCTACTCAAGAGACAAAGGAGTAATTTCCTTTTTTAAAAGAAATAAAATCATAAATGAGTAGGAGGGAAATTTTAACTTAATGTTCTACTGGAGACTGACAGAGATTTAGACAATGCCAACATTGTAGAATATTAAAAGTAATAGTTAATATTTAGGAATGAAATAAATTAGATAACTGTTTTTTTTCAGCAAAGTGCCTTTCAAGTTTTGAACGCTTAAAACGCTAATTTTAAAAGCAATTTATTTAGCATTTTTGGAGCATATGGAATGCAAACTAATTCAACATAGGAGGAAGGCTAAAAACAGGAGTGTCATCAGGGGGCAATGGGCCGACCCACTGGTTCAGAAGGAAAACTATATGACAGAAAGTAAAGTTAACAAACTTAGGTATTCTGGAAACTTTTATGTAAAAAAAATAAAATGTCCAAAGAACCTATAATTAACTTATGTGTTTTTGGTGAAATAACCCACTTCCATATCCTGTTTTTAGTGTGAGCTATGGGAGAGATGGAATTGGCCAGTACCTAAAGCCTCAACCCATTTTAAAAAGATTGGGTAAACTTCGGAAGTGTTAGGAGCCCACAAAGATGTCAAGGGATTAAAAAATCCCATGGTGCATAACACTGGGATATTAACCAATTATGGTTTGAACCACTGAGACAATCCAAAGCTTCTTTTCCTTTTTCAGGGTAAAAAAAAAAAAAAAAAAAAAAAAAAAGATTGAGTACCTAATCGCTTTTACCATTTACCTTTCAGTTAATAGGTGATGGCCTTCTGTTTGTGTGAAAATACAAATTTAAGTTTTTAAAGTTCACATGACACGCAACTTTGCTTCCTGTATGTCTGGTATTTAAAAATTGCATGGTTTTCTCTTCAGCCAACAATTTAGAATATTTGTACTAAAAGCTTTCCTCAGAATATTCAATTATTAATTAATTATGATCTAGCTTTTCTCACAGGTTCATTTAAGAAATGAGATATTTAAGAGTCAGTCTAATGGCCATATTAGCTATATATTCAACTCCATTAGTGAATTAGAGGAGACACACAGAAATCAAAGTGTTCCTGAACCATGTTGTCTCAACTGCTACAAAAATGCTTCTCCTTATTATGAAAATGTTTGGTACATGCATTATTTATTTGAACAGCATTCGTGTCTTTGTGAAAACCAGAATCAAAAACATTAACCACTGCGTTATCAAAGGTCTCTCAGATGACCACCAACCTCCCTCGTTATCTTGGTTAGTTTCTTGGGGGAAAAAAACCAAACTGTATCTCGGTAAATCAAATTCTAAGATGGAGGCCAATGTGTTCTCTTTTAACCTTGGCTTCCAAAAGAGTTACAAGCTAATTTAGTGTCTGACTGTGTTAATCTGTTCATGCCCAGCACACATTTACAACCATCTCTGTTCCATTTAACGTGACCTCTGGGGACACCTGGGTGGCTCAGCTGGTTAAGAGTCTGTCTTCGGCTCTGGTCTTGATCTCCAGGCCCTGGGATGGAGCCCAGACACCACATCGGACTCCCTTATCCCTCTCCCTCTGCTCTTCCCCCTGTTTGTACTCTTTCTCTCAAATAAATAAAATCTTAAAAAAAAAAAAAAAAACCAGCAACAACAAAAAACATGACCTCTAGTCTGTTTTTGAAACCCATTTGTTAAGAAATACTTTAAATACAAGAAAATGTACTCACTTTTTAATTGTACACTTTGATATTTTTGACAAATACATACAACCCTATGATTACAACCAAGATACAGAACATCAACATTGCCTCAAAAATTTGCTTTGTGCACCTTTATTTTCAATTGTCCTGACTCAGGTTCAAACAATCTGTTTCCTGCACTAAAATTTACTTTGCCCATTCTAGAATTTCATATATGTGGAAATATACAGATATTTCTTTGGGTCTGGCTTATTTTGCTTTGAATCATATCTTTTAAATTTCAACCATATTCCTTTCATTTTTCCAAGTGAAATGTCTGTGATTTTTCTTAAATGTATTCCCCAGTAGGTAATGAGTCTTTTTTTTGGGGGGGGGGCTGGCTTTTATGATTTCTTTTTCCTTATCACTACTTTTCAGAACTTGATATGCAAGGCATTGGTGTGGTTTTCTTTGTCTTTATTCTGCCTCTTGGTTCTGTGAGTTCATAGTTTTGTTCCGTTTTTTTAAAGGAAACTTCTGGTTTTTATTTATTTAATGTTTTTTTTGCTTTTGCTTTTGTTTTTGTTTTTGTTTTTTACTTCATACCATGGGACTCCTATTTTCTGCATGTTATTTCCCATACGTCACTTTACTAAAGCTCTATTTAAAAATTGTTTAAGTCTTTTCTCTCTCTCTGCTTGAGTTTTGCTGGTTTTCATTGCTATGGTTAAAAGTTTGCCTGGTTTTTCATCACACTCTAATCTGCTATTAATCCTATGCAGAAAAAAAATCTTCATTTCAGATACTATAACTTTCTCCTTTAGAAATTTCATTTGCTTCATCCCCCACCCCCCCAAACAAGTCTACTTTGTTCTTCCTTATGTTCATGTCTTTCTTTAAATTTTTGGCAAGTTGCCTGCTCTTACCCAGTAGTTTCATCCTCCCTGCATTTCTAGGAGTGTTTCAATAGACTAATTTTTTCCTGGTTATATCTTCCTCTTTCATGATCGATCTGGTGATTTGTATCCAATTCTGAACATTGTATACGTTAAGTTGTTAAGTGTCTCAATATTGTTTTCTTCCTGCAGAGAATATTGCATGTTGTTTTGTCTCAGTTAAACTACTTGAAGTTCATCTTGATTATTTTAAAACTTGTTTTTAAATTTGTTAGGGTGGAGCTAAACTATTCTTTACTTCACGGCCAGGTGTTACTATCATTGTGTTACATTTCTGGGACCTCTACCGAACAAACTTGATTGTCGAGGTCACAGCATTGTGGCTGGTCAGAACTCACACATGACTCGGTCCTAGATGAAGTGTGCAATTTGTTCTGCTGGCAGTTCCTGGTTGTTGGTCTTGTCTCATGGTGTTTCCCTACACGTATGTGAATTAATATTCAGCAACAGACTCAAAGAGATCATGCAGATTTCTGGGGTGCCATTTCTGTGTGGCTCCCTCTGCCACATGCCTGATGTCCCCACTGCATCAGCTGCCCCCACACTAATTTCTGTCTTGTTGTCCGTCAGAATTCGTGTTCGGTTTGGGTTCTCTTCCCTGCACTGTGAGCCAAAATATGCTTCGTGACAGAGAGTCATGGTGTTTGTAGGGCTCGCCTGGTCTGTTACTCTTTTCTCAGGGACCAAAGTCCTACACTGCCTGTTGATGAGTATCTGAAAACAGTTGTTGCATACATTTTGTCCAATTTTCTAGTCGTTTTACAGAAAGAGGGCAAGTCAGCTACCAATTAATCTGTCATGGTAGAAGTCAAAGTCAGCAGTCTGTTTTATTATTAGAATTTCTTTAGTTATATCATATTTAATCATTTAAGCCATGACATATAGTTTTGGAATACAACTATATAGTCTATATAAATCCATAAGAAATGTTCTGAGAAAATGGAGAAATATATTTTTGACCCAGAGACCTAAGAGCTTTTAATTATTCCTTCACTTTCATAAACTTTTTGGTGACTACTTATGTTTTAATTCCCTTAAGAGCCCAACAGATAGACATAAAAGGAGATTCAGACTTGACAAAAAGATAATTTCTTATTTTTCAGATGAGAAAATATTAAAGGTATCTTCCATGGAACTTTTAGAGTCAGCTTCGCTTGGAGCTTTTAAGAAGGGAATAGACATCAAATGCTTTAGATGCCCATTTACCTAAAAACAGGAGGGTGCTTTCCAGTGTTGTGATTCTTTAACTGCAAAATATTCAAACACATGTTGAACTTTCCTGTGGTTTTACTGCCACAGAAATTGTAAAACATTATTATTGCCGAACTTAATAAGAAAAGACATCTTTTCAAATAAAAATCACAAACAATATTTTAATTATGTAAGCCTAAGATAATTGGAATTTGCTTTTGTAAAATAATTGTATCATCTATGCTTGAGTACTCACACCCTTTCTCATCCTTCTAAATAAGCCAGGTATGACCTGAAGGCAGCAGGACTGAGAAGAGGGAGAGTGGCCAGCATCTGGAAGTAGGTATTGTTGCCAGATAAAACCTAAGGGTCACTCCTCCAAATAGAGTTTTAAGTGGTATGGTTTAAAGAACACCATCGATAGGTATACATTTTCTTTTTTTAATGGATTTATTGATCACATTATTTCAGTTATACACGGTGTCCTAGACAAATACTCTGCAGTCAACATTACCCAATCTGCAGAACTTGCTCAGGGTCAAGAAGGAGGGGGGTTTGGTGATACCTTCCATGGAATTCCCACAGGAAATTTCCCTTTCACAGATATTTTACACACATTTAAGAGGCCTACTCAGACCTCTTTGCCAACTTACTAAAACTCTTGATAAAAATCTGGTTGTAGGGGCACCTGGGTGGCACAGTCGTTAAGCGTCTGCCTTCGGCTCAGGGCGTGATCCCAGCGTTCTGAGATCGAGCCCCACATCAGGCTCCTCCGCTGGAAGCCTGCTTCTTCCTCTCCCACTCCCCCTGCTTGTGTTCTCTCTCCCTGGCTGTCTGTCTATGTCAAATAAATAAATGAAATCTTAAAAAAAAAAAAATCTGGTTGTATAAATGGCATTGGGGTAATATATGGCCTGTAATGTTTGTACCACTGGCTTCTTTTTGTCCTTCAGAAATCAGTTTAAATCTGACTTCTTCAAAAGAGCTTTTTCAAACTGCCAAGCTAAAGGAGTCATTCTCTATAACATCTCTTCATTCTAACCCTCTACCTGGGACTTACCGTTACCCAATATTTTTATTAGTTTGTTTGCTTCCTTCCTTCCTTGTTCAGTTATGCATAGGTTCCAGTCCTCAGTCCCGTCTCAGAGACAGGAATAAAGAGGACCAGAACATGGCAGCAATCATTGTTTTGCTTTTGGTTGATTGCTACTACATGTTTTTCAGTAGTCATTTTATGATTGCCCATGAGAATTAATCATAACGGACAATTAGAGTTGTTCTCATAAGTTATAATATTTAACTTTGTAGTTTGTCCAATTAAGGCGACTGGAGTAGGAAAAAGACTGAGTATGGGTTTTAGAAACAAGTCCTCCCGGGGAATCAGGAAACAGCGTTTAGGTGATACAGGTTCAGGAAATAAAGTGTAGGTCCACAAAGCATGTGCTACTGTGTTGTTCTGATACAAAGTACTGAGCAAATGGAAACATCAAGGGCATTAAGTGAAAGACATCAACATGCCCTGAGAGGCAGGCAGTGAGGAAAGGTCAAGGACATCTCTCTGTAGGCCACTTGGTCCTATGTAGAAGGTCAAGAGAGCAACAACGCAAGACAAGGTTTTGGAGGAAGATGAAGGAACTAAACAAGTCCCATTTCTCAAGAGCTGAGACGACTAAACACTTCGCATTTGGCTGCAAGCCCATAGCAGCCGACACCCCCAGAGCTGAGTGAAGGCTCATGAAGTTGAGTTAGATGTTTTAAGAGCAGGCTCTGGAATCAAATACTGGTTTGCAAGTTTACTTGCAAGATAATTTTGATCCATTACTTTAGTTTTCCAAACCTGAGTTTACTCATTGCTAAAATGGAATGACATCTACTTCATTAGGTTGTTGGAAGCATTAAGGAGAATCTATGTAAAGGACGGAGCCCAGAGCATGTGGGCTGGTGAATACTATACAAAGTGTTACTCTAGGGGCGCCTGGGTAGCGCAGTCATTAAGCATCTGCCTTCGGCTCAGGGCGTGATCCCGGCGTGATGGGATCGAGCCCCACATCAGGCTCCTCCGCTATGAGCCTGCTTCTTCCTCTCCCACTCCCCCTGCTTGTGTTCCCTCTCTCACTGGCAGTCTCTCTCTCTCTTTCAAATAAATAAATAAAATCTAAAAACAACAACAACAACAACAAAGTGTTACTCTAATGATTATCAAGGCTTGCAAGCCACAGTCAGCCAAAAGGACTGAAGTAGGTTGGAGGCAGCCCTTTTGTATAGTATTGGGTAGTAGTGGGGAGTTCAAACTGCAGAGAGCAGGGTCTCTTCTGACATTCTTTGGACTGCATGCTTACTTAAGGACCCTAAGATGATTTTGCCTAAGACCTTCATGCTTCATGGAGAAGGGGTCCAATGCAGAATGTGAGCATTAAGCATTAAGCTATTTCAGTTTTCAATTATTGATCACTACAGAAGTTGCAGAAGGGACATAAGTGAAGATCAGAATGTAAACACTATCCACTAAAATAATAATTTGATGTAGAACTGTCTCTCTATAGGTTCACGTGAAGCCAAGATATGTAGCCATTGGCAGACCTTGGAAAGAAATCTACTACCTGTTAAGAGACATCATAGAGTGGATATTGGGCTGTTCTGGTTTAGCAACAAGATTTCATTATTCTTGGATGTGGGATACAAATAATTATCATCTTTTAAACCATTGCAAAGCATTATTTCTTTTTCAGTGGCTACCACTGAATAAAAGGTAGCTCTGTATCATGAAAAAAATAATTTAAAACTAAAACCAGGGATAATTGAATTCTGAGCAAAAGTTACCTTTTAAACAATGAGGTAGTACTCAATATTGTCCTCAGGGAATTTATGAAAACACAATTTGATTTTGTGATCCAAGAAAGAATTCCAAGTTTATTGAGAATGTTCTGAGCATCACAATTTTTCACTTCAAGTAAGAAAGAGAAAGAATTGATCAGTTTTAAATAATTCTAACATTTAAAGGAGAAAAAGAATAGTAATTAGCAATAGTAATTAGCTTTAAGAGCACATTTTTTATTATCATTAAAAACACTGCATTGTGTGTCCAAATTGCAGTATGGAAATTGCTCATTAGCAAATGACTGATTTTGTTACTGTAACAATTCAGAGACAATCCAAGACATTTCTTAGAGGATGTGTCAAAGAAAACCCCATTAGGAATGATTTGGGACACCTGAAGTCCCTTGGCCTTGAAGCCCTCCACAGTGACCTATATTTGTGAAAGGGAAGCACAGCTAGAGACACTAGTGTCTTCTCGGTGAGGACATTTTCAGTATTTCTCCAAGTAGGTGTTTCAGCAGCTGCTGATGGAAACATGAATTTGCAGACACATTCAGCAGAGAGAAATGAGGTATTTTGACTGAGATATATTATCCTGTCCTGCTTTGTAGCAAAAAGGCAGTAAAGTGTTTCTGCAGGGTCAAGTAACAGAGAAGTCATCAGCTAGGGGAAGGCAAGGCATTCATGCAGCAACATAATAGAGTGGACAGAATGTGAATTAGGCAGAAGTCAAGGATACAAAGGGAGGAAAAAAGCAACAGTCCACGAAACAGAAGGCCTAGGGCCCTGTGCACATGGCTCATATTAGAAAAGGAGATTTTACTAACAGATTCAAAACCAGCCAGAGTATACAGCTATAAAGGTGTCCTGCTGGAGGAGGGCGCTCTGTCTTTATTTGCTCTCCTTGGGGAGGACCTGGTGACTTCTAAATGAATTTGGGAAATGGGAAGAAAGTCCTTCGGGATGGTCTTCGATACTTGCCAAAAAAAAAAAAAAAAAGAAAAGAAAAAGAAAAAATCTATGGTGCTGCAAGGAGAGATCCTCTCTGAGACAGATACAGCTTGTCAACACGTAGCTACTGGTATAAAGAACAGATCACTAGGGCCACGCCAAGAAACCTGACCTGTGGGAATGCTAGTGTTCACTACAGTGCAAACTCCTTCATTGGCTGGGGGTTTTCTTCCCCTTTTATTCTCCCTGGTTTCTCATTTACACAGCCAACATTTATGAGCATCTAATATATGCCAAGACCTATGCTGGAGATTCAGACTTGAAAGACACCTCTCCCTATAGGAAATTTCGATGAGAATTGCAGAAAATGAAGTCATATTACTGTTCTCGTGCAGACAGTGCATTGGTAAATTCTGGAATAAGGGTGCTCATGGTGCATTTGTGATTCTACTGCTGATCCTGTTGCTTATGTGACTGCGCTGGTCTTAGATTATAATTTTAGAGAAGGGAGCAAAATAAAGACAGGATCGGTTTTCTTTATTTTCTAAACCTTTAACACAATAAATGAGGTAGTCTGCTCTTTCATTTGGAGAAACTCAAATCTTTGGTAAAGCCCCCTTTAAAAAAAAATAGCATGTATATAGCTTTTAAGTAGCATGGATCTAATTCATCAGAATATTACTAAAGTGCACAGGGGATAAACTACAGTGTTCTTTTTAGCTTTTAAAAAGACATTGCCAAGGTGATTTACATAATTGAGATTCTGTATTTATAACTACAGATGTGCCACAAAATTCAGGCTAGCAGCCAGACTGTCAAAACTCTCAGCACTTTCATGAAAAGAAAGGTTTTCCCAAATCCTCACTGGTTCCCACATAAATAAAGCTGTTTTGGGAAACAGAAAAATAGATGGGAGGTCTTTACATTTTAAAGCACCTGCAAAGAAACAAAGCACTATAAAAAATATGTAAAAAGATGGTCAAATAGAATACATAAAGACCAAAAAGATGAAAAAATCTACTGCTATGAGCCTTTACTATTTAGGAAGGTTGGAATATTTTTGTGAGATAGTTTGAATGGCTTTATTTAGAAATCAATTGTAGGTGTCATTAAGAAATATAATCTCTTTAACCAATAACAATTGGAGTTTTATTTGTGGTCTTGGCATTTGTGATCCTTTGTCTATACATTATGGATATGATTCCACACACGCAATCTTTTTAAAA